>NC_136976.1:29969937-30125909 GCF_032717465.1 Coenobita brevimanus | reverse complement strand
TTATCACAGTTACAGGGCCATTTGCCTGTTTTCCTCCTTGCATATTCTTGTTTTTCAACATCTGTCACCTCTCGTCCTGCTCTCACTTCTGCTCATTTACACTTATCTCTACCATTAATTTCTCTCTCTCTCTCTCTCTCTCTCTCTCTCTCTCTCTCTCTCTCTCTCTCTCTCACACACACACACACACACACATACACACACACATCAGCCATCCACGTCACATCAAACAGCCGGGGCACTACGTCTCGCCTTCATTTCCATGTTTAATCAGTGATTCCTGAACTTATTCATTAACTGCTGGCTGAGGTTCGGAGGCAGGGTAAACAGCACGGCAGGGAGAGAACGGACGAATGGTCCACAACTCTCTCTACTTTTGGATTTTATTCCGCTTTGTGTTTCTGTTTCATTTCCTGCAAAATCCCAAGAATTTGGTTCTTTCTGTTCTATACTAGATGCTTTGAATGTTGAGCGACATCAGATTATACCAAAACGCAATACTTTTCCCATTCTGGTAACTGTGTACACGAAATAGTTTATCTTTACATACAAATTCATCAATACACTCTTGGCAAGGCTTTTTTACACATAACTTTTCAATTATGATTATATTATTTCTGATTTTACTTTGGAGCCAAAATGTAATATAAGTGTAAGGAAGCAAATAATACTAATATCGGAGTCCCCACTAAGAGTATAGGTACACTTCAAGAATGTTTTAGAGGTTGGCTCTTGATGCTTGGTGTGTGACACTACCTTATGTCATACTAAAGTTGGGAGGCAGAAACGAAATACTGAGTTGAATTCTTGTGAAAAAAAGAAATATCAAAGTGCACTTTCACCTAACAATTCGCAGCTAAACAAAAAAACGCCAAATTGACAGAAAGAGATCATTTAACTGTGTATGTGCTGATTTGTGAGGGACAAAGGCAGGAGAAAATCTCAAAGGTCATCGCTGTCTCTGTACGTACAGTGTTTGTTTGTGTGTGTGTGTGTGTGTGTGTGTGTGTGTGTGTGTGTGTGTGTGTGTGTGTGTGTGTTGAAGTGACATGGTATGTGCGCGTATTTCAAAAACACGTGTACACATGCAAATGATATTCCTCTCCGGCAAGTGTGTGTATTCCTGGCACCGATCCCGACGCGCCTCACATCTATATTATATATATTAGAAACCTTCCTAACCTAATTTTGCATGATAGTATTATATTTTTATCTATTCATAATGCTTTCGTATACTTCACAACCAATATATAATTGTTGATTAAGTGAAAGTATTAGAAATAAAAATTCTTTCTGATAATGGTAACCTGCAATGAAGACTTGTTTATCCAGGAATCTGGTTAAGAATCTTGATAAATACAATGTTAGGGCAGGCAAGCAGGCAGGCACCTACGAACACCGTGATTACAACATGGCCTCACTTCCTCACTAGGGTCTGCAGCTTGAGTCGACACCAAACGAACATAATTAATACTGTATGTACTTCTGACGATGCTCATGTGTAAAATAACTCTCTCTCTCTCTCTCTCTCTCTCTCTCTCTCTCTCTCTCTCTCTCTCTCTCTCTCTCTCTCTCTCTCTCCATTTCTATTAAATTTTACCTTCTGTTGGTCTATGAAATTTCCTTCCATTACATCACGCAGTCTCTACACCACCCCCAGCGCCTCTCTCTCTCTCTCTCTCTCTCTCTCTCTCTCTCTCTCTCTCTCTCTCTCTCTCTCTCCCTAGTGTCTTACCACGCCTTGGAGATTTATTGAAACTCCTTGCCTCACACTGTTCACTTATCGCTAGCTTGGATCGCGTCACGTCAGGTCAGGTTGGGTAAAGCTAGGTGTACAAAATGACTGGCAGAGATAAATGTGTATGTATGTATGTATGTATAAGAAAGGAGGATAACTGCAGTCAACATGGTGGCTCATGGTTGGCAGCCCATTTAAGTGGGATTAGAATTCTAGAGTAAGGCATGGATAGTAAAGACTATGATACGCTCTTTACATCACACATCTTACACGTATCATTGTTTTTTGCTGTGCTCTCGGATAATTGTCTGCTCAGTGATACAATTCGTCTGCGATTCTTACAGCATTAGATTCGTGCAATAAGAATCTGTACGTACCCTCGGTTACGTAGGTTCAGTACACCTCACATTTTTTACGCTGAATAAGCAGTTCTCTTTCATTCCCACAACAACAGCGTGTAGGAAAAGGGCAGCACTCCGATAGCAGACTTGTTGATGTAAGCACAAGAATAGCCAATGTCACATGATAGCCATCCTCAAAGCATCCATATCAGCTCATAATCCGTTGAATGTCTCATCAAACTAGGCATAATATTTTGCATGAATAAGTGATGAAGTGTATCGTCACATTCTTTAAATATAAGGATATTCAAGAGAGAGAGGCAGCCATTAGTAGTTTGCTTAGCTATGAACGGAACTGGGGGAGAAGGGCTATATACATTTAAATGAGCGGTGAAATGATCCATCTTTAGATAAGACGTGGAACAAAAGAAACGGAGATTATCTGGCCATTGCTGTCAGGCAAGAGGAAATTAGAATGTGATACCATCCATCCATCCATCATCCAATCCTATCCTGCCCCATGAGGAGCGTAGGAACCCGGGACTAGGCAAGTTGATCCTGATATTTAAGATGAGAGTGACCACCCTCACTCATCTCCGAGTGGCATTACGTGAGCAAGATAAACCCCAACCACTCCTTGGATATAAACCTACACAGGCTCAAACTGGAGCACCTTATTTACCCACTGAATCACCAGACGCCATAATTTGATCATATAGTTACCACCCAGCTTGGTAATGGGTTTTCTGGTGTATAGGAAACAATTTGGCTCGTCACTCAGTGTAGAGTCACCCATAAGCAGAAGGAAGAGGAAAGAGAAAAGGAAAGAAAGAAGAGGGAGTGTAAAGTCACCTGTAGCCAGAAGAAAGAGGAAAGAACGTAGGAAAAAAAGACAGAAGAGGAAGGAGAGAAGAGAGGAAAGGAATGTGATACACGGCACAAAAATAAACAGTTCTTGAACAAAGCCAAATATTTACTTATCAGTCCCGTGTGGCAGCACGTGAGGGTATTATCGGTACAGTCCCCTGGGATGCTGGCAAAGAGGAGGGGGAGGATGTGACGGTAATCATTGCGAACCCAGAGGGAAGAGACGGGATAGGCCTAGTGACCTCACTCACTACCTTTACTCGGGGCTTCCAACCTGCGGCCATATCACACGCCCCACACCCCAAGGTCTAAAGAAACAATTCACTCTGAATCAATACCTACATGTTAATATCCATCATCTATTTCTTCTCTCATAATTTCCACATGGCGTCTTTCCTTCTTATTACCCACTATCTACGTTTTAATGCGAAAATCTCCTTTATAAACATATCACATAAATATAACATCGTCTTGCCTTTCCACATTTTTCTTCCTCTCAGCATCTTGCCAAGTTCCTTCGGATTCCTGAATTGAAACGTTTCCCCGCCACCATATCTGTTTCCACTCCCAGAATGGGCATTTCTGATATCACCTGGAAGTCAAGGGTAGAAAGGCGTAACAGACTTAGCAGTGTGATATGGTCGACTTTAACTGTTTAGCAGAGAAAACAAGGAAAATGTTTGCTAATAAATAATGTCAATGGGAATCCTATCATGACCAACTAGTCTATTGTATTTACCTGTTCTCTCATGTACAGTATTATTATTACAGAAGATGAAGAGAGAAAAGAAAGGCCAATTAAATGAAGAAAAATATCCATACACCATAATACAGGTGCTCTTTGTTCATTAAAAAAAAAAAAGAATAACAAGTGGACCAACTGTTGTGAGTTGAAGTTTGGAGGGAAGCTAATCTGGGGAAGCGAATTCTACAGACATGCGGTTTGGGGAATACAGGAATTCTGACAGACAGAAATTCCGGAAATACACAGTATTTTTAGTGCAAGGGTCAAGTCGTGGTCGCTATCTGATACCCGTAAAACACGGGAGAAGGCGTGGAGAGATGGCACAATGGATTCTACTTCAACTGAGCATTTTTCATAAAAGTATCAGTAAAGCAATGCAAGAGAGACAGCATTTATTCTCTCTTGTAGGGAAGGTTATTTGCAATTGCTAGATAATTATATTCTTCTTACAACTTTGTAATGAATTTTTAAAAGTTGTTTTAGTGCAACATCTCCACATCCATACCACATGGGTAAGTAATATTCGAACGGAGGGCGCACATGATTCTCTTAAGTTGTAGCTAACTGCTCCTCAGTGATGAAGTTAAGGACACTGTACAATAATCCAACTCTCTTTGAGTCGGTTTTGGCGAGTGATCTAACATGAGAGGTCCAACTGAAGGTGTTGTTCAGCAAAAAGCCAAGAATTTCAACGCTTTTGGACATAGGAATGCGGGATGCACTGAAGGTAAAACAGGAAGCAGGGAATATCTGTTTGTTAGAAAACTGGAAATATTTGTTTTTCCTAGTATTAAAAGAAACAATGATATTTTGTTCCCCTTCTGTGATCCTGGGTAAGTCTTGATATAAGGGACTTGCTGTGCTGTACGTATGGTAAAGTCTAAACTAACTGTGATGCGTTGAGTCATCTGCGTATGACTGAATGAGATTAAGGATGACAGACAAGAGATCAGTATCAATGAGAATCCAACCCATAATGACGAAAAAATATTTCTTGCAAAACACCTACCACGCTGTTTCTCAGCGAATCCCACCTAAACACACACACACACACACACACACACACACACACACACTAGCCCACCTGTCATTCAAGTGCTGGACTTCACACCATCTCCCCCCACACCCTATCACCTTCCCGCAGTTCCCACGTGCCACACCACCCCCTCTCTCCCTCCTCCTCCCCTCTCCTACCGCCCCAACATCATATCCAGGCACATGGCCAGTTACAGTAAATCACACCACCAATGAGACAGTCAAGTCACGCGTCACACAATCACACCACCGCTCATACAGTCATCCACATTCGACTGTCAGTCAAAAAGGCTGTCGCACATCGTCTCACATTCAGTCACACCACTTGGTATACTGTTACTCACACAGTCATCAGTCACTTGATTACAAGCAGTCACGTGCGCTGACTTCCCGCGGTGACCTGAGTCTCTGCGGAACCCTACGTGGTGTGACCTCACCCACCGACACGTGATCCAGCAAGGGGTTTATAAGCTGGAGGAAGCTCGCATCCTTTCACTCATAGCCCAGCATTTAACTGACGTGCACCCAACAGCCTTTTGAGGTATCACCAGCAGTCTGCCAGAATGTGGCCCAGTACAAACTCTTCAAAGGAGAATCTGCCGCCGTTCTTCACTGAATCCCTGCAAGGCTTAGGACGTCAGATTATGCATGTTGCTGAGGCTACGTCCTTCAAAGCTCAGTGCGTCACCATCCATACGACACTCCCGCAGACCCTCTTCAACACACTGGACGTCACCATCATAGCGATGTCCGGACAGGATCCTATCAGGAGCACATAAACATCCCAGGGACAGTGGCCGGCCAAAGCACAGGAGGTCAGGGCCTACACTTGGCAACACTAGGGTCTGTGCAAGACGCTACTCACCACCGTCCTTCAGTCACTTTCCAAGACGGAGAACATCACCACAACACAGGGGCAGCGGCTGGACAAAGCACAGGAGGTCAGGGCCGACACTTGGCAACACTAGGGTCTGTGCAAGACGCTACTCACCACCGTCCTTCGGTCACTTTCCGAGACAGACATCACCAGACCCAAGGGGCAGTGGCTGGACAAAGCACAGGAGGTCAGGACCGACACTTGGCAACAATAGCGTCCGTTCAAAATGCTGCTCAACCCCGTCCTTCAGCCAGTTTCCGAGACAGACATCACCAGAACCAAGGGGCAGTGGCTGGTCAAAGCACAGGAGATCAGGGACAACACTTGGCAACAATAGCGTCCGTGCAAAATGCTGCTCAACCCCGTCTTTCAGCCAGTTTCCGAGACACAGAACATCACCGTCATCACGCTGCACGGCCTCAGCGTCCTCCTGTGTCGCTGCGCCCATGGAAGCTCACAACGATAGATCTACCTGCACCACCTGTCGTGACTAACAGGTTGCCCCCTCGCCCACCGCTTCGTACAACAGTAAGAATTCCAGTGAGGCCAAAGGGGCGGGTGCTGGACCCACGACGGAAGGACACGCTAGAATGGTTGCTGCTGAAGATTAAGCCTGAAGTCGATTACCAGGCATTGTATGAAGAGATTATTCTTCGGCCTCTCAAGCCCGGGGATAAAAATTGTATTCATGAAATTTATTATGAACATTCATAACTACAATACTGTATGTATTCATTGCATCCATTACGATCATGTCCTATTTTATACTTATGTTCAGTTTAAAATAGTTTTTTTTTTTTTTTTAAGTGACAAATTGTTTATTCCTCTCTTTTGCATGGTTGAGTTCATTGAATTTTTTTTTGGGGGGGATGACAGGGCAGTACTGTACAGCTGAAATGGATAATAAACAAAGTGTAAGGAAAATGCTGCATAAAGTTAAAAATCCTAATAAAAAAATTGAAATGGGATGAAATAATATTATTTCTACTCGAGATTAAACCATCCTAGGAACATATGTGCTTGAGTATTAGAAAATTATCAAGGAAAAAAAAAATGGTTGACAGGTTTTATATCTGGCATAACTAGGTACATTAGGCTCATTGGTCATGTACTCTAAGTTAGTTAAATAGCTGAGTTTAGATATCTCTCAGTAGAAACAAGACAGGACTTGGCATGATATGAGAGATATAATTCGTTTCCGAAGTTATCTGCTGAATAACTGGTCAGTGTAGCTTAGGAAGAACAATGAAAAATAAAAGGGAGGTGGATGAAAGTGTGAAAACTCTGTACGAATAGAAAACAAAAAAATGGAATTATATAACATGCAGTGGAAAGAGACAAATGAGGCAGAGCACAAGTTCAAGGGAGTAATAGCACAGCAAGACACAAAAGTGAAGGGAGTGAGAGCACGAAGAAATAAGAAAAGAATATGACACGGACGATGAACGAGCCAGTGAGAAATAGCTGATGGTACAGCAAAAACGAGTGATCAGGAAGAAGGGGATTTTAAAGGATGGGAAGATGCTTTTGAAAATGCTCCTAGGTATCGGGCTATGAGTATCATATTTGAAATGGTGATGCTTAGATGCAAATAATTCCATTATTACATGCCAACGCAAAAATTTATGTTAGAAACAACAGTACATGGATAATAACAATTATGTTTGAAACAACACTACAGGGCTACTAGCAGTTTAAAAGGTAGGATGAATAACACCCATAATAATAGGATAATATATATAACAAGGTGAAATTATTTAGATAAGAGGATCGCCATCGTATAAAATAGTCAGCCTACATAATAACTGCAGTACGACGATTTTCCTACTCCTGTCTGACTATACGATTAGACTTAAAAAACAGACAAGGACATCACAGATGAACGTATGATCAACTACCACCTACACCTAACTTTAACAGTGGCGAAAAAAAAAGGAAAATTCCAAACTCCCTCTAAGAGACTCTCTCTCTCTCTCTCTCTCTCTCTTAGGAATTATGGATGGAAGTTTCATTTCAAGTATCTCCTCCTTGACACATTAGGTAATTTCTTCGTACACATAATATGCAGCACCTGTACGCGGTTACCAGCAGAGGAAGTCGCCTGTTCCTCGACAGAGCAATGAAAACCTAGGTTAGGTAAAATTTTGCTAGGCCGGACGTATTGATTGGTTAAATAATTCCTGCTATCCCGTAAGGGTGCAAGGGACTGGATGGGTTTAAGGGAGTAAAGAGAATGATGCTGGAGAGAAAGAGAGAGAGAGAGAATTTTGCTTGATAGAGGTAACTCCTTCACCGATTACATTCACTTTTTTTCCCTGGGCCGTTTTGATGTTGTTATTTTTGTTGTTCTCGTATCCTGCATCCATTGCCTTGCCTTTGAGTATCATATGTAAGTCCTTCACATCCCTTCACTTACCTCATTACTGCCATACCACTGTCCTCTTTCCTACATCCTGCCAATCACACCACCAGCCCAGCTCTCCTCACCCACCTTACTTGACCTCACTTCACCTCGACCCACCTCACCTCACCTCTCCTCACCCATCTTAACTTATCTTACCTCACCTCTCCTCTCCTCGCCTCACCTCAACTCTCCTCAGCCCACCTCACGTCACCTTACCTTATTTCACCTCACCTCACCTCACCTCTCTTCATACCACCCTACCTTACCTCACCTCACCAAGCCTCACCTCACCTCTCTTCATCCCACCTTCCCCTACCTTATCTCACCAAACATCACCTTACCTTACTTTACCTCACTTCATCCTATATCACCTCATCTCACCTCACGTTTAGTTCCTAAACCTCCCCATCACCACTCATTCCTGTCATCAGTACAACTCCCACAAACTAGTTCCTGATATTAGGGAGATGTATATGGTCACATGGTAGAATATCCTGAAACTGAGAAAGGGAATGTCACATAAATTCCGAAAGGTTATATGCACTGTCTAGGTGTCGTTCAGTGCTCTTCAAAAAGTCATTAAAATGGCGTAACGAATTGAAAGACTGGAAATGTATTATTCACCATCTGCTCTCATTCAGACAAGTTCATTCAGTGTTTTTTATGTGCGAAACCTCGCATAGATATTTTAGTATGTATTCTATAGCAAAATGAACTTATCTGTATAATTGAGCTTACGAGTGACGAACTATAACGGAGATTATTTATCTAATATTGCAGCGGGCTTTCATACACTATTTCACTGAATTCATTTCTCTCTCTCTCTCTCTCTCTCTCTCTCTCTCTCTCTCTCTCTCTCTCTCTCTCTCTCTCTCTCTCTCTCCTATGTCCTTATCGTAAGATGTCAGACTACCAACAACAGAAACAATAAAAAAAGAGCAACTACATGATATTTACTTACCTTTGCCGAGCTATACCTTAATATTAATAATTTTGCAGATGTAATATACTGCATGTATTACAGATGAAAAAAATGTTAACATCTTCACTATGATGGCAGTTTAAAAATTAAATATTTGCTATCCTTTGAAGACTTAATAAACTTCGTGGCAGGGAATGCTAAACAGAGAGAGCAACTTGATAGAAACAGATAGGGTGATATGCAGGCGATTCGTCTGTGGCCACCACTTCCGGTGTCGCACAGCATGTTCGTGAATGCACAGAGTACCCTATGCGCACAAGTACTCTATGTTACATCTCGGGTTTTTGGTCATATAATTCTAAATAGGTAGCTTTCTCTGCCTGGCTGATGGATTAGTTTATATCTGCACACTAACTATCACTGTTATCAAATAAACGGAGTCACCTGCTAGGAATTATATACATAAAGACAGGGGTGTCGTACAGATTACTTTTTGCGCTGGGTAATCTGTGCATGCACGAACTTGGTGCTTGTGACCCTTTGCAGAAAATGCCCAGACTGTTTCTTCATACTTAAGTGACGGAACTTCATGCACAGAGTAATTTGGTCACGCACGAACTTTTTGCATGTGACAGGATGAAGGCGTCGGGCATATATAGGAAACCTTGTAATGAAGGAGGCAAAGACAAGCTTCACTGTACATTTTCACCATGACATATCTCTCCAAAGCTACACACTAACGTCCCGGGCAGACAGAACAGATAGAAAAATAGTATCTGAATAAGTTGATTTTTTTTTTTTTTTACCATAGGGTAGGATATATGCAGTGTAGATACAGGGTGAGAGCATATTAAAGCTTGTGAAGGATGCAGGAAGGAACAACGGGTGAGGTAAGGACTGTTGGGTGAAGAGGCAAGTTTTCTTATCTGTCCTGCTCAGAGAGGCAGAAGGAAGGAAGAAAAATAGTAAAAGCAGAAGGAAAGCTTGTAACGTGAGAGGGAGGACTTTGGAAGATGGAAGGGAAAGGTGACCAGAGGATGAAGAGAGACTTGTAAGGACAGAAAGAAACAGGATACTGGAAAGGGGAAGAGCGGGAGAAAACTTGGGATGTGAAGGTAGAAGAAAGACTAGAACACAGGAGCTAAGTTGGAAGTTTGAGAGACAAGAGATACAAGCTAAAATTCTGTTCCCATTTGCTCTTCTCTCTCTCTCTCTCTCTCTCTCTCTCTCTCTCTCTCTCTCTCTCTCTCTCTCTCTCTCTCTCTCTCTCTCTCTCTCTCTCTCTCTCTCTCTCTCTCTCTCTCTCTCTCTCTCTCTCTCTCTCTCTCTCACACACACACACACACACACACACACACACACACACACACACACACAAAAAAAAAATAAGTTATTCTTAAACGATAGGTATTAGCAAATGGAAGTCTTTTCCCTCACACCAAACTTAGTTTAGGATGTTTACACAAGGGCCTATTAATGCTGTAAATGTTGTTCGATAGTGTGTGATGACACTACATTAGTCGAATTCTTCTTATTTACGACTTGATATTGATGAAACCTTCAGAAATAGTTTTCTTTGTGGCAATGAAATACTTACTTGCATGAAATATTCACATTTCAGTACAAGTATGGTTATATGAGTAATATTCAATAAAGTTTCAAGTTGAATGAGAAACTAATGGTTCTCTTATCTTTACTGATATATTAGTGAACAAAGGTGAAAAACAGACACTCTACTTTTCGGTTTAAAGAAACCAACTCAGTGCATTAGCCTATAATTCATACCACCATACTTCTAAAATGTAAGTTATTTTATGCAAGTTACTAGGGACACTGAGCATTAGTAGTCCCCACCGAATGGATGCGGAAAACACTAAGACATGAAAATTATTTTTAGATCTAAAATATCCCAATTGGTTTACAAAGCAAGCTTATTTCAAAGCCAGAGAAGGATTTTTTGTACCAAACCCACCATCACAGGGACGAGATAGTAAGCCATATATCACAGTACAAAACGTGTCAAACCTTATCCTGGTGACGTTCGTGGGTCATGATGTAAATACTGCATTTAGATATACTTCCACTAAAGAACAATCCCAGTAGTAATGAAACTGCAGGGGTTTACAAAATTTCATGTAAAGATTGCGACTTACTTTATATTAGAGAAACTGGAAGAGATATACTGGTGAAAAGGAAAGAAATATTAGTATGCGCGTAAGACAAGGAAAACAAATAATGTAGACAACGTTTATTGCTCAAAAAATAAAAAAAAATAAAAAGTAATCTATAAGAATTCCACGGAAAAGGTATACGAATGTACCAAAAAAAAAAAAAAAAAAAAAAAAAGGACGTTAGAAGAGGACGTGTGTATATGAAGAATTATAATTTTAACCTTAGTGATGGTAGGCATAAAATAGAACCAGAAATGAAGGGACTGGCGGCTAGGTCCTTGCAGGTGGTCATAATCCCTCGCTCAGTTAGTGGACAGCATTGAGGGAGCGTCAGGTTATGTAAGGTTATGGACAGAGCTGCGGAAGCGTCAGGTGAAGTCAGGTCGGGTACGGGTAGGGAAATGTGAGGTGTAACCCATCCCTCACTCAGGTAAGGGACAGTACTGAGGGAGTGTCAGGTAAAGTCAGGTCAGGTACAGTTAGCGAAATGTGAGGTGTAACCATCCACAGTATATTTATAAAAGAGCCGCTTTGTTTGTTTGTTTGCTTGTCATTCTGTCAAGCCAAAACCAAAGTCAAGAGACCCCCAGACCCATATATATATATTCTGAATCAGGTTGACGCAAGGATGATTTTAGGCAGCCCAAAATTCAGATCTGGGTCATTTGAGATCGCCTTTTTTAGCCCTGACAACGCTGGGTACCGCTGCAGCCCCAATTTTGGCATGGAGAGTGACATGACCTCCAGTTCGGATATAAGCAATGAGAGGTTGACTTCCAAAGTCATTGGTCGGAGGTCATATGAGGTCACCGGTAATCCACGCTCGAACGACTCATCCAAGCAGCCCAATTTTTGACATGGAGATTCACATGACCTCCATTTAAGACTTAGGCTATGTGAAGTTGACCTCCGGAGTCATTTGAGGCCACCGGTAATACACGTTCGAACGACTGGACCTAGCAGCTCAGATTTTGGCATGGAGACTCACATGACCTCCAGACAGAGAGAGAGAGAGAGAGAGAGAGAGAGAGAGAGAGAGAGAGAGAGAGAGAGAGAGAGAGAGAGAGCCTTCCCGTCATACATGTAAATCCTTCAAATAAAATTAATATAAAAGATCTGCTACAGGCATGCACCTGTCTAAAACACAGTCATACTACTTCACTCTGTCTCAAAAACACACATTCTGTCTTACTCTCAGTCACTTGATCACCACCAGTCACAATCTGTCCACTGCCACTCACATAGTCAGTCTCACTAAGTCACACCAAATGCAGTCAATCACACCAGTAACCGCCAGTCACACCAACAGTCAGTCAGTCACCGCCAATCACAGTCAAACTAACAGTCGCTGTTAGTCACACCTCCAGTAACACATTTAATCACAACACCATTCACACACTTTCATCACCAGTTGCAGTCAGTCACTTAGTCACACATTCACGTGGTCAGTCATAGTCATTTACTATACCAGCCACACAGCCAGTCCGTCATATCACCAGCTAAAGTCACACCGACAGTCAGTCAGTCTGGTACACCGATATTTATGGTAAATCACATCATTGTTGAGACAGTCATGACACGCGTAACACAAGCACGTCACCAGCTGCACAGTCACACCACCACTCATACAGTAAACCACAGCTGACAGACAGTCACTCAAAAAGGCAGTCACACATTCAATCACGCCACATGTTATTGTGCCAGTCACACAGTCATCAGTCACGTGATCACAAGCAGTCACGTGCGCTGACTTCCCGCGGAGACCTGACTCTGGACGGAAGGCTACGTGGCATGACCCCACCCACCGACGTCTGACCCACCAAGGGATTTATAAACCGGCGTGCAGGCTCGCATCCCATCACTCATAGCCCAGCTTTTGACCGACGCGTACCCCACAGCATCCTAAGGGTATCTTTCCACATTGCCCGATTCAGGAACCACCAGCAGTCTGCCAAAATGTGGTCCCGTACAGACTCTTCTAAGGAGAACCTGCCGCCATTCTTCACTGAACCCCTGCAAGGTTCAGAACGTCAACATAAGCATGGTGCTAGGGCTACGTCCTTCAAAAGCTCAGTGCGTCACCATCCATACGGCACTTCTGCTGAGCCTCGTAAACACACTGGTCGTCACCATCACAATGATACCGAAGCAGGACCATCCCAGGAGCACAGAAACACTCCAAGGGCAGCAACAGGGCAGAGTACAGGAGGTTCGGGCCGACACTTGGCAACAACAGCATCTGTGCAAGACGCAGTTCACCACCGTCCTTCAGTCACTTTCCGAGACGGAGAACTTCACCGCAACCCAGAGGCAACAGCCGGACAGACAGGAGGTCAGAGGCGACACTTGACCACAGTTACGCCTGAGCAAATCGCTACTCACCATCGTCCTCCAGTCAGTTTCCGAGACCGAGAACATCACCGTCATCATGACGCACGGCCTCTGCGTCCTCCTGTGTCGCCACGCCCGTGGAAGCTTACTCCGATAGATCTACCGGCATCTCCTGTCGCGACTAACAAGTTGGCCCCTCGCCCACCGCTTCGTAAGACAGTGAAAATTCCGACGGAGCCGAAGGAGCGGCTGCTCGATCCACAACGGAAGGATACGATGCAATCGTTGCCGCTGAAGAATACGCCTGAGGTCGATTATCAAGCATTATACGAGGAAATTATTCTCCGGCCTCTTAAGCCTGGTGATCAGAACACTATTCATTATATTTTTTACGACCGTTTATAATGGTACTCTTATGTATTCATTATGTCCATTATGACGATTTATAATTTTATAATGATGTTCAGTTTGCAAATAAAGATATGTTTTAGTAAATAAATGGTTTATTCCTCTCTTTTGCATGATTATTTACACACCTTTGAAATGTCTTGAGGGAACTGACCGAGAATTGTTAACTGAAATGGATAATAAACAAAGTATATGGAAAAAGATACATGAAGTTAAAAGACCTGATAAACGAAATATGAAAATGTTCAAAGAATTTTACTTAAGGTTAAGATTAAACCATCCTAGGAACACCTTTACCTAAATATCTTCATTTATTAAATAATAATAGTAATCAAATATAATACCTGGCATATCAAAGAAGATTAGGTTCATTGCTCTTGTTATGTAAAGTCGTTAAGTAATATAGTGTACAGAGTTACATAAGTTAGTTAAATACTGTAGTGTAGGAACAGAGTGAGAAGATACTAAAGCGCTTGGAGGATGGAGAATGGAACAACGGGTGAGGTAAGGAGGGAGAGACTGTTGGATGAAGAGGCAAGTTTTCTCATCTGTCCTGCTTAGAGAGGAAGAGGGAAGGGGGGAAAAACAGAAAAACCAGAAAAAAAGCTTGTAATGTGGGAGGGAGATCTTTTGAAGATGGAAAGGATAGGTGACCAGTGGATGAAAAGAGAATTGTAAAGATAAAAAGAAATGGGATACTGGAAAGGGGAAGAGCGAAAGAAAAATTAGGACGTGAAGGTAAAAAGAAGAGCCGATCACAGAAGCAAAGTTGGAGGTTTGAATGACAAGAGATCTATCTATTTACCTATTGCCAGACGCCATAATCCGGTAAGGGGTGGCCATTTGACTTTGAGTTATTTGTTTTATAGGGAGGGGCACTAGCCCTCCACTAACCCATTTTTGTTGACACGGAGGGAGCACTTATGGTTTGGTTATATGATTACCACCCAGCGTTGTAAATGGCTTCTTGGCTTGCAGGAAACCATTTGGCTTGTCACTCAATGTAAAGCCATGTGTAAAGGAAAGAAAAGCAATAAGAAGCGACTGGAAGGATGGGAGAAATAGGAAGAGAGGAGGGCAGGCACAGAAAAAGAATGATGAAGGCTAAGGAAGAAGTAGGCAGTACTAAATGAAGTGAGTGGAAGATGGTCGCCATCACCTACCACTAATGACAAGAGATACAGGTCAAAATTTCGTTCCCATTTGCTCCTCTTCGCGTGCGCGCGAGCACACACACACACACACACACACACACACACACACACACACACACACAAAGAAAAAAAATAAGTTATTCTTAAACGATAGGTATTAGCAAATGGAAGTCTTTTCCCTCACACCAAACTTAGTTTAGGATGTTTACACAAGGGCCTATTAATGCTGTAAATGTTGTTCGATAGTGTGTGATGACACTACATTAGTCGAATTCTTCTTATTTACGACTTGATATTGATGAAACCTTCAGAAATAGTTTTCTTTGTGGCAATGAAATACTTATTTGTTTTCTTTCATCAACTCAGGTTTGCATGAAATATTCACATTTCAGTACAAGTATGGTTATATGAGTAATATTCAATAAAGTTTCAAGTTGAATGAGAAACTAATGGTTCTCTTATCTTTACTGATATATTAGTGAACAAAGGTGAAAAACAGACACTCTACTTTTCGGTTTAAAGAAACCAACTCAGTGCATTAGCCTATAATTCATACCACCATACTTCTAAAATGTAAGTTATTTTATGCAAGTTACTAGGGACACTGAGCATTAGTAGTCCCCACCGAATGGATGCGGAAAACACTAAGACATGAAAATTATTTTTAGATCTAAAATATCCCAATTGGTTTACAAAGCAAGCTTATTTCAAAGCCAGAGAAGGATTTTTTGTACCAAACCCACCATCACAGGGACGAGATAGTAAGCCATATATCACAGTACAAAACGTGTCAAACCTTATCCTGGTGACGTTCGTGGGTCATGATGTAAATACTGCATTTAGATATATCTCCACTAAAGAACAATCCCAGTAGTAATGAAACTGCAGGGGTTTACAAAATTTCATGTAAAGATTGCGACTTACTTTATATTAGAGAAACTGGAAGAGATATACTGGTGAAAAGGAAAGAAATATTAGTATGCGCGTAAGACAAGGAAAACAAATAATGTAGACAACGTTTATTGCTCAAAAAATAAAAAAAAATAAAAAGTAATCTATAAGAATTCCACGGAAAAGGTATACGAATGTACCAAAAAAAAAAAAAAAAAAAAAAAAAAAAGGACGTTAGAAGAGGACGTGTGTATATGAAGAATTATAATTTTAACCTTAGTGATGGTAGGCATAAAATAGAACCAGAAATGAAGGGACTGGCGGCTAGGTCCTTGCAGGTGGTCATAATCCCTCGCTCAGTTAGTGGACAGCATTGAGGGAGCGTCAGGTTATGTAAGGTTATGGACAGAGCTGCGGAAGCGTCAGGTGAAGTCAGGTCGGGTACGGGTAGGGAAATGTGAGGTGTAACCCATCCCTCACTCAGGTAAGGGACAGTACTGAGGGAGTGTCAGGTAAAGTCAGGTCAGGTACAGTTAGCGAAATGTGAGGTGTAACCATCCACAGTATATTTATAAAAGAGCCGCTTTGTTTGTTTGTTTGCTTGTCATTCTGTCAAGCCAAAACCAAAGTCAAGAGACCCCCAGACCCATATATATATATTCTGAATCAGGTTGACGCAAGGATGATTTTAGGCAGCCCAAAATTCAGATCTGGGTCATTTGAGATCGCCGGTAGAGTTTTCGCCTTTTTTAGCCCTGCCAACGCTGGGTACCGCTGCAGCCCAATTTTATGGCATGGAGGCTCACATAACCTTCAGGGAGAGAGAGAGAGAGAGAGAGAGAGAGAGAGAGAGAGAGAGAGAGAGAGAGAGAGCCTTCCCGTCATACATGTAAATCCTTCAAATAAAATTAATATAAAAGATCTGCTACAGGCATGCACCTGTCTAAAACACAGTCATACTACTTCACTCTGTCTCAAAAACACACATTCTGTCTTACTCTCAGTCACTTGATCACCACCAGTCACAATCTGTCCACTGCCACTCACATAGTCAGTCTCACTAAGTCACACCAAATGCAGTCAATCACACCAGTAACCGCCAGTCACACCAACAGTCAGTCAGTCACCGCCAATCACAGTCAAACTAACAGTCGCTGTTAGTCACACCTCCAGTAACACATTTAATCACAACACCATTCACACACTTTCATCACCAGTTGCAGTCAGTCACTTAGTCACACATTCACGTGGTCAGTCATAGTCATTTACTATACCAGCCACACAGCCAGTCCGTCATATCACCAGCTAAAGTCACACCGACAGTCAGTCAGTCTGGTACACCGATATTTATGGTAAATCACATCATTGTTGAGACAGTCATGACACGCGTAACACAAGCACGTCACCAGCTGCACAGTCACACCACCACTCATACAGTAAACCACAGCTGACAGACAGTCACTCAAAAAGGCAGTCACACATTCAATCACGCCACATGTTATTGTGCCAGTCACACAGTCATCAGTCACGTGATCACAAGCAGTCACGTGCGCTGACTTCCCGCGGAGACCTGACTCTGGACGGAAGGCTACGTGGCATGACCCCACCCACCGACGTCTGACCCACCAAGGGATTTATAAACCGGCGTGCAGGCTCGCATCCCATCACTCATAGCCCAGCTTTTGACCGACGCGTACCCCACAGCATCCTAAGGGTATCTTTCCACATTGCCCGATTCAGGAACCACCAGCAGTCTGCCAAAATGTGGTCCCGTACAGACTCTTCTAAGGAGAACCTGCCGCCATTCTTCACTGAACCCCTGCAAGGTTCAGAACGTCAACATAAGCATGGTGCTAGGGCTACGTCCTTCAAAAGCTCAGTGCGTCACCATCCATACGGCACTTCTGCTGAGCCTCGTAAACACACTGGTCGTCACCATCACAATGATACCGAAGCAGGACCATCCCAGGAGCACAGAAACACTCCAAGGGCAGCAACAGGGCAGAGTACAGGAGGTTCGGGCCGACACTTGGCAACAACAGCATCTGTGCAAGACGCAGTTCACCACCGTCCTTCAGTCACTTTCCGAGACGGAGAACTTCACCGCAACCCAGAGGCAACAGCCGGACAGACAGGAGGTCAGAGGCGACACTTGACCACAGTTACGCCTGAGCAAATCGCTACTCACCATCGTCCTCCAGTCAGTTTCCGAGACCGAGAACATCACCGTCATCATGACGCACGGCCTCTGCGTCCTCCTGTGTCGCCACGCCCGTGGAAGCTTACTCCGATAGATCTACCGGCATCTCCTGTCGCGACTAACAAGTTGGCCCCTCGCCCACCGCTTCGTAAGACAGTGAAAATTCCGACGGAGCCGAAGGAGCGGCTGCTCGATCCACAACGGAAGGATACGATGCAATCGTTGCCGCTGAAGAATACGCCTGAGGTCGATTATCAAGCATTATACGAGGAAATTATTCTCCGGCCTCTTAAGCCTGGTGATCAGAACACTATTCATTATATTTTTTACGACCGTTTATAATGGTACTCTTATGTATTCATTATGTCCATTATGACGATTTATAATTTTATAATGATGTTCAGTTTGCAAATAAAGATATGTTTTAGTAAATAAATGGTTTATTCCTCTCTTTTGCATGATTATTTACACACCTTTGAAATGTCTTGAGGGAACTGACCGAGAATTGTTAACTGAAATGGATAATAAACAAAGTATATGGAAAAAGATACATGAAGTTAAAAGACCTGATAAACGAAATATGAAAATGTTCAAAGAATTTTACTTAAGGTTAAGATTAAACCATCCTAGGAACACCTTTACCTAAATATCTTCATTTATTAAATAATAATAGTAATCAAATATAATACCTGGCATATCAAAGAAGATTAGGTTCATTGCTCTTGTTATGTAAAGTCGTTAAGTAATATAGTGTACAGAGTTACATAAGTTAGTTAAATACTGTAGTGTAGGAACAGAGTGAGAAGATACTAAAGCGCTTGGAGGATGGAGAATGGAACAACGGGTGAGGTAAGGAGGGAGAGACTGTTGGATGAAGAGGCAAGTTTTCTCATCTGTCCTGCTTAGAGAGGAAGAGGGAAGGGGGGAAAAACAGAAAAACCAGAAAAAAAGCTTGTAATGTGGGAGGGAGATCTTTTGAAGATGGAAAGGATAGGTGACCAGTGGATGAAAAGAGAATTGTAAAGATAAAAAGAAATGGGATACTGGAAAGGGGAAGAGCGAAAGAAAAATTAGGACGTGAAGGTAAAAAGAAGAGCCGATCACAGAAGCAAAGTTGGAGGTTTGAATGACAAGAGATCTATCTATTTACCTATTGCCAGACGCCATAATCCGGTAAGGGGTGGCCATTTGACTTTGAGTTATTTGTTTTATAGGGAGGGGCACTAGCCCTCCACTAACCCATTTTTGTTGACACGGAGGGAGCACTTATGGTTTGGTTATATGATTACCACCCAGCGTTGTAAATGGCTTCTTGGCTTGCAGGAAACCATTTGGCTTGTCACTCAATGTAAAGCCATGTGTAAAGGAAAGAAAAGCAATAAGAAGCGACTGGAAGGATGGGAGAAATAGGAAGAGAGGAGGGCAGGCACAGAAAAAGAATGATGAAGGCTAAGGAAGAAGTAGGCAGTACTAAATGAAGTGAGTGGAAGATGGTCGCCATCACCTACCACTAATGACAAGAGATACAGGTCAAAATTTCGTTCCCATTTGCTCCTCTTCGCGTGCGCGCGAGCACACACACACACACACACACACACACACACACACACACACACACACACACACACACGCACAAACACACACACACACACACACACACACACACACACACACACACACACACACACACACACACACACAAAATAAGTTATTCTTAAACGATAGGTATTAGCAAATGGAAGTCTTTTCCCTCACACCAAACTTAGTTTAGGATGTTTACACAAGGGCCTATTAATGCTGTAAATGTTGTTCGATAGTGTGTGATGACACTACATTAGTCGAATTCTTCTTATTTACGACTTGATATTGATGAAACCTTCAGAAATAGTTTTCTTTGTGGCAATGAAATACTTACTTGCATGAAATATTCACATTTCAGTACAAGTATGGTTATATGAGTAATATTCAATAAAGTTTCAAGTTGAATGAGAAACTAATGGTTCTCTTATCTTTACTGATATATTAGTGAACAAAGGTGAAAAACAGACACTCTACTTTTCGGTTTAAAGAAACCAACTCAGTGCATTAGCCTATAATTCATACCACCATACTTCTAAAATGTAAGTTATTTTATGCAAGTTACTAGGGACACTGAGCATTAGTAGTCCCCACCGAATGGATGCGGAAAACACTAAGACATGAAAATTATTTTTAGATCTAAAATATCCCAATTGGTTTACAAAGCAAGCTTATTTCAAAGCCAGAGAAGGATTTTTGTACCAAACCCACCATCACAGGGACGAGATAGTAAGCCATATATCACAGTACAAAACGTGTCAAACCTTATCCTGGTGACGTTCGTGGGTCATGATGTAAATACTGCATTTAGATATATCTCCACTAAAGAACAATCCCAGTAGTAATGAAACTGCAGGGGTTTACAAAATTTCATGTAAAGATTGCGACTTACTTTATATTAGAGAAACTGGAAGAGATATACTGGTGAAAAGGAAAGAAATATTAGTATGCGCGTAAGACAAGGAAAACAAATAATGTAGACAACGTTTATTGCTCAAAAAATAAAAAAAATAAAAAGTAATCTATAAGAATTCCACGGAAAAGGTATACGAATGTACCAAAAAAAAAAAAAAAAAAAGGACGTTAGAAGAGGACGTGTGTATATGAAGAATTATAATTTTAACCTTAGTGATGGTAGGCATAAAATAGAACCAGAAATGAAGGGACTGGCGGCTAGGTCCTTGCAGGTGGTCATAATCCCTCGCTCAGTTAGTGGACAGCATTGAGGGAGCGTCAGGTTATGTAAGGTTATGGACAGAGCTGCGGAAGCGTCAGGTGAAGTCAGGTCGGGTACGGGTAGGGAAATGTGAGGTGTAACCCATCCCTCACTCAGGTAAGGGACAGTACTGAGGGAGTGTCAGGTAAAGTCAGGTCAGGTACAGTTAGCGAAATGTGAGGTGTAACCATCCACTGTATATTTATAAAAGAGCCGCTTTGTTTGTTTGTTTGCTTGTCATTCTGTCAAGCCAAAACCAAAGTCAAGAGACCCCCAGACCCATATAAATATATTCTGAATCAGGTTGACGCAAGGATGATTTTAGGCAGCCCAAAATTCAGATCTGGGTCATTTGAGATCGCCGGTAGAGTTTTCGCCTTTTTTAGCCCTGCCAACGCTGGGTACCGCTGCAGCCCAATTTTATGGCATGGAGGCTCACATAACCTTCAGGGAGAGAGAGAGAGAGAGAGAGAGAGAGAGAGAGAGAGAGCGCCTTCCCGTCATACATGTAAATCCTTCAAATAAAATTAATATAAAAGATCTGCTACAGGCATGCACCTGTCTAAAACACAGTCATACTACTTCACTCTGTCTCAAAAACACACATTCTGTCTTACTCTCAGTCACTTGATCACCACCAGTCACAATCTGTCCACTGCCACTCACATAGTCAGTCTCACTAAGTCACACCAAATGCAGTCAATCACACCAGTAACCGCCAGTCACACCAACAGTCAGTCAGTCACCGCCAATCACAGTCAAACTAACAGTCGCTGTTAGTCACACCTCCAGTAACACATTTAATCACAACACCATTCACACACTTTCATCACCAGTTGCAGTCAGTCACTTAGTCACACATTCACGTGGTCAGTCATAGTCATTTACTATACCAGCCACACAGCCAGTCCGTCATATCACCAGCTAAAGTCACACCGACAGTCAGTCAGTCTGGTACACCGATATTTATGGTAAATCACATCATTGTTGAGACAGTCATGACACGCGTAACACAAGCACGTCACCAGCTGCACAGTCACACCACCACTCATACAGTAAACCACAGCTGACAGACAGTCACTCAAAAAGGCAGTCACACATTCAATCACGCCACATGTTATTGTGCCAGTCACACAGTCATCAGTCACGTGATCACAAGCAGTCACGTGCGCTGACTTCCCGCGGAGACCTGACTCTGGACGGAAGGCTACGTGGCATGACCCCACCCACCGACGTCTGACCCACCAAGGGATTTATAAACCGGCGTGCAGGCTCGCATCCCATCACTCATAGCCCAGCTTTTGACCGACGCGTACCCCACAGCATCCTAAGGGTATCTTTCCACATTGCCCGATTCAGGAACCACCAGCAGTCTGCCAAAATGTGGTCCCGTACAGACTCTTCTAAGGAGAACCTGCCGCCATTCTTCACTGAACCCCTGCAAGGTTCAGAACGTCAACATAAGCATGGTGCTAGGGCTACGTCCTTCAAAAGCTCAGTGCGTCACCATCCATACGGCACTTCTGCTGAGCCTCGTAAACACACTGGTCGTCACCATCACAATGATACCGAAGCAGGACCATCCCAGGAGCACAGAAACACTCCAAGGGCAGCAACAGGGCAGAGTACAGGAGGTTCGGGCCGACACTTGGCAACAACAGCATCTGTGCAAGACGCAGTTCACCACCGTCCTTCAGTCACTTTCCGAGACGGAGAACTTCACCGCAACCCAGAGGCAACAGCCGGACAGACAGGAGGTCAGAGGCGACACTTGACCACAGTTACGCCTGAGCAAATCGCTACTCACCATCGTCCTCCAGTCAGTTTCCGAGACCGAGAACATCACCGTCATCATGACGCACGGCCTCTGCGTCCTCCTGTGTCGCCACGCCCGTGGAAGCTTACTCCGATAGATCTACCGGCATCTCCTGTCGCGACTAACAAGTTGGCCCCTCGCCCACCGCTTCGTAAGACAGTGAAAATTCCGACGGAGCCGAAGGAGCGGCTGCTCGATCCACAACGGAAGGATACGATGCAATCGTTGCCGCTGAAGAATACGCCTGAGGTCGATTATCAAGCATTATACGAGGAAATTATTCTCCGGCCTCTTAAGCCTGGTGATCAGAACACTATTCATTATATTTTTTACGACCGTTTATAATGGTACTCTTATGTATTCATTATGTCCATTATGACGATTTATAATTTTATAATGATGTTCAGTTTGCAAATAAAGATATGTTTTAGTAAATAAATGGTTTATTCCTCTCTTTTGCATGATTATTTACACACCTTTGAAATGTCTTGAGGGAACTGACCGAGAATTGTTAACTGAAATGGATAATAAACAAAGTATATGGAAAAAGATACATGAAGTTAAAAGACCTGATAAACGAAATATGAAAATGTTCAAAGAATTTTACTTAAGGTTAAGATTAAACCATCCTAGGAACACCTTTACCTAAATATCTTCATTTATTAAATAATAATAGTAATCAAATATAATACCTGGCATATCAAAGAAGATTAGGTTCATTGCTCTTGTTATGTAAAGTCGTTAAGTAATATAGTGTACAGAGTTACATAAGTTAGTTAAATACTGTAGTGTAGGAACAGAGTGAGAAGATACTAAAGCGCTTGGAGGATGGAGAATGGAACAACGGGTGAGGTAAGGAGGGAGAGACTGTTGGATGAAGAGGCAAGTTTTCTCATCTGTCCTGCTTAGAGAGGAAGAGGGAAGGGGGGAAAAACAGAAAAACCAGAAAAAAGCTTGTAATGTGGGAGGGAGATCTTTTGAAGATGGAAAGGATAGGTGACCAGTGGATGAAAAGAGAATTGTAAAGATAAAAAGAAATGGGATACTGGAAAGGGGAAGAGCGAAAGAAAAATTAGGACGTGAAGGTAAAAAGAAGAGCCGATCACAGAAGCAAAGTTGGAGGTTTGAATGACAAGAGATCTATCTATTTACCTATTGCCAGACGCCATAATCCGGTAAGGGGTGGCCATTTGACTTTGAGTTATTTGTTTTATAGGGAGGGGCACTAGCCCTCCACTAACCCATTTTTGTTGACACGGAGGGAGCACTTATGGTTTGGTTATATGATTACCACCCAGCGTTGTAAATGGCTTCTTGGCTTGCAGGAAACCATTTGGCTTGTCACTCAATGTAAAGCCATGTGTAAAGGAAAGAAAAGCAATAAGAAGCGACTGGAAGGATGGGAGAAATAGGAAGAGAGGAGGGCAGGCACAGAAAAAGAATGATGAAGGCTAAGGAAGAAGTAGGCAGTACTAAATGAAGTGAGTGGAAGATGGTCGCCATCACCTACCACTAATGACAAGAGATACAGGTCAAAATTTCGTTCCCATTTGCTCCTCTTCGCGTGCGCGCGAGCACACACACACACACACACACACACACACACACACACACACACACACACACACGCACAAACACACACACACACACACACACACACACACACACACACACACACACACACACACACACACACACACACACACAAAGAAAAAAAAATAAGTTATTCTTAAACGATAGGTATTAGCAAATGGAAGTCTTTTCCCTCACACCAAACTTAGTTTAGGATGTTTACACAAGGGCCTATTAATGCTGTAAATGTTGTTCGATAGTGTGTGATGACACTACATTAGTCGAATTCTTCTTATTTACGACTTGATATTGATGAAACCTTCAGAAATAGTTTTCTTTGTGGCAATGAAATACTTACTTGCATGAAATATTCACATTTCAGTACAAGTATGGTTATATGAGTAATATTCAATAAAGTTTCAAGTTGAATGAGAAACTAATGGTTCTCTTATCTTTACTGATATATTAGTGAACAAAGGTGAAAAACAGACACTCTACTTTTCGGTTTAAAGAAACCAACTCAGTGCATTAGCCTATAATTCATACCACCATACTTCTAAAATGTAAGTTATTTTATGCAAGTTACTAGGGACACTGAGCATTAGTAGTCCCCACCGAATGGATGCGGAAAACACTAAGACATGAAAATTATTTTTAGATCTAAAATATCCCAATTGGTTTACAAAGCAAGCTTATTTCAAAGCCAGAGAAGGATTTTTTGTACCAAACCCACCATCACAGGGACGAGATAGTAAGCCATATATCACAGTACAAAACGTGTCAAACCTTATCCTGGTGACGTTCGTGGGTCATGATGTAAATACTGCATTTAGATATATCTCCACTAAAGAACAATCCCAGTAGTAATGAAACTGCAGGGGTTTACAAAATTTCATGTAAAGATTGCGACTTACTTTATATTAGAGAAACTGGAAGAGATATACTGGTGAAAAGGAAAGAAATATTAGTATGCGCGTAAGACAAGGAAAACAAATAATGTAGACAACGTTTATTGCTCAAAAAATAAAAAAAAATAAAAAGTAATCTATAAGAATTCCACGGAAAAGGTATACGAATGTACCAAAAAAAAAAAAAAAAAAAAAAAGGACGTTAGAAGAGGACGTGTGTATATGAAGAATTATAATTTTAACCTTAGTGATGGTAGGCATAAAATAGAACCAGAAATGAAGGGACTGGCGGCTAGGTCCTTGCAGGTGGTCATAATCCCTCGCTCAGTTAGTGGACAGCATTGAGGGAGCGTCAGGTTATGTAAGGTTATGGACAGAGCTGCGGAAGCGTCAGGTGAAGTCAGGTCGGGTACGGGTAGGGAAATGTGAGGTGTAACCCATCCCTCACTCAGGTAAGGGACAGTACTGAGGGAGTGTCAGGTAAAGTCAGGTCAGGTACAGTTAGCGAAATGTGAGGTGTAACCATCCACAGTATATTTATAAAAGAGCCGCTTTGTTTGTTTGTTTGCTTGTCATTCTGTCAAGCCAAAACCAAAGTCAAGAGACCCCCAGACCCATATATATATATTCTGAATCAGGTTGACGCAAGGATGATTTTAGGCAGCCCAAAATTCAGATCTGGGTCATTTGAGATCGCCGGTAGAGTTTTCGCCTTTTTTAGCCCTGCCAACGCTGGGTACCGCTGCAGCCCAATTTTATGGCATGGAGGCTCACATAACCTTCAGGAGAGAGAGAGAGAGAGAGAGAGAGAGAGAGAGCGCCTTCCCGTCATACATGTAAATCCTTCAAATAAAATTAATATAAAAGATCTGCTACAGGCATGCACCTGTCTAAAACACAGTCATACTACTTCACTCTGTCTCAAAAACACACATTCTGTCTTACTCTCAGTCACTTGATCACCACCAGTCACAATCTGTCCACTGCCACTCACATAGTCAGTCTCACTAAGTCACACCAAATGCAGTCAATCACACCAGTAACCGCCAGTCACACCAACAGTCAGTCAGTCACCGCCAATCACAGTCAAACTAACAGTCGCTGTTAGTCACACCTCCAGTAACACATTTAATCACAACACCATTCACACACTTTCATCACCAGTTGCAGTCAGTCACTTAGTCACACATTCACGTGGTCAGTCATAGTCATTTACTATACCAGCCACACAGCCAGTCCGTCATATCACCAGCTAAAGTCACACCGACAGTCAGTCAGTCTGGTACACCGATATTTATGGTAAATCACATCATTGTTGAGACAGTCATGACACGCGTAACACAAGCACGTCACCAGCTGCACAGTCACACCACCACTCATACAGTAAACCACAGCTGACAGACAGTCACTCAAAAAGGCAGTCACACATTCAATCACGCCACATGTTATTGTGCCAGTCACACAGTCATCAGTCACGTGATCACAAGCAGTCACGTGCGCTGACTTCCCGCGGAGACCTGACTCTGGACGGAAGGCTACGTGGCATGACCCCACCCACCGACGTCTGACCCACCAAGGGATTTATAAACCGGCGTGCAGGCTCGCATCCCATCACTCATAGCCCAGCTTTTGACCGACGCGTACCCCACAGCATCCTAAGGGTATCTTTCCACATTGCCCGATTCAGGAACCACCAGCAGTCTGCCAAAATGTGGTCCCGTACAGACTCTTCTAAGGAGAACCTGCCGCCATTCTTCACTGAACCCCTGCAAGGTTCAGAACGTCAACATAAGCATGGTGCTAGGGCTACGTCCTTCAAAAGCTCAGTGCGTCACCATCCATACGGCACTTCTGCTGAGCCTCGTAAACACACTGGTCGTCACCATCACAATGATACCGAAGCAGGACCATCCCAGGAGCACAGAAACACTCCAAGGGCAGCAACAGGGCAGAGTACAGGAGGTTCGGGCCGACACTTGGCAACAACAGCATCTGTGCAAGACGCAGTTCACCACCGTCCTTCAGTCACTTTCCGAGACGGAGAACTTCACCGCAACCCAGAGGCAACAGCCGGACAGACAGGAGGTCAGAGGCGACACTTGACCACAGTTACGCCTGAGCAAATCGCTACTCACCATCGTCCTCCAGTCAGTTTCCGAGACCGAGAACATCACCGTCATCATGACGCACGGCCTCTGCGTCCTCCTGTGTCGCCACGCCCGTGGAAGCTTACTCCGATAGATCTACCGGCATCTCCTGTCGCGACTAACAAGTTGGCCCCTCGCCCACCGCTTCGTAAGACAGTGAAAATTCCGACGGAGCCGAAGGAGCGGCTGCTCGATCCACAACGGAAGGATACGATGCAATCGTTGCCGCTGAAGAATACGCCTGAGGTCGATTATCAAGCATTATACGAGGAAATTATTCTCCGGCCTCTTAAGCCTGGTGATCAGAACACTATTCATTATATTTTTTACGACCGTTTATAATGGTACTCTTATGTATTCATTATGTCCATTATGACGATTTATAATTTTATAATGATGTTCAGTTTGCAAATAAAGATATGTTTTAGTAAATAAATGGTTTATTCCTCTCTTTTGCATGATTATTTACACACCTTTGAAATGTCTTGAGGGAACTGACCGAGAATTGTTAACTGAAATGGATAATAAACAAAGTATATGGAAAAAGATACATGAAGTTAAAAGACCTGATAAACGAAATATGAAAATGTTCAAAGAATTTTACTTAAGGTTAAGATTAAACCATCCTAGGAACACCTTTACCTAAATATCTTCATTTATTAAATAATAATAGTAATCAAATATAATACCTGGCATATCAAAGAAGATTAGGTTCATTGCTCTTGTTATGTAAAGTCGTTAAGTAATATAGTGTACAGAGTTACATAAGTTAGTTAAATACTGTAGTGTAGGAACAGAGTGAGAAGATACTAAAGCGCTTGGAGGATGGAGAATGGAACAACGGGTGAGGTAAGGAGGGAGAGACTGTTGGATGAAGAGGCAAGTTTTCTCATCTGTCCTGCTTAGAGAGGAAGAGGGAAGGGGGGAAAAACAGAAAAACCAGAAAAAAAGCTTGTAATGTGGGAGGGAGATCTTTTGAAGATGGAAAGGATAGGTGACCAGTGGATGAAAAGAGAATTGTAAAGATAAAAAGAAATGGGATACTGGAAAGGGGAAGAGCGAAAGAAAAATTAGGACGTGAAGGTAAAAAGAAGAGCCGATCACAGAAGCAAAGTTGGAGGTTTGAATGACAAGAGATCTATCTATTTACCTATTGCCAGACGCCATAATCCGGTAAGGGGTGGCCATTTGACTTTGAGTTATTTGTTTTATAGGGAGGGGCACTAGCCCTCCACTAACCCATTTTTGTTGACACGGAGGGAGCACTTATGGTTTGGTTATATGATTACCACCCAGCGTTGTAAATGGCTTCTTGGCTTGCAGGAAACCATTTGGCTTGTCACTCAATGTAAAGCCATGTGTAAAGGAAAGAAAAGCAATAAGAAGCGACTGGAAGGATGGGAGAAATAGGAAGAGAGGAGGGCAGGCACAGAAAAAGAATGATGAAGGCTAAGGAAGAAGTAGGCAGTACTAAATGAAGTGAGTGGAAGATGGTCGCCATCACCTACCACTAATGACAAGAGATACAGGTCAAAATTTCGTTCCCATTTGCTCCTCTTCGCGTGCGCGCGAGCACACACACACACACACACACACACACACACACACACACACACACACACACACACACACACACACACACACACACACACACACACACACACACACACACACACACACACACACACACACACACACAAAGAAAAAAAAATAAGTTATTCTTAAACGATAGGTATTAGCAAATGGAAGTCTTTTCCCTCACACCAAACTTAGTTTAGGATGTTTACACAAGGGCCTATTAATGCTGTAAATGTTGTTCGATAGTGTGTGATGACACTACATTAGTCGAATTCTTCTTATTTACGACTTGATATTGATGAAACCTTCAGAAATAGTTTTCTTTGTGGCAATGAAATACTTACTTGCATGAAATATTCACATTTCAGTACAAGTATGGTTATATGAGTAATATTCAATAAAGTTTCAAGTTGAATGAGAAACTAATGGTTCTCTTATCTTTACTGATATATTAGTGAACAAAGGTGAAAAACAGACACTCTACTTTTCGGTTTAAAGAAACCAACTCAGTGCATTAGCCTATAATTCATACCACCATACTTCTAAAATGTAAGTTATTTTATGCAAGTTACTAGGGACACTGAGCATTAGTAGTCCCCACCGAATGGATGCGGAAAACACTAAGACATGAAAATTATTTTTAGATCTAAAATATCCCAATTGGTTTACAAAGCAAGCTTATTTCAAAGCCAGAGAAGGATTTTTTGTACCAAACCCACCATCACAGGGACGAGATAGTAAGCCATATATCACAGTACAAAACGTGTCAAACCTTATCCTGGTGACGTTCGTGGGTCATGATGTAAATACTGCATTTAGATATATCTCCACTAAAGAACAATCCCAGTAGTAATGAAACTGCAGGGGTTTACAAAATTTCATGTAAAGATTGCGACTTACTTTATATTAGAGAAACTGGAAGAGATATACTGGTGAAAAGGAAAGAAATATTAGTATGCGCGTAAGACAAGGAAAACAAATAATGTAGACAACGTTTATTGCTCAAAAAATAAAAAAAAATAAAAAGTAATCTATAAGAATTCCACGGAAAAGGTATACGAATGTACCAAAAAAAAAAAAAAAGAAAGAAAAAAAAAAGGACGTTAGAAGAGGACGTGTGTATATGAAGAATTATAATTTTAACCTTAGTGATGGTAGGCATAAAATAGAACCAGAAATGAAGGGACTGGCGGCTAGGTCCTTGCAGGTGGTCATAATCCCTCGCTCAGTTAGTGGACAGCATTGAGGGAGCGTCAGGTTATGTAAGGTTATGGACAGAGCTGCGGAAGCGTCAGGTGAAGTCAGGTCGGGTACGGGTAGGGAAATGTGAGGTGTAACCCATCCCTCACTCAGGTAAGGGACAGTACTGAGGGAGTGTCAGGTAAAGTCAGGTCAGGTACAGTTAGCGAAATGTGAGGTGTAACCATCCACAGTATATTTATAAAAGAGCCGCTTTGTTTGTTTGTTTGCTTGTCATTCTGTCAAGCCAAAACCAAAGTCAAGAGACCCCCAGACCCATATATATATATTCTGAATCAGGTTGACGCAAGGATGATTTTAGGCAGCCCAAAATTCAGATCTGGGTCATTTGAGATCGCCGGTAGAGTTTTCGCCTTTTTTAGCCCTGCCAACGCTGGGTACCGCTGCAGCCCAATTTTATGGCATGGAGGCTCACATAACCTTCAGGGAGAGAGAGAGAGAGAGAGAGAGAGAGAGAGAGAGAGAGAGAGAGCGCCTTCCCGTCATACATGTAAATCCTTCAAATAAAATTAATATAAAAGATCTGCTACAGGCATGCACCTGTCTAAAACACAGTCATACTACTTCACTCTGTCTCAAAAACACACATTCTGTCTTACTCTCAGTCACTTGATCACCACCAGTCACAATCTGTCCACTGCCACTCACATAGTCAGTCTCACTAAGTCACACCAAATGCAGTCAATCACACCAGTAACCGCCAGTCACACCAACAGTCAGTCAGTCACCGCCAATCACAGTCAAACTAACAGTCGCTGTTAGTCACACCTCCAGTAACACATTTAATCACAACACCATTCACACACTTTCATCACCAGTTGCAGTCAGTCACTTAGTCACACATTCACGTGGTCAGTCATAGTCATTTACTATACCAGCCACACAGCCAGTCCGTCATATCACCAGCTAAAGTCACACCGACAGTCAGTCAGTCTGGTACACCGATATTTATGGTAAATCACATCATTGTTGAGACAGTCATGACACGCGTAACACAAGCACGTCACCAGCTGCACAGTCACACCACCACTCATACAGTAAACCACAGCTGACAGACAGTCACTCAAAAAGGCAGTCACACATTCAATCACGCCACATGTTATTGTGCCAGTCACACAGTCATCAGTCACGTGATCACAAGCAGTCACGTGCGCTGACTTCCCGCGGAGACCTGACTCTGGACGGAAGGCTACGTGGCATGACCCCACCCACCGACGTCTGACCCACCAAGGGATTTATAAACCGGCGTGCAGGCTCGCATCCCATCACTCATAGCCCAGCTTTTGACCGACGCGTACCCCACAGCATCCTAAGGGTATCTTTCCACATTGCCCGATTCAGGAACCACCAGCAGTCTGCCAAAATGTGGTCCCGTACAGACTCTTCTAAGGAGAACCTGCCGCCATTCTTCACTGAACCCCTGCAAGGTTCAGAACGTCAACATAAGCATGGTGCTAGGGCTACGTCCTTCAAAAGCTCAGTGCGTCACCATCCATACGGCACTTCTGCTGAGCCTCGTAAACACACTGGTCGTCACCATCACAATGATACCGAAGCAGGACCATCCCAGGAGCACAGAAACACTCCAAGGGCAGCAACAGGGCAGAGTACAGGAGGTTCGGGCCGACACTTGGCAACAACAGCATCTGTGCAAGACGCAGTTCACCACCGTCCTTCAGTCACTTTCCGAGACGGAGAACTTCACCGCAACCCAGAGGCAACAGCCGGACAGACAGGAGGTCAGAGGCGACACTTGACCACAGTTACGCCTGAGCAAATCGCTACTCACCATCGTCCTCCAGTCAGTTTCCGAGACCGAGAACATCACCGTCATCATGACGCACGGCCTCTGCGTCCTCCTGTGTCGCCACGCCCGTGGAAGCTTACTCCGATAGATCTACCGGCATCTCCTGTCGCGACTAACAAGTTGGCCCCTCGCCCACCGCTTCGTAAGACAGTGAAAATTCCGACGGAGCCGAAGGAGCGGCTGCTCGATCCACAACGGAAGGATACGATGCAATCGTTGCCGCTGAAGAATACGCCTGAGGTCGATTATCAAGCATTATACGAGGAAATTATTCTCCGGCCTCTTAAGCCTGGTGATCAGAACACTATTCATTATATTTTTTACGACCGTTTATAATGGTACTCTTATGTATTCATTATGTCCATTATGACGATTTATAATTTTATAATGATGTTCAGTTTGCAAATAAAGATATGTTTTAGTAAATAAATGGTTTATTCCTCTCTTTTGCATGATTATTTACACACCTTTGAAATGTCTTGAGGGAACTGACCGAGAATTGTTAACTGAAATGGATAATAAACAAAGTATATGGAAAAAGATACATGAAGTTAAAAGACCTGATAAACGAAATATGAAAATGTTCAAAGAATTTTACTTAAGGTTAAGATTAAACCATCCTAGGAACACCTTTACCTAAATATCTTCATTTATTAAATAATAATAGTAATCAAATATAATACCTGGCATATCAAAGAAGATTAGGTTCATTGCTCTTGTTATGTAAAGTCGTTAAGTAATATAGTGTACAGAGTTACATAAGTTAGTTAAATACTGTAGTGTAGGAACAGAGTGAGAAGATACTAAAGCGCTTGGAGGATGGAGAATGGAACAACGGGTGAGGTAAGGAGGGAGAGACTGTTGGATGAAGAGGCAAGTTTTCTCATCTGTCCTGCTTAGAGAGGAAGAGGGAAGGGGGGAAAAACAGAAAAACCAGAAAAAAGCTTGTAATGTGGGAGGGAGATCTTTTGAAGATGGAAAGGATAGGTGACCAGTGGATGAAAAGAGAATTGTAAAGATAAAAAGAAATGGGATACTGGAAAGGGGAAGAGCGAAAGAAAAATTAGGACGTGAAGGTAAAAAGAAGAGCCGATCACAGAAGCAAAGTTGGAGGTTTGAATGACAAGAGATCTATCTATTTACCTATTGCCAGACGCCATAATCCGGTAAGGGGTGGCCATTTGACTTTGAGTTATTTGTTTTATAGGGAGGGGCACTAGCCCTCCACTAACCCATTTTTGTTGACACGGAGGGAGCACTTATGGTTTGGTTATATGATTACCACCCAGCGTTGTAAATGGCTTCTTGGCTTGCAGGAAACCATTTGGCTTGTCACTCAATGTAAAGCCATGTGTAAAGGAAAGAAAAGCAATAAGAAGCGACTGGAAGGATGGGAGAAATAGGAAGAGAGGAGGGCAGGCACAGAAAAAGAATGATGAAGGCTAAGGAAGAAGTAGGCAGTACTAAATGAAGTGAGTGGAAGATGGTCGCCATCACCTACCACTAATGACAAGAGATACAGGTCAAAATTTCGTTCCCATTTGCTCCTCTTCGCGTGCGCGCGAGCACACACACACACACACACACACACACACACACACACACACACACACACACACACACACACACACACACACACACACACACACACACACACACACACACACACACACACACACACACACACACACACACAAAGAAAAAAAAAAAGTTATTCTTAAACGATAGGTATTAGCAAATGGAAGTCTTTTCCCTCACACCAAACTTAGTTTAGGATGTTTACACAAGGGCCTATTAATGCTGTAAATGTTGTTCGATAGTGTGTGATGACACTACATTAGTCGAATTCTTCTTATTTACGACTTGATATTGATGAAACCTTCAGAAATAGTTTTCTTTGTGGCAATGAAATACTTACTTGCATGAAATATTCACATTTCAGTACAAGTATGGTTATATGAGTAATATTCAATAAAGTTTCAAGTTGAATGAGAAACTAATGGTTCTCTTATCTTTACTGATATATTAGTGAACAAAGGTGAAAAACAGACACTCTACTTTTCGGTTTAAAGAAACCAACTCAGTGCATTAGCCTATAATTCATACCACCATACTTCTAAAATGTAAGTTATTTTATGCAAGTTACTAGGGACACTGAGCATTAGTAGTCCCCACCGAATGGATGCGGAAAACACTAAGACATGAAAATTATTTTTAGATCTAAAATATCCCAATTGGTTTACAAAGCAAGCTTATTTCAAAGCCAGAGAAGGATTTTTTGTACCAAACCCACCATCACAGGGACGAGATAGTAAGCCATATATCACAGTACAAAACGTGTCAAACCTTATCCTGGTGACGTTCGTGGGTCATGATGTAAATACTGCATTTAGATATATCTCCACTAAAGAACAATCCCAGTAGTAATGAAACTGCAGGGGTTTACAAAATTTCATGTAAAGATTGCGACTTACTTTATATTAGAGAAACTGGAAGAGATATACTGGTGAAAAGGAAAGAAATATTAGTATGCGCGTAAGACAAGGAAAACAAATAATGTAGACAACGTTTATTGCTCAAAAAATAAAAAAAATAAAAAGTAATCTATAAGAATTCCACGGAAAAGGTATACGAATGTACCAAAAAAAAAAGAAAAAAAAAAAAAAACGGACGTTAGAAGAGGACGTGTGTATATGAAGAATTATAATTTTAACCTTAGTGATGGTAGGCATAAAATAGAACCAGAAATGAAGGGACTGGCGGCTAGGTCCTTGCAGGTGGTCATAATCCCTCGCTCAGTTAGTGGACAGCATTGAGGGAGCGTCAGGTTATGTAAGGTTATGGACAGAGCTGCGGAAGCGTCAGGTGAAGTCAGGTCGGGTACGGGTAGGGAAATGTGAGGTGTAACCCATCCCTCACTCAGGTAAGGGACAGTACTGAGGGAGTGTCAGGTAAAGTCAGGTCAGGTACAGTTAGCGAAATGTGAGGTGTAACCATCCACAGTATATTTATAAAAGAGCCGCTTTGTTTGTTTGTTTGCTTGTCATTCTGTCAAGCCAAAACCAAAGTCAAGAGACCCCCAGACCCATATATATATATTCTGAATCAGGTTGACGCAAGGATGATTTTAGGCAGCCCAAAATTCAGATCTGGGTCATTTGAGATCGCCGGTAGAGTTTTCGCCTTTTTTAGCCCTGCCAACGCTGGGTACCGCTGCAGCCCAATTTTATGGCATGGAGGCTCACATAACCTTCAGGGAGAGAGAGAGAGAGAGAGAGAGAGAGAGAGAGAGAGAGAGAGAGAGAGAGAGAGAGAGCGCCTTCCCGTCATACATGTAAATCCTTCAAATAAAATTAATATAAAAGATCTGCTACAGGCATGCACCTGTCTAAAACACAGTCATACTACTTCACTCTGTCTCAAAAACACACATTCTGTCTTACTCTCAGTCACTTGATCACCACCAGTCACAATCTGTCCACTGCCACTCACATAGTCAGTCTCACTAAGTCACACCAAATGCAGTCAATCACACCAGTAACCGCCAGTCACACCAACAGTCAGTCAGTCACCGCCAATCACAGTCAAACTAACAGTCGCTGTTAGTCACACCTCCAGTAACACATTTAATCACAACACCATTCACACACTTTCATCACCAGTTGCAGTCAGTCACTTAGTCACACATTCACGTGGTCAGTCATAGTCATTTACTATACCAGCCACACAGCCAGTCCGTCATATCACCAGCTAAAGTCACACCGACAGTCAGTCAGTCTGGTACACCGATATTTATGGTAAATCACATCATTGTTGAGACAGTCATGACACGCGTAACACAAGCACGTCACCAGCTGCACAGTCACACCACCACTCATACAGTAAACCACAGCTGACAGACAGTCACTCAAAAAGGCAGTCACACATTCAATCACGCCACATGTTATTGTGCCAGTCACACAGTCATCAGTCACGTGATCACAAGCAGTCACGTGCGCTGACTTCCCGCGGAGACCTGACTCTGGACGGAAGGCTACGTGGCATGACCCCACCCACCGACGTCTGACCCACCAAGGGATTTATAAACCGGCGTGCAGGCTCGCATCCCATCACTCATAGCCCAGCTTTTGACCGACGCGTACCCCACAGCATCCTAAGGGTATCTTTCCACATTGCCCGATTCAGGAACCACCAGCAGTCTGCCAAAATGTGGTCCCGTACAGACTCTTCTAAGGAGAACCTGCCGCCATTCTTCACTGAACCCCTGCAAGGTTCAGAACGTCAACATAAGCATGGTGCTAGGGCTACGTCCTTCAAAAGCTCAGTGCGTCACCATCCATACGGCACTTCTGCTGAGCCTCGTAAACACACTGGTCGTCACCATCACAATGATACCGAAGCAGGACCATCCCAGGAGCACAGAAACACTCCAAGGGCAGCAACAGGGCAGAGTACAGGAGGTTCGGGCCGACACTTGGCAACAACAGCATCTGTGCAAGACGCAGTTCACCACCGTCCTTCAGTCACTTTCCGAGACGGAGAACTTCACCGCAACCCAGAGGCAACAGCCGGACAGACAGGAGGTCAGAGGCGACACTTGACCACAGTTACGCCTGAGCAAATCGCTACTCACCATCGTCCTCCAGTCAGTTTCCGAGACCGAGAACATCACCGTCATCATGACGCACGGCCTCTGCGTCCTCCTGTGTCGCCACGCCCGTGGAAGCTTACTCCGATAGATCTACCGGCATCTCCTGTCGCGACTAACAAGTTGGCCCCTCGCCCACCGCTTCGTAAGACAGTGAAAATTCCGACGGAGCCGAAGGAGCGGCTGCTCGATCCACAACGGAAGGATACGATGCAATCGTTGCCGCTGAAGAATACGCCTGAGGTCGATTATCAAGCATTATACGAGGAAATTATTCTCCGGCCTCTTAAGCCTGGTGATCAGAACACTATTCATTATATTTTTTACGACCGTTTATAATGGTACTCTTATGTATTCATTATGTCCATTATGACGATTTATAATTTTATAATGATGTTCAGTTTGCAAATAAAGATATGTTTTAGTAAATAAATGGTTTATTCCTCTCTTTTGCATGATTATTTACACACCTTTGAAATGTCTTGAGGGAACTGACCGAGAATTGTTAACTGAAATGGATAATAAACAAAGTATATGGAAAAAGATACATGAAGTTAAAAGACCTGATAAACGAAATATGAAAATGTTCAAAGAATTTTACTTAAGGTTAAGATTAAACCATCCTAGGAACACCTTTACCTAAATATCTTCATTTATTAAATAATAATAGTAATCAAATATAATACCTGGCATATCAAAGAAGATTAGGTTCATTGCTCTTGTTATGTAAAGTCGTTAAGTAATATAGTGTACAGAGTTACATAAGTTAGTTAAATACTGTAGTGTAGGAACAGAGTGAGAAGATACTAAAGCGCTTGGAGGATGGAGAATGGAACAACGGGTGAGGTAAGGAGGGAGAGACTGTTGGATGAAGAGGCAAGTTTTCTCATCTGTCCTGCTTAGAGAGGAAGAGGGAAGGGGGGAAAAACAGAAAAACCAGAAAAAAAGCTTGTAATGTGGGAGGGAGATCTTTTGAAGATGGAAAGGATAGGTGACCAGTGGATGAAAAGAGAATTGTAAAGATAAAAAGAAATGGGATACTGGAAAGGGGAAGAGCGAAAGAAAAATTAGGACGTGAAGGTAAAAAGAAGAGCCGATCACAGAAGCAAAGTTGGAGGTTTGAATGACAAGAGATCTATCTATTTACCTATTGCCAGACGCCATAATCCGGTAAGGGGTGGCCATTTGACTTTGAGTTATTTGTTTTATAGGGAGGGGCACTAGCCCTCCACTAACCCATTTTTGTTGACACGGAGGGAGCACTTATGGTTTGGTTATATGATTACCACCCAGCGTTGTAAATGGCTTCTTGGCTTGCAGGAAACCATTTGGCTTGTCACTCAATGTAAAGCCATGTGTAAAGGAAAGAAAAGCAATAAGAAGCGACTGGAAGGATGGGAGAAATAGGAAGAGAGGAGGGCAGGCACAGAAAAAGAATGATGAAGGCTAAGGAAGAAGTAGGCAGTACTAAATGAAGTGAGTGGAAGATGGTCGCCATCACCTACCACTAATGACAAGAGATACAGGTCAAAATTTCGTTCCCATTTGCTCCTCTTCGCGTGCGCGCGAGCACACACACACACACACACACACACACACACACACACACACACACACACACACACACACACACACACACACACACACACACACACACACACACACACACACACACACACACACACACACACAAAGAAAAAAAAAAGTTATTCTTAAACGATAGGTATTAGCAAATGGAAGTCTTTTCCCTCACACCAAACTTAGTTTAGGATGTTTACACAAGGGCCTATTAATGCTGTAAATGTTGTTCGATAGTGTGTGATGACACTACATTAGTCGAATTCTTCTTATTTACGACTTGATATTGATGAAACCTTCAGAAATAGTTTTCTTTGTGGCAATGAAATACTTACTTGCATGAAATATTCACATTTCAGTACAAGTATGGTTATATGAGTAATATTCAATAAAGTTTCAAGTTGAATGAGAAACTAATGGTTCTCTTATCTTTACTGATATATTAGTGAACAAAGGTGAAAAACAGACACTCTACTTTTCGGTTTAAAGAAACCAACTCAGTGCATTAGCCTATAATTCATACCACCATACTTCTAAAATGTAAGTTATTTTATGCAAGTTACTAGGGACACTGAGCATTAGTAGTCCCCACCGAATGGATGCGGAAAACACTAAGACATGAAAATTATTTTTAGATCTAAAATATCCCAATTGGTTTACAAAGCAAGCTTATTTCAAAGCCAGAGAAGGATTTTTTGTACCAAACCCACCATCACAGGGACGAGATAGTAAGCCATATATCACAGTACAAAACGTGTCAAACCTTATCCTGGTGACGTTCGTGGGTCATGATGTAAATACTGCATTTAGATATATCTCCACTAAAGAACAATCCCAGTAGTAATGAAACTGCAGGGGTTTACAAAATTTCATGTAAAGATTGCGACTTACTTTATATTAGAGAAACTGGAAGAGATATACTGGTGAAAAGGAAAGAAATATTAGTATGCGCGTAAGACAAGGAAAACAAATAATGTAGACAACGTTTATTGCTCAAAAAAAAAAAAAAAAGTAATCTATAAGAATTCAACGGAAAAGGTATACGAATGTACCAAAAAAAAAAAAAAAAAAGGACGTTAGAAGAGGACGTGTGTATATGAAGAATTATAATTTTAACCTTAGTGATGGTAGGCATAAAATAGAACCAGAAATGAAGGGACTGGCGGCTAGGTCCTTGCAGGTGGTCATAATCCCTCGCTCAGTTAGTGGACAGCATTGAGGGAGCGTCAGGTTATGTAAGGTTATGGACAGAGCTGCGGAAGCGTCAGGTGAAGTCAGGTCGGGTACGGGTAGGGAAATGTGAGGTGTAACCCATCCCTCACTCAGGTAAGGGACAGTACTGAGGGAGTGTCAGGTAAAGTCAGGTCAGGTACAGTTAGCGAAATGTGAGGTGTAACCATCCACAGTATATTTATAAAAGAGCCGCTTTGTTTGTTTGTTTGCTTGTCATTCTGTCAAGCCAAAACCAAAGTCAAGAGACCCCCAGACCCATATATATATATTCTGAATCAGGTTGACGCAAGGATGATTTTAGGCAGCCCAAAATTCAGATCTGGGTCATTTGAGATCGCCGGTAGAGTTTTCGCCTTTTTAGCCCTGCCAACGCTGGGTACCGCTGCAGCCCAATTTTATGGCATGGAGGCTCACATAACCTTCAGGGAGAGAGAGAGAGAGAGAGAGAGAGAGAGAGAGAGAGAGAGAGAGAGAGCGCCTTCCCGTCATACATGTAAATCCTTCAAATAAAATTAATATAAAAGATCTGCTACAGGCATGCACCTGTCTAAAACACAGTCATACTACTTCACTCTGTCTCAAAAACACACATTCTGTCTTACTCTCAGTCACTTGATCACCACCAGTCACAATCTGTCCACTGCCACTCACATAGTCAGTCTCACTAAGTCACACCAAATGCAGTCAATCACACCAGTAACCGCCAGTCACACCAACAGTCAGTCAGTCACCGCCAATCACAGTCAAACTAACAGTCGCTGTTAGTCACACCTCCAGTAACACATTTAATCACAACACCATTCACACACTTTCATCACCAGTTGCAGTCAGTCACTTAGTCACACATTCACGTGGTCAGTCATAGTCATTTACTATACCAGCCACACAGCCAGTCCGTCATATCACCAGCTAAAGTCACACCGACAGTCAGTCAGTCTGGTACACCGATATTTATGGTAAATCACATCATTGTTGAGACAGTCATGACACGCGTAACACAAGCACGTCACCAGCTGCACAGTCACACCACCACTCATACAGTAAACCACAGCTGACAGACAGTCACTCAAAAAGGCAGTCACACATTCAATCACGCCACATGTTATTGTGCCAGTCACACAGTCATCAGTCACGTGATCACAAGCAGTCACGTGCGCTGACTTCCCGCGGAGACCTGACTCTGGACGGAAGGCTACGTGGCATGACCCCACCCACCGACGTCTGACCCACCAAGGGATTTATAAACCGGCGTGCAGGCTCGCATCCCATCACTCATAGCCCAGCTTTTGACCGACGCACACACACGCACACACACTAGCCCACCTGTCATTCAAGTGCTGGACTTCACACCATCTCCCCCCACACCCTATCACCTTCCCGCAGTTCCCACGTGCCACACCACCCCCTCTCTCCCTCCTCCTCCCCTCTCCTACCGCCCCAACATCATATCCAGGCACATGGCCAGTTACAGTAAATCACACCACCAATGAGACAGTCAAGTCACGCGTCACACAATCACACCACCGCTCATACAGTCATCCACATTCGACTGTCAGTCAAAAAGGCTGTCGCACATCGTCTCACATTCAGTCACACCACTTGGTATACTGTTACTCACACAGTCATCAGTCACTTGATTACAAGCAGTCACGTGCGCTGACTTCCCGCGGTGACCTGAGTCTCTGCGGAACCCTACGTGGTGTGACCTCACCCACCGACACGTGATCCAGCAAGGGGTTTATAAGCTGGAGGGGAAGCTCGCATCCTTTCACTCATAGCCCAGCATTTGACTGACGTGCACCCAACAGCCTTTTGAGGGTATCACCAGCAGTCTGCCAGAATGTGGCCCAGTACAAACTCTTCAAAGGAGAATCTGCCGCCGTTCTTCACTGAATCCCTGCAAGGCTTAGGACGTCAGATTATGCATGTTGCTGAGGCTACGTCCTTCAAAAGCCCAGTGCGTCACCATCCATACGACACTCCCGCAGACCCTCTTCAACACACTGGACGTCACCATCATAGCGATGTCCGGACAGGATCCTATCAGGAGCACATAAACATCCCAGGGACAGTGGCCGGCCAAAGCACAGGAGGTCAGGGCCTACACTTGGCAACACTAGGGTCTGTGCAAGACGCTACTCACCACCGTCCTTCAGTCACTTTCCAAGACGGAGAACATCACCACAACACAGGGGCAGCGGCTGGACAAAGCACAGGAGGTCAGGGCCGACACTTGGCAACACTAGGGTCTGTGCAAGACGCTACTCACCACCGTCCTTCGGTCACTTTCCGAGACAGACATCACCAGACCCAAGGGGCAGTGGCTGGACAAAGCACAGGAGGTCAGGACCGACACTTGGCAACAATAGCGTCCGTTCAAAATGCTGCTCAACCCCGTCCTTCAGCCAGTTTCCGAGACAGACATCACCAGAACCAAGGGGCAGTGGCTGGTCAAAGCACAGGAGATCAGGGACAACACTTGGCAACAATAGCGTCCGTGCAAAATGCTGCTCAACCCCGTCTTTCAGCCAGTTTCCGAGACACAGAACATCACCGTCATCACGCTGCACGGCCTCAGCGTCCTCCTGTGTCGCTGCGCCCATGGAAGCTCACAACGATAGATCTACCTGCACCACCTGTCGTGACTAACAGGTTGCCCCCTCGCCCACCGCTTCGTACAACAGTAAGAATTCCAGTGAGGCCAAAGGGGCGGGTGCTGGACCCACGACGGAAGGACACGCTAGAATGGTTGCTGCTGAAGATTAAGCCTGAAGTCGATTACCAGGCATTGTATGAAGAGATTATTCTTCGGCCTCTCAAGCCCGGGGATAAAAATTGTATTCATGAAATTTATTATGAACATTCATAACTACAATACTGTATGTATTCATTGCATCCATTACGATCATGTCCTATTTTATACTTATGTTCAGTTTAAAATAGTTTTTTTTTTTTTTAAGTGACAAATTGTTTATTCCTCTCTTTTGCATGGTTGAGTTCATTGAATTTTTTTTTTGGGGGGATGACAGGGCAGTACTGTACAGCTGAAATGGATAATAAACAAAGTGTAAGGAAAATGCTGCATAAAGTTAAAAATCCTAATAAAAAAATTGAAATGGGATGAAATAATATTATTTCTACTCGAGATTAAACCATCCTAGGAACATATGTGCTTGAGTATTAGAAAATTATCAAGGAAAAAAAAAATGGTTGACAGGTTTTATATCTGGCATAACTAGGTACATTAGGCTCATTGGTCATGTACTCTAAGTTAGTTAAATAGCTGAGTTTAGATATCTCTCAGTAGAAACAAGACAGGACTTGGCATGATATGAGAGATATAATTCGTTTCCGAAGTTATCTGCTGAATAACTGGTCAGTGTAGCTTAGGAAGAACAATGAAAAATAAAAGGGAGGTGGATGAAAGTGTGAAAACTCTGTACGAATAGAAAACAAAAAAATGGAATTATATAACATGCAGTGGAAAGAGACAAATGAGGCAGAGCACAAGTTCAAGGGAGTAATAGCACAGCAAGACACAAAAGTGAAGGGAGTGAGAGCACGAAGAAATAAGAAAAAGAATATGACACGGACGATGAACGAGCCAGTGAGAAATAGCTGATGGTACAGCAAAAACGAGTGATCAGGAAGAAGGGGATTTTAAAGGATGGGAAGATGCTTTTGAAAATGCTCCTAGGTATCGGGCTATGAGTATCATATTTGAAATGGTGATGCTTAGATGCAAATAATTCCATTATTACATGCCAACGCAAAAATTTATGTTAGAAACAACAGTACATGGATAATAACAATTATGTTTGAAACAACACTACAGGGCTACTAGCAGTTTAAAAGGTAGGATGAATAACACCCATAATAATAGGATAATATATATAACAAGGTGAAATTATTTAGATAAGAGGATCGCCATCGTATAAAATAGTCAGCCTACATAATAACTGCAGTACGACGATTTTCCTACTCCTGTCTGACTATACGATTAGACTTAAAAAACAGACAAGGACATCACAGATGAACGTATGGTCAACTACCACCTACACCTAACTTTAACAGTGGCGAAAAAAAAAGGAAAATTCCAAACTCCTTCTAAGAGACTCTCTCTCTCTCTCTCTCTCTCTCTCTCTCTCTCTCTTAGGAATTATGGATGGAAGTTTCATTTCAAGTATCTCCTCCTTGACACATTAGGTAATTTCTTCGTACACATAATATGCAGCACCTGTACGCGGTTACCAGCAGAGGAAGTCGCCTGTTCCTCGACAGAGCAATGAAAACCTAGGTTAGGTAAAATTTTGCTAGGCCGGACGTATTGATTGGTTAAATAATTCCTGCTATCCCGTAAGGGTGGAAGGGACTGGATGGGTTTAAGGGAGTAAAGAGAATGATGCTGGAGAGAGAGAGAGAGAGAGAGAGAGAGAGAGAATTTTGCTTGTTAGAAGTAACTCCTTCACCGATTACATTCACTTTTTTTCCCTGGGCAGTTTTGATGTTGTTATTTTTGTTGTTCTCGTATCCTGCATCCATTGCCCTGTCTTTGTAAGTCCTTCACATCCCTTCACTTACCTCATTACTGCCATACCACTGTCCTCTTTCCTACATCCTGCCACTCACACCACCATCCCAGCTCTCCTCACCCACCTTACTTGACCTCACTTCACCTCGACCCACCTCACCTCACCTCTCCTCACCCATCTTAACTTATCTTACCTCACCTCTCCTCTCCTCGCCTCACCTCAACTCTCCTCAGCCCACCTCACGTCACCTTACCTTATTTCACCTCACCTCACCTCACCTCTCTTCATACCACCCTACCTTACCTCACCTCACCAAGCCTCACCTCACCTCTCTTCATCCCACCTTCCCCTACCTTATCTCACCAAACATCACCTTACCTTACTTTACCTCACTTCATCCTATATCACCTCATCTCACCTCACGTTTAGTTCCTAAACCTCCCCATCACCACTCATTCCTGTCATCAGTACAACTCCCACAAACTAGTTCCTGATATTAGGGAGATGTATATGGTCACATGGTAGAATATCCTGAAACTGAGAAAGGGAATGTCACATAAATTCCGAAAGGTTATATGCACTGTCTAGGTGTCGTTCAGTGCTCTTCAAAAAGTCATTAAAATGGCGTAACGAATTGAAAGACTGGAAATGTATTATTCACCATCTGCTCTCATTCAGACAAGTTCATTCAGTGTTTTTTATGTGCGAAACCTCGCATAGATATTTTAGTATGTATTCTATAGCAAAATGAACTTATCTGTATAATTGAGCTTACGAGTGACGAACTATAACGGAGATTATTTATCTAATATTGCAGCGGGCTTTCATACACTATTTCACTGAATTCATTTCTCTCTCTCTCTCTCTCTCTCTCTCTCTCTCTCTCTCTCTCTCTCTCTCTCTCTCTCTCCTATGTCCTTATCGTAAGATGTCAGACTACCAACAACAGAAACAATAAAAAAAGAGCAACTACATGATATTTACTTACCTTTGCCGAGCTATACCTTAATATTAATAATTTTGCAGATGTAATATACTGCATGTATTACAGATGAAAAAAATGTTAACATCTTCACTATGATGGCAGTTTAAAAATTAAATATTTGCTATCCTTTGAAGACTTAATAAACTTCGTGGCAGGGAATGCTAAACAGAGAGAGCAACTTGATAGAAACAGATAGGGTGATATGCAGGCGATTCGTCTGTGGCCACCACTTCCGGTGTCGCACAGCATGTTCGTGAATGCACAGAGTACCCTATGCGCACAAGTACTCTATGTTACATCTCGGGTTTTTGGTCATATAATTCTAAATAGGTAGCTTTCTCTGCCTGGCTGATGGATTAGTTTATATCTGCACACTAACTATCACTGTTATCAAATAAACGGAGTCACCTGCTAGGAATTATATACATAAAGACAGGGGTGTCGTACAGATTACTTTTTGCGCTGGGTAATCTGTGCATGCACGAACTTGGTGCTTGTGACCCTTTGCAGAAAATGCCCAGACTGTTTCTTCATACTTAAGTGACGGAACTTCATGCACAGAGTAATTTGGTCACGCACGAACTTTTTGCATGTGACAGGATGAAGGCGTCGGGCATATATAGGAAACCTTGTAATGAAGGAGGCAAAGACAAGCTTCACTGTACATTTTCACCATGACATATCTCTCCAAAGCTACACACTAACGTCCCGGGCAGACAGAACAGATAGAAAAATAGTATCTGAATAAGTTGATTTTTTTTTTTTTTTTTACCATAGGGTAGGATATATGCAGTGTAGATACAGGGTGAGAGCATATTAAAGCTTGTGAAGGATGCAGGAAGGAACAACGGGTGAGGTAAGGACTGTTGGGTGAAGAGGCAAGTTTTCTTATCTGTCCTGCTCAGAGAGGCAGAAGGAAGGAAGAAAAATAGTAAAAGCAGAAGGAAAGCTTGTAACGTGAGAGGGAGGACTTTGGAAGATGGAAGGGAAAGGTGACCAGAGGATGAAGAGAGACTTGTAAGGACAGAAAGAAACAGGATACTGGAAAGGGGAAGAGCGGGAGAAAACTTGGGATGTGAAGGTAGAAGAAAGACTAGACCACAGGAGCTAAGTTGGAAGTTTGAGAGACAAGAGATACAAGCTAAAATTCTGTTCCCATTTGCTCTTCTCTCTCTCTCTCTCTCTCTCTCTCTCTCTCTCTCTCTCTCTCTCTCTCTCTCTCTCTCTCTCTCTCTCTCTCTCTCTCTCTCTCTCACACACACACACACACACACACACACACACACAGACACACACACACACACACAGAAAAAAAAAAAAAAATAGGTTGCCCTAAAACACTAGGTAGTAGCAAAAGGAACTCTTTTCCCTCACACCAAACTTTGTACAGGAAGTTTACACAAGGGCCTGTAAATGCTGTAAATGTTGTTCGTGTGTGATGGCATTACATTAGTAGAGTTCTTCTTGTTTACAACTTGATATTCATGAAAGCTGCTGAAATAGTTTGTTTAGTGGCAATGAAATACTGATATTTCCTTCCAAATTTGCATGAAAGTATTTGCATTTCAGTAGTATGGTTATATGAGTAATATTAAAAAAATAAAAAATAAAGCTGAATGAGAAACTAATGGTTCTCTTCCCTTCACTGATGTATTATTGATGAAACGTGAAAACGAAACACTCAACTTCTCGGTTTATAGAGAGCTACCGAGTGCATTATTATTCATACAACAGTACTTCTTCTAAAATGTTAATTATTTTATCCGTGTTACTAGGGACACTCAGCATTAGTAGTCCCCACCAACTGGATGTGGAAAACACTTAGACATGGAAAATATTTTTAGATCTAAAATATCCCAATTGGTTTACAAAGCAAGCTTATTTCAATGCCAGGGAAGGACTTTTTGTATCAATGCCACCATCACAAGGACGAGATAGTAAGCCATATATCACAGTACCAAACGTGTCAAACCTTATCCTGGTCAAGTCCGCGAGTCATGATGTAAATACTGCATTTATATATACTTCCACCAAAGAACAAACCCATTAGTAATGAAACTGCAGGGGTGTACAGAATTTCATGAAAAGATTGCGAGTTCATATTAGTTAAACTGGAAGAGATACACTGGTAAAACGGAAAGGAACATAAGTATGCACATAAGACAGGCAACACAAATAATGTAGACTATGTTTACTCCTCTGAAAACAACCGTATAAGCGATAGGAATTCCAGGGAAATGCTATACAAATGTAGGAATTAAAAAACAAAAAGTAGTTTAGGAGAGGATGTGTGAATAGGGAGAATAATAATTTTAACGTAAGTGATGGCATGCATAAAACAGAACCAGGAATCAGGGGACTGGTGGTTAGGTCCTTGCCGGTGGTCGTAATCCCTCACTCAGGTAGTGGACAGCGTTGAGGGAGAGTCAGGTAAAGTAAAGTTGTGGACAAGGTTGAGAGAGCGTCAAGCAAAGCTCGTTCAGGTGCGGTTAGTGATATGTGAGGTGTAGCCCATGACGCTGGTTTTAAGCCCTCACTCACGTAGGAGACAATGTTGAGCGAGTGTCAGGTAAAGTCAGGTCAAGTTGGGTTGGGGAAATGTGAGGTGTATCCATCTATATAAATAAAAGAACCGCTTTGTTTGTTGGCTTGATTGCCCTAAAATCACGCCTAAACCACGGGCCAGAGACTCACAGACCCATATATATTCTGCATCAGGGTGACCAAAGGATAGTTTTAGGCGGGTCAAAATTCAGATCTAGTTCATTTGAAGTCACGGGGAGAGTGTTCGACTTTCTGGCCCGGGCTACGCCGGGTACCCCTGCAGCCCAAGTTTTGGCATGGAGACTGACATGACCTCCAGTTCGGATATAAGCAATGAGAGGTTGACTTCCAAAGTCATTCGTCGGAGGTCATATGAGGTCACCGGTAATCCACGCTCGAACGACTCATCCCAGCAGCCCAATTTTTGACATGGAGATTCACATGACCTCCATTTAAGACTTAGGCTATGTGAGGTTGACCTCCGGAGTCATTTGAAGCCACCGGTAATACACGTTCGAACGAATGGACCTAGCAGCTCAAATTTTGCCAAGGAGACTCACATGACCTCCAGACAGAGAGAGAGAGAGAGAGACAGAGACAGAGAGAGAGAGAGAAACACTTCCCGCCATACTTGTAATTCTTTCAAATAAATAATATAAAAGATCTACTAGAGGCATGCACCTGTCTAAGGCACAGTCATTCTACCTGAGTCTGTCGCAAAAACAAACACACACTCTGTCGCGTTGCCAGTCACTTGATCACCACCAGTCACAATCTGTCCACTCCACTCACACAGTCAGTCTCACTAAGTCACACGAAACGCAGTCACTCACACCAGTAACCGCAAGTCACACCAATAGTTAATAACCGCGAATCACGATCAAACCAGAAGTCACAGTTAGTCACACCATCAGTAACACATTTAATCACAACACCATTCATACAATTTCATCACCAGTTGCAGTCAGTCACTTAGTCACACATTCACGCGGTCAGTCATAGTCATTTACTATACCAGCCACACAGCCAGTCCGTCATATCACCAGCTAAAGTCACACCGACAGTCAGTCAGTCTGGTACACCGATATTTATAGTAAATCACATCATTGTTGAGACAGTCATGACACGCGTAACACAAGAAAGTCACCAGCTACACAGTCACACCACCACTCATACAGTAAACCACAGTTGACAGACAGTCACTCAAAAAGGCAGTCACACATTCAGTCACGCCACATGTTATTGTGCCAGTCACACAGTCATCAGTCACGTGATCACAAGCAGTCACGTGCGCTGACTTCCCGCGGAGACCTGACTCTGGACTGAAGGTTACGTGGCATGACCTCATCCACCGACGTCTGACCTACCAAGGGGTTTGTCAGCCGGCGTGCAGCTTCGCATCCCATCACTCATAGCCCAGCTTCTGACCGACGCGTACCCCACAGAATCCTAAGGGTACCTTTCCACATTTCCCGATTCAGCAGCGACCAGCAGTCTGCCAAAATGTGGTCCCGTACAGACTCCTCTAAGGAGAACCTGCCGCCATTCTTCACTGAACCCCTGCAAGGTTCAGAACGTCAACATAAGCATGGTACTAGGGCTACGTCCTCCAAAAGCTCAGTGCGTCACCATCCATACGGCACTTCTGCTGAGCCTCGTAAACACACTGGACGTCACCATTACAATGATACCCGCCAGGACCAACCCAGGAGCACAGAAACACTCCAAGGGCAGCAACAGAGCAGAGTACAGGAGGTTCGGGACGACACTTGGCAACAACAGCATCTGTGCAAGACGCAGTTCACCACCGTCCTTCAGTCAGTTTCCTAGACGGAGAACATCACCGCAACCCACAGACAACTCCTGGACGGACAGGAAGTCAGAGGCGACACTTGACCACAGTTGCGCCTGTGCAAAACGCTACTCACCATCGTCCTCCAGTCAGTTTCCGAGACCGAGAGCATCACCGTCATCATGTCGCACGGCCTCTGCGTCCTTCTGCGTCGCCACGCCAGTGGAAGCTCACACCGATAGATCTACCGGCATCTCCTGTCGCGACTAACATGTTGGCCCCTCGCCCACCGCTTCGTAAGACAGTGAAAATTCCGACGGAGCCGAAGGAGCGGCTGCTCAATCCACGACGGAAGGATACGTTGCAATCGTTGCCGCTGAAGAATACGCCTGAGGTCGATTATCAAGCATTATACGAGGAAATAATTCTCCGGCCTCTTAAGCCTGGTGATCAGAACACTATTCATTATATTTATTACCACCGTTTATAATGGTATTCTTATGTATTCATTATGTTCATTATGACGATTTATAATTTTATAATGATGTTCAGTTTGCAAATAAAGATATGTTTTAGTAAATAAATGGTTTATTCCTCTCTTTTGCATGATTATTTACAGACCTTTGAAATGTCTTGAGGGAATTGACAGAGAATTGTTGACTGAAATGGATAATAAACAAAGTATATGGAAAAAGATGCATGAAGATAAAAGACCTGATAAACAAAATATGAAGACGTTAGAAGAATTTTACTTAAGGTTAAGATTAAACCATCCTACGAACACATTTGCCTAAATATCTTCATTTATTAAATAAAAATAGTAGTCAAATATAATACCTGGCATATCAAAGAAGATTAGGATCATTGCTCTTGTTATGTAAAGTCGTTTAAGTAATATCGTGTCCAGAGTAACATAAGCTAGTTAAATACTGTAGTGTAGGAACAGAGTGAGAAGATACTAAAGCGCTTGGAGGATCGAGAATAGAACAACGGGTGAGGTAAGGAGGGAGAGTCTGTTGGGCGAAGAGGCAAGTTTTCTCATCTGTCCTGCTTAGAGAGGGAGAGGGAAGGGGGAAAAAACAGTAAAACCAGAAAGAAAGCTTGTAATGTGGGAGGGAGATCTTTTGAAGATGGAAAGGATAGGTGACCAGTGGATGAAAAGAGAATTGTAAAGATAGAAAAAAATGGGATACTGGAAAGGGGAAGAGCGAAAGAAAAATTAGGATGTGAAGGTAAAAAGACGATACGACCACAGAAGCAAAGTTGGAGGTTTGAATGACAAGAGATCTATATATTTACCTATTGCCAGACGCCATAATCCCGTAGGGTGTGGCCATTTGACTTTGAGTTATTTGTTTTATAGGGAGGGGCACTAACCCTCCACCAATCCATTTGGTGACACGGAGGTAGCACGTATGATTTGGTTATATGGTTACCACCCAGCGTTGTAAATGGCTTCTTGGCTTGCAGGAAACCATTTGGCTTGTCACTCAACGTAAAGCCACGTGTAAAGGAAAGAAAAGCAATAAGAAGTGACAGGATGGATGGGAGAAATAGGAAGAGAGGAGGGCAGGCACAGAAAAAGAATGATACAGGCTAAGGAAGAAGTAGACAGTACTGCATCAAGTGAGTGGATGATGGTCGCCACCACGTACCACTAATGACAAGAGATACATGTCAAAATTCTGTTCGCATTTGTTCCTTGTCGCGCGCGCGCGAGCACACACACACACACACACACACACACACACACACACACACACACACACAAAGAAAAAAAATAAGTTATTCTTAAACGATAGGTATTAGCAAAAGGATCTCTTTTCCCTCACACCAAACTTAGTGTAGGAAGTTTACACAAGGGCCTATTAATGCTGTAAATGTTGTTCGTCAGTGTGTGATGACACTACATTAGTAGAATTCTTCTTATTTACAATGTGATATTGATGAAACCTGCTGAAATAGTTTGCTTTGTGGCGATGAAGAACTTATTTGTTTTCTTTCATCAACTCAGATTTGCATGAAATATTCACATTTCAGTATAAGTATGGTTATATGAGTAATATCCAATAAAGTTTAAAGCTGAATGAGAAACTAATGGTTCTCTTTCGTTTACTGATATATTAGAGAACAAAGGTGAAAACCAGACACTACTTTTCAGTTTACAGTCACCTACTCAGTGCATTAGCCTATTATTCATACCACCATACTTCTGAAATCACACACACCACAAAGCCAGTCAGGAGACGGGACGTGTGTGCTGGGCATTCCCCAGGTCCTGTCCTCCCCACTTACTGTTTTTTAATCAGCCCATACACCACTGACCGGGCTAATGTATGGCCCGGCCTGCACTATATGTGCAGGGTATCTTTCACCAACAACAAAACAAACTTCTGAAATGTAAGCTATTTTATACAAGTTACTAGGGACACTGAGCATTAGTAGTCCCCACCGAATGGATGCGGAAAACACTTAGACATGAAAATTATTTTTAGATCTAAAATATCCCAATTGGTTTACAAAGCAAGCTTATTTCAAAGCCAGGGAATGATTTTTGTACCAAACCCACCATCACAAGGACGAGATAGTAAGCCATATATCACAGTACAAAACGTGTCAAACCTTATCTTGGTGACGTTCGTGAGTCATGATGTAAATACTGCCTTTAGATATACTTCCACTAAAGAACAATCCCAGTAGTAATGAAACTGCAGGGGTTTACAAGATTTCATGTAAAGATTGCGACTTACTTTATAATAGAGAAACTGGAAGAGATATACTGGTGAAACAGAAAGGAATATTAGTATGCGCGTAAGACAAGGAACACAAATAATGTAGACAACGTTTATTCCTCAAATATAAAAAAGTAATCGATAGGAATTCCAGGGAAATGCTATACGAATGTACTAGATAAAAAAAAAAAAAGTAGGATAGAAGAGGATGTGTGTATTTTATGAAGAATAATAATTTTAACCTTAGTGAAGGCAGGCATAAAATAGAACCAGAAATGAAGGGATTGGCGGCTAGGTCCTTGCACGTGGTCATAATCCCTCACTCAGTTAGTGGACAGCATTGAGGAAGCGTCAGGTTATGTAACGTTATGGACAGTGCTGCGGAAGCGTCAGGTGAAGTCAGGTCGGGTACGGTTAGGGAAATGTGAGGTGTAACCCATAACGGTGGTTTTAATCCCTCACTCAGGTAAGAGACTGTACTGAGGGAGTGTCAGGTAACGTCAGGTCAGGTACAGTTAGCGATATGTGAGGTGTAACCAACTACAGTATATTTATAAAAGAGTCGCTTTGTTTGTTTGTTTGCTTGCATTTCTATCAACACAAAAACAGGGTCCAGAGACCCCCAGACCCATAAATATTCTGAATCAGGGTGACGCAAGGACGATTTTATGCAGGCAAAAATTCAGATCTGGGTCAATTGAGATCACCGGTAGAGTGTTCGCCCTTTTTAGCCCTGCCAACGTCGGGTACCGCTGCAGCCCAATTTTATGGCATGGAGGCTCACATAACTTCCAGAGAGAGAGAGAGAGAGAGACAGCCTTCCCGTCATACATGTAAATCATTCAAAAAAATAATATAAAAGATCTACTTGAGGCATGCACCTGTCTAAGGCACAGTCATACTACTTCACTATGACGCTAAAACACACACTCTGTCCCGCTGTCAGTCACTTGATCACCACCAGTCACAATCTGTCCACTGCCACTCACATAGTCAGTCTCACTAAGTCACACCAAACGCAGTCACTCACACCAGTAACCGCCAGTCACACCAACAGTCAGTCAGTCACCGCCAATCACAGTCAAACTAACAGTCGCTGTTAGTCACACCTCCAGTAACACATTTAATCACAACACCATTCACACACTTTCATCACCAGTTGCAGTCAGTCACTTAGTCACACATTCACGCGGTCAGTCATAGTCATTTACGATACCAGCCACACAGCCAGTCCGTCATATCACCAGCTAAAGTCACACCGACAGTCAGTCAGTCCGGTACACCGATATTTATAGTAAATCACGTCATTGTTGAGACAGTCATGCCACGCGTAACACAAGCACGTCACCAGCTACACAGTCATACCACCACTCATACAGTAAACCACAGTTGACAGACAGTCACTCAAAAAGGCAGTCACACATTCAGTCACGCCACATGTTATTGTGCCAGTCACACAGTCATCAGTCACGTGATCACAAGCAGTCACGTGCGCTGACTTCCCGCGGAGACCTGACTCTGGACGGAAGGCTACGTGGCATGACCCCACCCACCGACGTCTGACCCACCATGGGGTTTATAAGCCGGCGTGCAGGCTCGCATCCCATCACTCATAGCCCAGCTTTTGACCGACGCGTACCCCACAGCATCCTTTCCACATTGCCCGATTCAGGAACCACCAGCAGTCTGCCAAAATGTGGTCCTGTACAGACTCTTCTAAGGAGAACCTGCCGCCATTCTTCATTGAACCCCTGCAAGGTTCAGAACGTCAGCATAAGCATGGTACTAGGGCTACGTCCTTCAAAAGCTCAGTGCGTCACCATCCATACGGCACTTCTGCTGAGCCTCGTAAACACACTGGACGTCACCATCACAATGGTACCGAGGCAGGACCATCCCAGGAGCACAGAAACACTCCAAGGGCAGCAACAGGGCAGAGTACAGGAGGTTCGGGCCGACACTTGGCAACAACAGCATCTGTGCAAGACGCAGTTCACCACCGTCCTTCAGGCAGTTTCATAGACGGAGAACATCACCGCAACCCAGAGGCAACAGCCGGACAGACAGGAGGTCAGAGGCGACACTTGACCACAGTTACGCCTGAGCAAATCGCTACTCACCATCGTCCTCCAGTCAGTTTCCGAGACTGAGAACATCACCGTCATCATGACGCACGGCCTCTGCGTCCTCCTGTGTCGCCACGCCCGTGGAAGCTTACTCCGATAGATCTACCGGCATCTCCTGTCGCGACTAACAAGTTGGCCCCTCGCCCACCGCTTCGTAAGACAGTGAAAATTCCGACGGAGCCGAAGGAGCGGCTGCTCGATCCACAACGGAAGGATACGATGCAATCGTTGCCGCTGAAGAATACGCCTGAGGTCGATTATCAAGCATTATACGAGGAAATTATTCTCCGGCCTCTTAAGCCTGGTGATCAGAACACTATTCATTATATTTTTTACGACCGTTCATAATGGTACTCGTATGTATTCATTATGTCCATTATGACGATTTATAAGTTTATAATGATGTTCAGTTTGCAAATAAAGATATGTTTTAGTAAATACATGATTTATTCCACTCTTTTGCATGATTATTTACACACCTTTGAAATGTCTTGAGGGAACTGACCGAGAATCTTTAACTGAAATGGATAATAAACAAAGTATATGGAAAAAGATACATGAAGTTAAAAGACCTGATAAACGAAATATGAAAATGTTAAAAGAATTTTACTTAAGATTAAGATTAAACCATCCTAGGAACACGTTTACCTAAATATCTTCATCTATTAAATAATAATAGTAATCAAATATAATACCTGGCATATCAAAGAAGATTAGGTTCATTGCTCTTGTTATGTAAAGTCGTTAAGTAATATAGTGTACAGAGTAACATAAGTTAGTTAAATATTGTAGTGTAGGAACAGAGTGAGAAGATACTACAGCGCTTGGAGGATGGAGAATGGAACAACGGGTGAGGTAAGGAGGGAGAAACTGTTGGGTGAAGAGGCAAGTTTTCTCATCTGTCCTGCTTAGAGAGGGAGAGGGAAGGGGGGAAAAACCAGAAAAAATGCTTGTAATGTGGGAGGGAGATCTTTTGAAGATGGAAAGGATAGGTGACCAGTGGATGAAAAGAGAATTGTAAAGATAGAAAGAAATGGGATACTGGAAAGGGGAAGAGCGAAAGAAAAATTAGGATGTGAAGGTAAAAAGAAGAGCCGATCACAGAAGCAAAGTTGGAGGTTTGAATGACAAGAGATCTATCTATTTACCTATTGCCAGACGCCATAATCCGGTAAGGGGTGGCCATTTGACTTTGAGTTATTTGTTTTATAGGGAGGGGCACTAGCCCTCCACTAACCCATTTTTGTTGACACGGAGGGGGCACTTATGGTTTGGTTATATGATTACCACCCAGCGTTGTAAATGGCTTCTTGGCTTGCAGGAAACCATTTGGCTTGTCACTCAATTTAAAGCCATGTGTAAAGGAAAGAAAAGCAATAAGAAGTGACTGGAAGGATGGGAGAAATAGGAAGGAAATGTGAAGCAGCTTCTAAGACGAGCCAGCTGAATGAAGGATGAGGCAGGACTCGAATGTCTGAATAACTTTATTTTAGATAGGAAAAAGGGACTTGAGAATAGAATCAAATGAAACATATCGCAAGAAGAGGTTGATGTAATGAATCTGAGGCATATATAATACACACAGACGAGTAAAGGTAATTGTGGTGTATATTATGTTAATGTCTGTTACTTATGTCCAATACGTCTGTTACTTATACAGTATTCATCTGCTGTGACAAAGTATTATTTCGTCTTCTTGGGCAAAGAGGCACCTTTCTAAGTTGAGTGCAAACTATAAAACCAAGTATTTAAATGTAGTTTTACTATCTTTAGAGAACTTTATTTATTTTAGAGGGACCTTTCGTAGCGAAGGAGTTACTGTGGACTACATCTAACTTATTCTGTTCAGAAAATCTATTCTTAGGTCTATTAAATTGTCTGTTGTTACCTAGAATAAAACGAAAAAAATGTAATAGGAGTTAAGAGGTGAAAGTAACGGAATAACTGCTATGATCTTTACTGTTATACTTCCCACTTCTGTAGCGTGATACCTCCAGATTATTTTGTTCAACTTGCGAGAGACGCTTTGCAGCAGTGGGGTTAGTGAAGGTCATATCTAACATATCCGGTTAGGAGAATCTACTTTAAGGCGAATAAAATCATCTGGAGATAGCAAAAACAAAAAGTCTTTGTCATCGGACTGAAGTGTGTAACCAAACTACCAACAGACACATGTACCGTCAGTAGTAAAAAAAAAAAAAACTTACTGATGATTACACACCAAACCACAGGCGGTTACGATCTGGTTAAAGCTGTGATGATCGTGGGGTCTTGTGGTGGTGTTGTGATGCTGTGGTGGTACCGTAATGAGTAATGATGTGGTGGAGCTGTGATGGTCGAGTGATACTGTGATGGTGCTGTGGTGATGTCGTGTCCTCCAAGTTGTGTGGTTTAGAGGTATAATCTTAGACATTAGTAATACATTGCACTCCACCCATTTTAACTAACACTTGTGTTTTACAAGCTCCCATTTTCCCAAAGATTAACAAATGAAGTAGCTTCTCTCCGTTCATGGGATTTTACAGCAATACTTATATGACACAAAGCATATGGTTAATAACTTCTTCACTTGTAATGAGCAGAAAAAACACACTTGACGCATATTATCATCACAGTAAGAATATGTCGAAACATTGTATGGGATTAGAGGAATTCATGGCCATCTCGTAAAATTTAATTTCATTGATGTGTTTTTAAAAACTAGTTCAATCAACTGTTTTATTCGGCGTTCAACTTTGTATCAGTCCTCTATAACTTCATTCCTACACAGTGGACCTCTAAACTGCTCCTGCTTTCGTTTCCTTCATGAAATAGTTCTGTAGGTACTGGAGGGCCAGAGGAGAGGCTGCTGCTTTACTACCACTTCCTTCGTATATTCCTGTTACAAGAACATAAATTATTCAATTATTGGTAAGCTATTTATCTAACAGAAGTAAATATGAATACTCCCTGCTAATATGAAACCCTCTCACACACAAAGAATTGCATTTTCCATCCTCCCTCTAGTACCCTGGCTGAAAAATATCCCAACAGGCTTGTAGTGTATATACGGTGCATAAACTTCCCATCCCCCACATACTCTCTACCATGTGTATGTATTTCACTCCTCTATTTTTCCATGTTTTTCCCTTAACCTACGTTTCTGTCACATGATTGTCCTCTCCCATTCTCCTCTCTGCCTTTTTGTGCTTTCCTTTCTATTCTTTATGGAGTTTCCCTCTTCCTTTCTTGTGCTTTCCTTGCACTTTACATACAAATGTTAATTAATTAGTTTAATTAATCAATTAATATGTTTATTTATTTACAGTGTTCCACTTAATTTCGAGGCAATTTTTATTTTTATCTGCTGCGGTGCTTGGTCATTATATATTTTCATTAATATAAAGTCACTCTGATTTTGCTTCCGCTCATATAGTTTCATTCCATTTTTATCACAGTTACAGGGCCATTTGCCTGTTTTCCTCCTTGCATATTCTTGTTTTTCAACATCTGTCACCTCTCGTCCTGCTCTCACTTCTGCTCATTTACACTTATCTCTACCATTAATTTCTCTCTCTCTCTCTCTCTCTCTCTCTCTCTCTCTCTCTCTCTCTCTCTCTCTCTCTCTCTCTCTCTCTCTCTCTCTCACACACACACACACACACACACACACACACACACACACACACACACACACATCAGCCATCCACGTCACATCAAACAGCCGGGGCACTACGTCTCGCCTTCATTTCCATGTTTAATCAGTGATTCCTGAACTTATTCATTAACTGCTGGCTGAGGTTCGGAGGCAGGGTAAACAGCACGGCAGGGAGAGAACGGACGAATGGTCCACAACTCTCTCTACTTTTGGATTTTATTCCGCTTTGTGTTTCTGTTTCATTTCCTGCAAAATCCCAAGAATTTGGTTCTTTCTGTTCTATACTAGATGCTTTGAATGTTGAGCGACATCAGATTATACCAAAACGCAATACTTTTCCCATTCTGGTAACTGTGTACACGAAATAGTTTATCTTTACATACAAATTCATCAATACACTCTTGGCAAGGCTTTTTTACACATAACTTTTCAATTATGATTATATTATTTCTGATTTTACTTTGGAGCCAAAATGTAATATAAGTGTAAGGAAGCAAATAATACTAATATCGGAGTCCCCACTAAGAGTATAGGTACACTTCAAGAATGTTTTAGAGGTTGGCTCTTGATGCTTGGTGTGTGACACTACCTTATGTCATACTAAAGTTGGGAGGCAGAAACGAAATACTGAGTTGAATTCTTGTGAAAAAAAGAAATATCAAAGTGCACTTTCACCTAACAATTCGCAGCTAAACAGAAAAACGCCAAATTGAGAGATAGAGATCATTTAACTGTGTATGTGCTGATTTGTGAGGGACAAAGGCAGGAGAAAATGTCAAAGGTCATCGCTGTCTCTGTACGTACAGTGTTTGTTTGTGTGTGTGTGTGTGTGTGTGTGTGTGTGTGTGTGTGTGTGTGTGTGTGTGTGTGTGTTGAAGTGACATGGTATGTGCGCGTATTTCAAAAACACGTGTACACATGCAAATGATATTCCTCTCCGGCAAGTGTGTGTATTCGTGGCACCGATCCCGACGCGCCTCACATCTATATTATATATTTACAAACCTTCTTAACCTAATTTTGCATGATAGTATTATATTTTTATCTATTCATAATGCTTTCGTATACTTCACAACCAATATATAATTGTTGATTAAGTGAAAGTATTAGAAATAAAAATTCTTTCTGATAATGGTAACCTGCAATGAAGACTTGTTTATCCAGGAATCTGGTTAAGAATTTTGATAAATACAATGTTAGGGCAGGCAAGCAGGCAGGCACCTACGAACACCGTGATTACAACATGGCCTCACTTCCTCACTAGGGTCTGCAGCTTGAGTCGACACCAAACGAACATAATTAATACTGTATGTACTTCTGACGATGCTCATGTGTAAAATAACTCTCTCTCTCTCTCTCTCTCTCTCTCTCTCTCTCTCTCTCTCTCTCTCTCTCCATTTCTATTAAATTTTACCTTCTGTTGGTCTATGAAATTTCCTTCCATTACATCACGCAGTCTCTACACCACCCCCAGCGCCTCTCTCTCTCTCTCTCTCTCTCTCTCTCTCTCTCTCTCTCTCTCTCTCTCCCTAGTGTCTTACCACGCCTTGGAGATTTATTGAAACTCCTTGCCTCACACTGTTCACTTATCGCTAGCTTGGATCGGGTCACGTCAGGTCAGGTTGGGTAAAGCTAGTTGTACAAAATGACTGGCAGAGATAAATGTGTATGTATGTATGTATGTATAAGAAAGGAGGATAACTGCAGTCAACATGGTGGCTCATGGTTGGCAGCCCATTTAAGTGGGATTAGAATTCTAGAGTAAGGCATGGATAGTAAAGACTATGATACGCTCTTTACATCACACATCTTACACGTATCATTGTTTTTTGCTGTGCTCTCGGATAATTGTCTGCTCAGTGATACAATTCGTCTGCGATTCTTACAGCATTAGATTCGTGCAATAAGAATCTGTACGTACCCTCGGTTACGTAGGTTCAGTACACCTCACATTTTTTACGCTGAATAAGCAGTTCTCTTTCATTCCCACAACAACAGCGTGTAGGAAAAGGGCAGCACTCCGATAGCAGACTTGTTGATATAAGCACAAGAATAGCCAATGTCACATGATAGCCATCCTCAAAGCATCCATATCAGCTCATAATCCGTTGAATGTCTCATCAAACTAGGCATAATATTTTGCATGAATAAGTGATGAAGTGTATCGTCACATTCTTTAAATATAAGGATATTCAAGAGAGGGAGGCAGCCATTAGTAGTTTGCTTAGCTATGAACGGAACTGGGGGAGAAGGGCTATATACATTTAAATGAGCGGTGAAATGATCCATCTTTAGATAAGACGTGGAACAAAAGAAACGGAGATTATCTGGCCATTGCTGTCAGGCAAGAGGAAATTAGAATGTGATACCATCCATCCATCCATCATCCAATCCTATCCTGCCCCATGAGGAGCGTAGGAACCCGGGACTAGGCAAGTTGATCCTGATATTTAAGATGAGAGTGACCACCCTCACTCATCTCCGAGTGGCATTACGTGAGCAAGATAAACCCCAACCACTCCTTGGATATAAACCTACACAGGCTCAAACTGGAGCACCTTATTTACCCACTGAATCACCAGACGCCATAATTTGGTCATATAGTTACCACCCAGCTTGGTAATGGGTTTTCTGGTGTATAGGAAACAATTTGGCTCGTCACTCAGTGTAGAGTCACCCATAAGCAGAAGGAAGAGGAAAGAGAAAAGGAAAGAAAGAAGAGGGAGTGTAAAGTCACCTGTAGCCAGAAGAAAGAGGAAAGAACGTAGGAAAAAAAGACAGAAGAGGAAGGAGAGAAGAGAGGAAAGGAATGTGATACACGGCACAAAAATAAACAGTTCTTGAACAAAGCCAAATATTTACTTATCAGTCCCGTGTGGCAGCACGTGAGGGTATTATCGGTACAGTCCCCTGGGATGCTGGCAAAGAGGAGGGGGAGGATGTGACGGTAATCCTTGCGAACCCAGAGGGAAGAGACGGGATTGGCCTAGTGACCTCACTCACTACCTCTACTCGGGGCTTCCAACCTGCCGCCATATCACACGCCCCACACCCCAAGGTCTAAAGAAACAATTCACTCTGAATCAATACCTACATGTTAATATCCATCATCTATTTCTTCTCTCATAATTTCCACATGGCGTCTTTCCTTCTAATTACTCACTATCTACGTTTTAATGCGAAAATCTCCTTTATAAACATATCACATAAATATAACATCGTCTTGCCTTTCCACATTTTTCTTCCTCTCAGCATCTTGCCAAGTTCCTTCGGATTCCTGAATTGAAACGTTTCCCCGCCACCATATCTGTTTCCACTCCCAGAATGGGCATTTCTGATATCACCTGGAAGTCAAGGGTAGAAAGGCGTAACAGACTTAGCAGTGTGATATGGTCGACTTTAACTGTTTAGCAGAGAAAACAAGGAAAATGTTTGCTAATAAATAATGTCAATGGGCTCATCACTGTATGTATATAAAGAACAAAGGCATCCTATCATGACCAACAAGTCTATTGTATTTACCTGTTCTCTCATGTACAGTATTATTATTACAGAAGATGAAGAGAGAAAAGAAAGGCCAATTAAATGAAGAAAAATATCCATACACCATAATACAGGTGCTCTTTGTTCATAAAAAAAAAAAAAAAAAAAAAAAAAAAAAGAATAACAAGTGGACCAACTGTTGTGAGTTGAAGTTTGGAGGGAAGCTAATCTGGGGAAGCGAATTCTACAGACATGCGGTTTGGGGAATACAGGAATTCTGACAGACAGAAATTCCGGAAATACACAGTATTTTTAGTGCAAGGGTCAAGTCGTGGTCGCTATCTGATACCCGTAAAACACGGGAGAAGGCGTGGAGAGATGGCACAATGGATTCTACTTCAACTGAGCATTTTTCATAAAAGTATCAGTAAAGCAATGCAAGAGAGACAGCATTTATTCTCTCTTGTAGGGAAGGTTATTTGCAATTGCTAGATAATTATATTCTTCTTACAACTTTGTAATGAATTTTTAAAAGTTGTTTTAGTGCAACATCTCCACATCCATACCACATGGGTAAGTAATATTCGAACGGAGGGCGCACATGATTCTCTTAAGTTGTAGCTAACTGCTCCTCAGTGATGAAGTTAAGGACACTGTACAATAATCCAACTCTCTTTGAGTCGGTTTTGGCGAGTGATCTAACATGAGAGGTCCAACTGAAGGTGTTGTTCAGCAAAAAGCCAAGAATTTCAACGTTTTGGACATAGGAATGCGGGATGCACTGAAGGTAAAACAGGAAGCAGGGAATATCTGTTTGTTAGAAAACTGGAAATATTTGTTTTTCCTAGTATTAAAAGAGACAATGATATTTTGTTCCCCTTCTGTGATCCTGGGTAAGTCTTGATATAAGGGACTTGCTGTGCTGTACGTATGGTAAAGTCTAAACTAACTGTGATGCGTTGAGTCATCTGCGTATGACTGAATGAGATTAAGGATGACAGACAAGAGATCAGTATCAATGAGAATCCAACCCATAATGACGAAAAAATATTTCTTGCAAAACACCTACCACGCTGTTTCTCAGCGAATCCCACCTAAACACACACACACACACACACACACACACACACACACACACTAGCCCACCTGTCATTCAAGTGCTGGACTTCACACCATCTCCCCCCACACCCTATCACCTTCCCGCAGTTCCCACGTGCCACACCACCCCCTCTCTCCCTCCTCCTCCCCTCTCCTACCGCCCCAACATCATATCCAGGCACATGGCCAGTTACAGTAAATCACACCACCAATGAGACAGTCAAGTCACGCGTCACACAATCACACCACCGCTCATACAGTCATCCACATTCGACTGTCAGTCAAAAAGGCTGTCGCACATCGTCTCACATTCAGTCACACCACTTGGTATACTGTTACTCACACAGTCATCAGTCACTTGATTACAAGCAGTCACGTGCGCTGACTTCCCGCGGTGACCTGAGTCTCTGCGGAACCCTACGTGGTGTGACCTCACCCACCGACACGTGATCCAGCAAGGGGTTTATAAGCTGGAGGGGAAGCTCGCATCCTTTCACTCATAGCCCAGCATTTGACTGACGTGCACCCAACAGCCTTTTGAGGGTATCACCAGCAGTCTGCCAGAATGTGGCCCAGTACAAACTCTTCAAAGGAGAATCTGCCGCCGTTCTTCACTGAATCCCTGCAAGGCTTAGGACGTCAGATTATGCATGTTGCTGAGGCTACGTCCTTCAAAAGCCCAGTGCGTCACCATCCATACGACACTCCCGCAGACCCTCTTCAACACACTGGACGTCACCATCATAGCGATGTCCGGACAGGATCCTATCAGGAGCACATAAACATCCCAGGGACAGTGGCCGGCCAAAGCACAGGAGGTCAGGGCCTACACTTGGCAACACTAGGGTCTGTGCAAGACGCTACTCACCACCGTCCTTCAGTCACTTTCCAAGACGGAGAACATCACCACAACACAGGGGCAGCGGCTGGACAAAGCACAGGAGGTCAGGGCCGACACTTGGCAACACTAGGGTCTGTGCAAGACGCTACTCACCACCGTCCTTCGGTCACTTTCCGAGACAGACATCACCAGACCCAAGGGGCAGTGGCTGGACAAAGCACAGGAGGTCAGGACCGACACTTGGCAACAATAGCGTCCGTTCAAAATGCTGCTCAACCCCGTCCTTCAGCCAGTTTCCGAGACAGACATCACCAGAACCAAGGGGCAGTGGCTGGTCAAAGCACAGGAGATCAGGGACAACACTTGGCAACAATAGCGTCCGTGCAAAATGCTGCTCAACCCCGTCTTTCAGCCAGTTTCCGAGACACAGAACATCACCGTCATCACGCTGCACGGCCTCAGCGTCCTCCTGTGTCGCTGCGCCCATGGAAGCTCACAACGATAGATCTACCTGCACCACCTGTCGTGACTAACAGGTTGCCCCCTCGCCCACCGCTTCGTACAACAGTAAGAATTCCAGTGAGGCCAAAGGGGCGGGTGCTGGACCCACGACGGAAGGACACGCTAGAATGGTTGCTGCTGAAGATTAAGCCTGAAGTCGATTACCAGGCATTGTATGAAGAGATTATTCTTCGGCCTCTCAAGCCCGGGGATAAAAATTGTATTCATGAAATTTATTATGAACATTCATAACTACAATACTGTATGTATTCATTGCATCCATTACGATCATGTCCTATTTTATACTTATGTTCAGTTTAACATAGTTTTTTTTTTTTTTTAAGTGACAAATTGTTTATTCCTCTCTTTTGCATGGTTGAGTTCATTGAATTTTTTTTTGGGATGACAGGGCAGTACTGTACAGCTGAAATGGATAATAAACAAAGTGTAAGGAAAATGCTGCATAAAGTTAAAAATCCTAATAAAAAAATTGAAAGGGGATGAAATAATATTATTTCTACTCGAGATTAAACCATCCTAGGAACATATGTGCTTGAGTATTAGAAAATTATCAAGGAAAAAAAAAATGGTTGACAGGTTTTATATCTGGCATAACTAGGTACATTAGGCTCATTGGTCATGTACTCTAAGTTAGTTAAATAGCTGAGTTTAGATATCTCTCAGTAGAAACAAGACAGGACTTGGCATGATATGAGAGATATAATTCGTTTCCGAAGTTATCTGCTGAATAACTGGTCAGTGTAGCTTAGGAAGAACAATGAAAAATAAAAGGGAGGTGGATGAAAGTGTGAAAACTCTGTACGAATAGAAAACAAAAAAATGGAATTATATAACATGCAGTGGAAAGAGACAAATGAGGCAGAGCACAAGTTCAAGGGAGTAATAGCACAGCAAGACACAAAAGTGAAGGGAGTGAGAGCACGAAGAAATAAGAAAAAGAATATGACACGGACGATGAACGAGCCAGTGAGAAATAGCTGATGGTACAGCAAAAACGAGTGATCAGGAAGAAGGGGATTTTAAAGGATGGGAAGATGCTTTTGAAAATGCTCCTAGGTATCGGGCTATGAGTATCATATTTGAAATGGTGATGCTTAGATGCAAATAATTCCATTATTACATGCCAACGCAAAAATTTATGTTAGAAACAACAGTACATGGATAATAACAATTATGTTTGAAACAACACTACAGGGCTACTAGCAGTTTAAAAGGTAGGATGAATAACACCCATAATAATAGGATAATATATATAACAAGGTGAAATTATTTAGATAAGAGGATCGCCATCGTATAAAATAGTCAGCCTACATAATAACTGCAGTACGACGATTTTCCTACTCCTGTCTGACTATACGATTAGACTTAAAAAACAGACAAGGACATCACAGATGAACGTATGGTCAACTACCACCTACACCTAACTTTAACAGTGGCGAAAAAAAAGGAAAATTCCAATCTCCTTCTAAGAGACTCTCTCTCTCTCTCTCTCTCTCTCTCTCTTAGGAATTATGGATGGAAGTTTCATTTCAAGTATCTCCTCCTTGACACATTAGGTAATTTCTTCGTACACATAATATGCAGCACCTGTACGCGGTTACCAGCAGAGGAAGTCGCCTGTTCCTCGACAGAGCAATGAAAACCTAGGTTAGGTAAAATTTTGCTAGGCCGGACGTATTGATTGGTTAAATAATTCCTGCTATCCCGTAAGGGTGCAAGGGACTGGATGGGTTTAAGGGAGTAAAGAGAATGATGCTGGAGAGAAAGAGAGAGAGAGAGAATTTTGCTTGATAGAGGTAACTCCTTCACCGATTACATTCACTTTTTTTTCCCTGGGCCGTTTTAATGTTATTTTTGTTGTTCTCGTATCCTGCATCCATTGCCTTGCCTTTGAGTATCATATGTAAGTCCTTCACATCCCTTCACTTACCTCATTACTGCCATACCACTGTCCTCTTTCCTACATCCTGCCAATCACACCACCAGCCCAGCTCTCCTCACCCACCTTACTTGACCTCACTTCACCTCGACCCACCTCACCTCACCTCTCCTCACCCATCTTAACTTATCTTACCTCACCTCTCCTCTCCTCGCCTCACCTCAACTCTCCTCAGCCCACCTCACGTCACCTTACCTTATTTCACCTCACCTCACCTCACCTCTCTTCATACCACCCTACCTTACCTCACCTCACCAAGCCTCACCTCACCTCTCTTCATCCCACCTTCCCCTACCTTATCTCACCAAAAATCACCTTGCCTTACTTTACCTCACTTCATCCTATATCACCTCACCTCACCTCACGATTAGTTCCTAAACCTCCCCATCACCACTCATTCCTGTCATCAGTACAACTCCCACAAACTAGTTCCTGATATTAGGGAGATGTATATGGTCACATGGTAGAATATCCTGAAACTGAGAAAGGGAATGTCACATAAATTCCGAAAGGTTATATGCACTGTCTAGGTGTCGTTCAGTGCTCTTCAAAAAGTCATTAAAATGGCGTAACGAATTGAAAGACTGGAAATGTATTATTCACCATCTGCTCTCATTCAGACAAGTTCATTCAGTGTTTTTTATGTGCGAAACCTCGCATAGATATTTTAGTATGTATTCTATAGCAAAATGAACTTATCTGTATAATTGAGCTTACGAGTGACGAACTATAACGGAGATTATTTATCTAATATTGCAGCGGGCTTTCATACACTATTTCACTGAATTCATTTCTCTCTCTCTCTCTCTCTCTCTCTCTCTCTCTCTCTCTCTCCTATGTCCTTATCGTAAGATGTCAGACTACCAACAACAGAAACAATAAAAAAAGAGCAACTACATGATATTTACTTACCTTTGCCGAGCTATACCTTAATATTAATAATTTTGCAGATGTAATATACTGCATGTATTACAGATGAAAAAAATGTTAACATCTTCACTATGATGGCAGTTTAAAAATTAAATATTTGCTATCCTTTGAAGACTTAATAAACTTCGTGGCAGGGAATGCTAAACAGAGAGAGCAACTTGATAGAAACAGATAGGGTGATATGCAGGCGATTCGTCTGTGGCCACCACTTCCGGTGTCGCACAGCATGTTCGTGAATGCACAGAGTACCCTATGCGCACAAGTACTCTATGTTACATCTCGGGTTTTTGGTCATATAATTCTAAATAGGTAGCTTTCTCTGCCTGGCTGATGGATTAGTTTATATCTGCACACTAACTATCACTGTTATCAAATAAACGGAGTCACCTGCTAGGAATTATATACATAAAGACAGGGGTGTCGTACAGATTACTTTTTGCGCTGGGTAATCTGTGCATGCACGAACTTGGTGCTTGTGACCCTTTGCAGAAAATGCCCAGACTGTTTCTTCATACTTAAGTGACGGAACTTCATGCACAGAGTAATTTGGTCACGCACGAACTTTTTGCATGTGACAGGATGAAGGCGTCTGGCATATATAGGAAACCTTGTAATGAAGGAGGCAAAGACAAGCTTCACTGTACATTTTCACCATGACATATCTCGCCAAAGCTATACACTAACGTCCCGGGCAGACAGAACAGATAGAAAAATAGTATCTGAATAAGTTTATTTTTATTTATTTTTTTTTTTACCATAGGGTAGGATATATGCAGTGTAGATACAGGGTGAGAGCATATTAAAGCGTGTGAAGGATGCAGGAAGGAACAACGGGTGAGGTAAGGACTATTGGGTGAAGAGGCAAGTTTTCTTATCTGTCCTGCTCAGAGGGAGAAGGAAGGAAGAAAACAGTAAAAGCAGAAGGAAAGCTTGTAACGTGAGAGGGAGGACTTTGGAAGATGGAAGGGAAAGGTGACCAGAGGATGAAGAGAGACTTGTAAGGACAGAAAGAAACAGGATACTGGAAAGGGGAAGAGCGGGAGAAAACTTGGGATGTGAAGGTAGAAGAAAGACTAGACCACAGGAGCTAAATTGGAAGTTTGAGAGACAAAGAGATACAAGCTAAAATTCTGTTCCCATTTGCTCTTCTTCTCTCTCTCTCTCTCTCTCTCTCTCTCTCTCTCTCTCTCTCTCTCTCTCTCTCTCTCTCTCTCTCTCTCTCTCTCTCTCTCTCTCACACACACACACACACACACACACACACACACACACACACACACACACACACACAGGAAAAAAAAAAAAAAATAGGTTGCCCTAAAACACTAGGTAGTAGCAAAAGGAACTCTTTTCCCTCACACCAAACTTTGTACAGGAAGTTTACACAAGGGCCTGTAAATGCTGTAAATGTTGTTCGTGTGTGATGGCATTACATTAGTAGAGTTCTTCTTGTTTACAACTTGATATTCATGAAAGCTGCTGAAATAGTTTGTTTAGTGGCAATGAAATACTGATATTTCCTTCCAAATTTGCATGAAAGTATTTGCATTTCAGTAGTATGGTTATATGAGTAATATTAAAAAAATAAAAAATAAAGCTGAATGAGAAACTAATGGTTCTCTTCCCTTCACTGATGTATTATTGATGAAACGTGAAAACGAAACACTCAACTTCTCGGTTTATAGAGAGCTACCGAGTGCATTATTATTCATACAACAGTACTTCTTCTAAAATGTTAATTATTTTATCCGTGTTACTAGGGACACTCAGCATTAGTAGTCCCCACCAACTGGATGTGGAAAACACTTAGACATGGAAAATATTTTTAGATCTAAAATATCCCAATTGGTTTACAAAGCAAGCTTATTTCAATGCCAGGGAAGGACTTTTTGTATCAATGCCACCATCACAAGGACGAGATAGTAAGCCATATATCACAGTACCAAACGTGTCAAACCTTATCCTGGTCAAGTCCGCGAGTCATGATGTAAATACTGCATTTATATATACTTCCACCAAAGAACAAACCCATTAGTAATGAAACTGCAGGGGTGTACAGAATTTCATGAAAAGATTGCGAGTTCATATTAGTTAAACTGGAAGAGATACACTGGTAAAACGGAAAGGAACATAAGTATGCACATAAGACAGGCAACACAAATAATGTAGACTATGTTTACTCCTCTGAAAACAACCGTATAAGCGATAGGAATTCCAGGGAAATGCTATACAAATGTAGGAATTAAAAAACAAAAAGTAGTTTAGGAGAGGATGTGTGAATAGGGAGAATAATAATTTTAACGTAAGTGATGGCATGCATAAAACAGAACCAGGAATCAGGGGACTGGTGGTTAGGTCCTTGCCGGTGGTCGTAATCCCTCACTCAGGTAGTGGACAGCGTTGAGGGAGAGTCAGGTAAAGTAAAGTTGTGGACAAGGTTGAGAGAGCGTCAAGCAAAGCTCGTTCAGGTGCGGTTAGTGATATGTGAGGTGTAGCCCATGACGCTGGTTTTAAGCCCTCACTCACGTAGGAGACAATGTTGAGCGAGTGTCAGGTAAAGTCAGGTCAAGTTGGGTTGGGGAAATGTGAGGTGTATCCATCTATATAAATAAAAGAACCGCTTTGTTTGTTGGCTTGATTGCCCTAAAATCACGCCTAAACCACGGGCCAGAGACTCACAGACCCATATATATTCTGCATCAGGGTGACCAAAGGATAGTTTTAGGCGGGTCAAAATTCAGATCTAGTTCATTTGAAGTCACGGGGAGAGTGTTCGACTTTCTGGCCCGGGCTACGCCGGGTACCCCTGCAGCCCAAGTTTTGGCATGGAGACTGACATGACCTCCAGTTCGGATATAAGCAATGAGAGGTTGACTTCCAAAGTCATTCGTCGGAGGTCATATGAGGTCACCGGTAATCCACGCTCGAACGACTCATCCCAGCAGCCCAATTTTTGACATGGAGATTCACATGACCTCCATTTAAGACTTAGGCTATGTGAGGTTGACCTCCGGAGTCATTTGAGGCCACCGGTAATACACGTTCGAACGAATGGACCTAGCAGCTCAGATTTTGCCAAGGAGACTCACATGACCTCCAGACAGAGAGAGAGAGACAGAGACAGAGACAGAGACAGAGAGAAACACTTCCCGCCATACTTGTAATTCTTTCAAATAAATAATATAAAAGATCTACTAGAGGCATGCACCTGTCTAAGGCACAGTCATTCTACCTGAGTCTGTCGCAAAAACAAACACACACTCTGTCGCGTTGCCAGTCACTTGATCACCACCAGTCACAATCTGTCCACTCCACTCACACAGTCAGTCTCACTAAGTCACACGAAACGCAGTCACTCACACCAGTAACCGCTAGTCACACCAATAGTTAATAACCGCGAATCACAGTCAAACCAGAAGTCACAGTTAGTCACACCATCAGTAACACATTTAATCACAACACCATTCATACAATTTCATCACCAGTTGCAGTCAGTCACTTAGTCACACATTCACGCGGTCAGTCATAGTCATTTACTATACCAGCCACACAGCCAGTCCGTCATATCACCAGCTAAAGTCACACCGACAGTCAGTCAGTCTGGTACACCGATATTTATAGTAAATCACATCATTGTTGAGACAGTCATGACACGCGTAACACAAGCACGTCACCAGCTACACAGTCACACCACCACTCATACAGTAAACCACAGTTGACAGACAGTCACTCAAAAAGGCAGTCACACATTCAGTCACGCCACATGTTATTGTGCCAGTCACACAGTCATCAGTCACGTGATCACAAGCAGTCACGTGCGCTGACTTCCCGCGGAGACCTGACTCTGGACTGAAGGTTACGTGTCATGACCTCATCCACCGACGTCTGACCTACCAAGGGGTTTGTCAGCCGGCGTGCAGCTTCGCATCCCATCACTCATAGCCCAGTTTCTGACCGACGCATACCCCACAGAATCCTAAGGGTACCTTTCCACATTGCCCGATTCAGCAGCGACCAGCAGTCTGCCAAAATGTGGTCCCGTACAGACTCCTCTAAGGAGAACCTGCCGCCATTCTTCACTGAACCCCTGCAAGGTTCAGAACGTCAACATAAGCATGGTACTAGGGCTACGTCCTTCAAAAGCTCAGTGCGTCACCATCCATAGGGCACTTCTGCTGAGCCTCGTAAACACACTGGACGTCACCATTACAATGATACCCGCCAGGACCAACCCAGGAGCACAGAAACACTCCAAGGGCAGCAACAGGGCAGAGTACAGGAGGTTCGGGACGACACTTGGCAACAACAGCATCTGTGCAAGACGCAGTTCACCACCGTCCTTCAGTCAGTTTCCTAGACGGAGAACATCACCGCAACCCACAGACAACTCCTGGACGGACAGGAAGTCAGAGGCGACACTTGACCACAGTTGCGCCTGTGCAAAACGCTACTCACCATCGTCCTCCAGTCAGTTTCCGAGACCGAGAGCATCACCGTCATCATGTCGCACGGCCTCTGCGTCCTTCTGCGTCGCCACGCCAGTGGAAGCTCACACCGATAGATCTACCGGCATCTCCTGTCGCGACTAACATGTTGGCCCCTCGCCCACCGCTTCGTAAGACAGTGAAAATTCCGACGGAGCCGAAGGAGCGGCTGCTCAATCCACGACGGAAGGATACGATGCAATCGTTGCCGCTGAAGAATACGCCTGAGGTCGATTATCAAGCATTATACGAGGAAATAATTCTCCGGCCTCTTAAGCCTGGTGATCAGAACACTATTCATTATATTTATTACGACCGTTTATAATGGTACTCGTATGTATTCATTATGTCCATTATGACGATTTATAATTTTATAATGATGTTCAGTTTGCAAATAAAGATATGTTTTAGTAAATAAATGGTTTATTCCTCTCTTTTGCATGATTATTTACAGACCTTTGAAATGTCTTGAGGGAATTGACAGAGAATTGTTGACTGAAATGGATAATAAACAAAGTATATGGAAAAAGATGCATGAAGTTAAAAGACCTGATAAACAAAATATGAAGACGTTAGAAGAATTTTACTTAAGGTTAAGATTAAACCATCCTACGAACACATTTGCCTAAATATCTTCATTTATTAAATAAAAATAGTAGTCAAATATAATACCTGGCATATCAAAGAAGATTAGGTTCATTGCTCTTGTTATGTAAAGTCGTTTAAGTAATATCGTGTACAGAGTAACATTAGCTAGTTAAATACTGTAGTGTAGGAACAGAGTGAGAAGATACTAAAGCGCTTGGAGGATCGAGAATAGAACAACGGGTGAGGTAAGGAGGGAGAGTTTGTTGGGTGAAGAGGCAAGTTATCTCATCTGTCCTGCTTAGAGAGGGAGAGGGAAGGGGGAAAAAACAGTAAAACCAGAAAGAAAGCTTGTAATGTGGGAGGGAGATCTTTTGAAGATGGAAAGGATAGGTGACCAGTGGATGAAAAGAGAATTGTAAAGATAGAAAAAAATGGGATACTGGAAAGGGGAAGAGCGAAAGAAAAATTAGGATGTGAAGGTAAAAAGACGATTCGACCACAGAAGCAAAGTTGGAGGTTTGAATGACAAGAGATCTATATATTTACCTATTGCCAGACGCCATAATCCCGTAGGGTGTGGCCATTTGACTTTGAGTTATTTGTTTTATAGGGAGGGGCACTAACCCTCCACCAATCCATTTGGTGACACGGAGGTAGCACGTATGATTTGGTCATATGGTTACCACCCAGCGTTGTAAATGGCTTCTTGGCTTGCAGGAAACCATTTGGCTTGTCACTCAACGTAAAGCCACGTGTAAAGGAAAGAAAAGCAATAAGAAGTGACAGGATGGATGGGAGAAATAGGAAGAGAGGAGGGCAGGCACAGAAAAAGAATGATACAGGCTAAGGAAGAAGTAGACAGTACTGCATCAAGTGAGTGGATGATGGTCGCCACCACCTACCACTAATGACAAGAGATACATGTCAAAATTCTGTTCGCATTTGTTCCTTGTCGCGCGCGCGCGAGCACACACACACACACACACACACACACACACACACACACACACACACACAAAGAAAAAAAATAAGTTATTCTTAAACGATAGGTATTAGCAAAAGGATCTCTTTTCCCTCACACCAAACTTAGTTTAGGAAGTTTACACAAGGGCCTATTAATGCTGTAAATGTTGTTCGTCAGTGTGTGATGACACTACATTAGTAGAATTCTTCTTATTTACAATGTGATATTGATGAAACCTGCTGAAATAGTTTGCTTTGTGGCGATGAAAAACTTATTTGTTTTCTTTCATCAACTCAGGTTTGCATGAAATATTCACATTTCAGTATAAGTATGGTTATATGAGTAATATCCAATAAAGTTTAAAGCTGAATGAGAGACTAATGGTTCTCTTTCGTTTACTGATATATTAGTGAACAAAGGTGAAAACCAGACACTACTTTTCAGTTTACAGTCACCTACTCAGTGCATTAGCCTATTATTCATACCACCATACTTCTGAAATCACACACACCACAAAGCCAGTCAGGAGACGGGACGTGTGTGCTGGGCATTCCCCAGGTCCTGTCCTCCCCACTTACTGTGTTTTAATCAGCCCATACACCACTGACCGGGCTAATGTATGGCCCGGCCTGCACTATATGTGCAGGGTATCTTTCAACAACAACAAAACAAACTTCTGAAATGTAAGCTATTTTATACAAGTTACTAGGGACACTGAGCATTAGTAGTCCCCACCGAATGGATGCGGAAAACACTTAGACATGAAAATTATTTTTAGATCTAAAATATCCCAATTGGTTTACAAAGCAAGCTTATTTCAAAGCCAGGGAATGATTTTTGTACCAAACCCACCATCACAAGGACGAGATAGTAAGCCATATATCACAGTACAAAACGTGTCAAACCTTATCTTGGTGACGTTCGTGAGTCATGATGTAAATACTGCCTTTAGATATACTTCCACTAAAGAACAATCCCAGTAGTAATGAAACTGCAGGGGTTTACAAGATTTCATGTAAAGATTGCGACTTACTTTATAATAGAGAAACTGGAAGAGATATACTGGTGAAACAGAAAGGAATATTAGTATGCGCGTAAGACAAGGAACACAAATAATGTAGACAACGTTTATTGCTCAAATATAAAAAAGTAATCGATAGGAATTCCAGGGAAATGCTATACGAATGTACTAGATAAAAAAAAAAAAAAAGTAGGATAGAAGAGGATGTGTGTATTTTATGAAGAATAATAATTTTAACCTTAGTGAAGGCAGGCATAAAATAGAACCAGAAATGAAGGGATTGGCGGCTAGGTCCTTGCACGTGGTCATAATCCCTCACTCAGTTAGTGGACAGCATTGAGGAAGCGTCAGGTTATGTAACGTTATGGACAGTGCTGCGGAAGCGTCAGGTGAAGTCAGGTCGGGTACGGTTAGGGAAATGTGAGGTGTAACCCATAACGGTGGTTTTAATCCCTCACTCAGGTAAGAGACTGTACTGAGGGAGTGTCAGGTAACGTCAGGTCAGGTACAGTTAGCGATATGTGAGGTGTAACCAACTACAGTATATTTATAAAAGAGTCGCTTTGTTTGTTTGTTTGCTTGCATTTCTATCAAGACAAAAACAGGGTCCAGAGACCCCCAGACCCATAAATATTCTGAATCAGGGTGACGCAAGGACGATTTTATGCAGGCCAAAATTCAGATCTGGGTCAATTGAGATCACCGGTAGAGTGTTCGCCCTTTTTAGCCCTGCCAACGTCGGGTACCGCTGCAGCCCAATTTTATGGCATGGAGGCTCACATAACTTCCAGAGAGAGAGAGAGAGAGAGAGAGACAGCCTTCCCGTCATACATGTAAATCATTCAAAAAAATAATATAAAAGATCTACTTGAGGCATGCACCTGTCTAAGGCACAGTCATACTACTTCACTATGACGCTAAAACACACACTCTGTCCCGCTGTCAGTCACTTGATCACCACCAGTCACAATCTGTCCACTGCCACTCACATAGTCAGTCTCACTAAGTCACACCAAACGCAGTCACTCACACCAGTAACCGCCAGTCACACCAACAGTCAGTCAGTCACCGCCAATCACAGTCAAACTAACAGTCGCTGTTAGTCACACCTCCAGTAACACATTTAATCACAACACCATTCACACACTTTCATCACCAGTTGCAGTCAGTCACTTAGTCACACATTCACGCGGTCAGTCATAGTCATTTACGATACCAGCCACACAGCCAGTCCGTCATATCACCAGCTAAAGTCACACCGACAGTCAGTCAGTCCGGTACACCGATATTTATAGTAAATCACGTCATTGTTGAGACAGTCATGACACGCGTAACACAAGCACGTCACCAGCTACACAGTCATACCACCACTCATACAGTAAACCACAGTTGACAGACAGTCACTCAAAAAGGCAGTCACACATTCAGTCACGCCACATGTTATTGTGCCAGTCACACAGTCATCAGTCACGTGATCACAAGCAGTCACGTGCGCTGACTTCCCGCGGAGACCTGACTCTGGACGGAAGGCTACGTGGCATGACCCCACCCACCGACGTCTGACCCACCATGGGGTTTATAAGCCGGCGTGCAGGCTCGCATCCCATCACTCATAGCCCAGCTTTTGACCGACGCGTACCCCACAGCATCCTTTCCACATTGCCCGATTCAGGAACCACCAGCAGTCTGCCAAAATGTGGTCCCTTACAGACTCTTCTAAGGAGAACCTGCCGCCATTCTTCATTGAAACCCTGCAAGGTTCAGAACGTCAGCATAAGCATGGTACTAGGGCTACGTCCTTCAAAAGCTCAGTGCGTCACCATCCATACGGCACTTCTGCTGAGCCTCGTAAACACACTGGACGTCACCATCACAATGGTACCGAGGCAGGACCATCCCAGGAGCACAGAAACACTCCAAGGGCAGCAACAGGGCAGAGTACAGGAGGTTCGGGCCGACACTTGGCAACAACAGCATCTGTGCAAGACGCAGTTCACCACCGTCCTTCAGTCAGTTTCATAGACGGAGAACATCACCGCAACCCAGAGGCAACAGCCGGACAGACAGGAGGTCAGAGGCGACACTTGACCACAGTTACGCCTGAGCAAATCGCTACTCACCATCGTCCTCCAGTCAGTTTCCGAGACTGAGAACATCACCGTCATCATGACGCACGGCCTCTGCGTCCTCCTGTGTCGCCACGCCCGTGGAAGCTTACTCCGATAGATCTACCGGCATCTCCTGTCGCGACTAACAAGTTGGCCCCTCGCCCACCGCTTCGTAAGACAGTGAAAATTCCGACGGAGCCGAAGGAGCGGCTGCTCGATCCACAACGGAAGGATACGATGCAATCGTTGCCGCTGAAGAATACGCCTGAGGTCGATTATCAAGCATTATACGAGGAAATAATTCTCCGGCCTCTTAAGCCTGGTGATCAGAACACTATTCATTATATTTTTTACGACCGTTCATAATGGTACTCGTATGTATTCATTATGTCCATTATGACGATTTATAAGTTTATAATGATGTTCAGTTTGCAAATAAAGATATGTTTTAGTAAATAAATGGTTTATTCCTCTCTTTTGCATGATTATTTACACACCTTTGAAATGTCTTGAGGGAACTGACCGAGAATTGTTAACTGAAATGGATAATAAACAAAGTATATGGAAAAAGATACATGAAGTTAAAAGACCTGATAAACGAAATATGAAAATGTTAAAAGAATTTTACTTAAGGTTAAGATTAAACCATCCTAGGAACACGTTTACCTAAATATCTTCATTTATTAAATAATAATAGTAATCAAATATAATACCTGGCATATCAAAGAAGATTAGGTTCATTGCTCTTGTTATGTAAAGTCGTTAAGTAATATAGTGTACAGAGTAACATAAGTTAGTTAAATACTGTAGTGTAGGAACAGAGTGAGAAGATACTAAAGCGCTTGGAGGATGGAGAATGGAACAACGGGTGAGGTAAGGAGGGAGAGACTGTTGGGTGAAGAGGCAAGTTTTCTCATCTGTCCTGCTTAGAGAGGGAGAGGGAAGGGGGGAAAAACAGAAAAACCAGAAAAAAAGCTTGTAATGTGGGAGGGAGAACTTTTGAAGATGGAAAGGATAGGTGACCAGTGGATGAAAAAAGAATTGTAAAGATAGAAAGAAATGGGATACTGGAAAGGGGAAGAGCGAAAGAAAAATTAGAATGTGAAGGTAAAAAGAAGAGCCGATCACAGAAGCAAAGTTGGAGGTTTGAATGACAAGAGATCTATCTATTTACCTATTGCCAGACGCCATAATCCGGTAAGGGGTGGCCATTTGACTTTGAGTTATTTGTTTTATAGGGAGGGGCACTAGCCCTCCACTAACCCATTTTTGTTGACACGGAGGGGGCACTTATGGTTTGGTTATATGATTACCACCCAGCGTTGTAAATGGCTTCTTGGCTTGCAGGAAACCATTTGGCTTGTCACTCAATTTAAAGCCATGTGTAAAGGAAAGAAAAGCAATAAGAAGTGACTGGAAGGATGGGAGAAATAGGAAGGAAATGTGAAGCAGCTTCTAAGACGAGCCAGCTGAATGAAGGATGAGGCAGGACTCGAATGTCTGAATAACTTTATTTTAGATAGGAAAAAGGGACTTGAGAATAGAATCAAATGAAACATATCGCAAGAAGAGGTTGATGTAATGAATCTGAGGCATATATAATACACACAGACGAGTAAAGGTAATTGTGGTGTATATTATGTTAATGTCTGTTACTTATGTCCAATACGTCTGTTACTTATACAGTATTCATCTGCTGTGACAAAGTATTATTTCGTCTTCTTGGGCAAAGAGGCACCTTTCTAAGTTGAGTGCAAACTATAAAACCAAGTATTTAAATGTAGTTTTACTATCTTTAGAGAACTTTATTTATTTTAGAGGGACCTTTCGTAGCGAAGGAGTTACTGTGGACTACATCTAACTTATTCTGTTCAGAAAATCTATTCTTAGGTCTATTAAATTGTCTGCTGTTACCTAGAATAAAACGAAAAAAATGTAATAGGAGTTGAGAGGTGGAAGTAACGGAATAACTGCTATGATCTTTACTGTTATACTTCCCACGAATATTTCACTTCTGTAGCGTAGTTATTGTAGTTTTTTTTTTTCTATTTTTCGCCTTAGGTAATCCAACATGAACCTACTTCAGTATTTGTCTTTCATTTGTTTTTTTACAGCTTTAATCTTTCCGATCCGGTAAGAGACGAATATTTCACTTCTGTAGCGTAGTTATTGTAGTTTTTTTTTTTTTTCTATTTTTCGCCTTAGGTAATCCAACATGAACCTACTTCAGTATTTGTCTTTCATTTGTTTTTTTACAGCTTTAATCTCTTCGATCCGGTAAGAGATTTCATTGGTTTATTCTTGATACCTCCAGATTATTTTGTTCAACTTGCGAGGGACGCTTTGCAGCAGTGGGGTTAGTGAAGGTCATATCTAACATATCCGGTTAGGAGAATCTACTTTAAAGCGAATAAAATCATCTGGAGATAGCAAAAACAAAAAGTCTTTGAAGAGTGTAACCAAACTACCAACAGACACATGTACCGTCAGTAGTAAAAAAAAAAAAAACTTACTGATGATTACACACCAAACCACAGGCGGTTACGATCTGGTTAAAGCTGTGATGATCGTGGGGTCTTGTGGTGGTGTTGTGATGCTGTGGTGGTACCGTAATGAGTAATGATGTGGTGGAGCTGTGATGGTCGAGTGATACTGTGATGGTGCTGTGGTGATGTCGTGTCCTCCAAGTTGTGTGGTTTAGAGGTATAATCTTAGACATTAGTAATACATTGCACTCCACCCATTTTAACTAACACTTGTGTTTTACAAGCTCCCATTTTCCCAAAGATTAACAAATGAAGTAGCTTCTCTCCGTTCATGGGATTTTACAGCAATACTTATATGACACAAAGCATATGGTTAATAACTTCTTCACTTGTAATGAGCAGAAAAAACACACTTGACGCATATTATCATCACAGTAAGAATATGTCGAAACATTGTATGGGATTAGAGGAATTCATGGCCATCTCGTAAAATTTAATTTCATTGATGTGTTTTTAAAAACTAGTTCAATCAACTGTTTTATTCGGCGTTCAACTTTGTATCAGTCCTCTATAACTTCATTCCTACACAGTGGACCTCTAAACTGCTCCTGCTTTCGTTTCCTTCATGAAATATTTCTGGAGGTACTGGAGGGCCAGAGGAGAGGCTGCTGCTTTACTACCACTTCCTTCGTATATTCCTGTTACAAGAACATAAATTATTCAATTATTGGTAAGCTATTTATCTGACAGAAGTAAATATGAATACTCCCTGCTAATATGAAACCCTCTCACACACAAAGAATTGCATTTTCCATCCTCCCTCTAGTACCCTGGCTGAAAAATATCCCAACAGGCTTGTAGTGTATATACGGTGCATAAACTTCCCATCCCCCACATACTCTCTACCATGTGTATGTATTTCACTCCTCTATTTTTCCATGTTTTTCCCTTAACCTACGTTTCTGTCACATGATTGTCCTCTCCCATTCTCCTCTCTGCCTTTTTGTGCTTTCCTTTCTATTCTTTATGGAGTTTCCCTCTTCCTTTCTTGTGCTTTCCTTGCACTTTACATACAAATGTTAATTAATTAGTTTAATTAATCAATTAATATGTTTATTTATTTACAGTGTTCCACTTAATTTCGAGGCAATTTTTATTTTTTTCTGCTGCAGTGCTTGGTCATTATATATTTTCATTAATATAAAGTCACTCTGATTCTGCTTCCGCTCATATAGTTTCATTCCATTTTTATCACAGTTACAGGGCTATTTGCCTGTTTTCCTCCTTGCATATTCCTGTTTTTCAACATCTGTCACCTCTCGTCCTGCTCTCACTTCTGCTCATTTACACTTATCTCTACCATTAATTTCTCTCTCTCTCTCTCTCTCTCTCTCTCTCTCTCTCTCTCTCTCTCTCTCACTCACACACACACACACACACACACACACACACACACACACAGCAGCCATCCACGTCACATCAAACAGCCGGGGCACTACGTCTCGCCTTCATTTCCATGTTTAATCAGTGATTCCCAAACTTATTCATTAACTGCTGGCTGAGGTTCGGAGGCAAGGTAAACAGCACGGCAGGGAGAGAACGGACGAATGGTCCACAAGTCTCTCTACTTTTGGATTTTATTCCGCTTTGTGTTTCTGTTTCATTTCCTGCAAAATCCCAAGAATTTGGTTCTTTCTGTTCTATACTAGATGCTTTGACTGTTGAGCGACATCAGATTATACCAAAACGCAATACTTTTCCCATTCTGGTAACTGTGTACACGAAATGGTTGATCTTTACATACAAATTCATCAATACACTCTTGGCAAGGCTTTTTTGCACATAACTTTTCAATTATGATTATATTATTTCTGATTTTACTTTGGAGCCAAAATGTAATATAAGTGTAAGGAAGCAAATAATACTAATATCGGAGTCCCCACTAAGAGTATAGGTACACTTCAAGAATGTTTTAGAGGTTGGCTCTTGATGCTTGGTGTGACGCTACCTTATGTCATACTAAAGTTGGGAGGCAGAAACGAAATACTGAGTTGAATTCTTGTGAAAAAAAGAAATATCAAAGTGCACTTTCACCTAACAATTCGCAGCTAAACAGAAAAAAGCCAAATTGAGAGATAGAGATCATTTAACTGTGTATGTGCTGATTTGTGAGGGACAAAGGCAGGAGAAAATGTCAAAGGTCATCGCTGTCTCTGTACGTACAGTGTTTGTGTGTGTGTGTGTGTGTGTGTTGAAGTGACATGGTATGTGCGTGTATTTCAAAGACACGTGTACACATGCAAATGATATTCCTCTCCGGCAAGTGTGTGTATTCGTGGCACAGATCCCCACGCGCCTCACATCTATATTATATATTTACAAACCTTCTTAACCTAATTTTGCATCATAGTATTATATTTTTATCTATTCATAATGCTTTCGAATACTTCACAACCAATATATAATTATTGATTAAGTGAAAGTATTAGAAATAAAAATTCTTTCTGATAATGGTAACCTGCAATGAAGACTTGTTTATCCAGGAATCTGGTTAAGAATCTTGATAAATACAATGTTAGGGCAGGCAAGCAGGCAGGCACCTACGAACACCGTGATTACAACATGGCCTCACTTCCTCACTAGGGTCTGCAGCTTGAGTCGACACCAAATGAACATAATTAATACTGTATGTACTTCTGACGATGCTCATGTGTAAAATAACTCTCTCTCCCTCTCTCTCTCTCTCTCTCTCTCTCTCTCTCTCTCTCTCTCTCTCTCTCTCTCTCTCTCTCTCTCTCTCTCTCTCTCTCTCTCTCTCTCTCTCTCTCTCTCTCTCTCCATTTCTATTAAATTTTACCTTCTGTTGGTCTATGAAATTTCCTTCCATTACAACACGCAGTCTCCACACGCTACATCACCCCCAGCGCCTCTCTCTCTCTCTCTCTCTCTCTCTCCCTAGTGTCTTACCACGCCTTGGAGATTTATTGAAACTCCTTGCCTCACACTGTTCACTTATCGCTAGCTTGGATCGGGTCACGTCAGGTCAGGTTGGGTAAAGCTAGGTGTACAAAATGACTGGCAGAGACAAATGTGTATGTATGTATGTATGTATAAGAAAGGAGGATAACTGCAGTCAACATGGTGGCTCATGGTTGGCAGCCCATTTAAGTGGGATTAGAATTCTAGAGTAAGGCATGGATAGTAAAGACTATGATACGCTCTTTACATCACACATCTTACACGTATCATTGTTTTTTGCTGTGCTCTCGGATAATTGTCTGCTCAGTGATACAATTCGTCTGCGATTCTTACAGCATTAGATTCGTGCAATAAGAATCTGTACGTACCCTCGGTTACGTAGGTTCAGTACACCTCACATTTTTTACGCTGAATAAGCAGTTCTCTTTCATTCCCACAACAATAGCGTGTAGGAAATGGGCAGCACTCCGATAGCAGACTTGTTGATATAAGCACAAGTATAGCCAATGTCACATGATAGCCATCCTAAAAGCATCCATATCAGCTCATAATCCGTTGAATGTCTCATCAAACTAGGCATAATATTTTGCATGAATAAGTGATGAAGTGTATCGTCACATTCTTTAAATATAAGGATATTCAAGAGAGGGAGGCAGCCATTAGTAGTTGGCTTAGCTATGAACTGAACTGGGGGAGAGGGCTATATACATTTAAATGAGCGGTGAAATGATCCATCTTTACATACAAATTCAATACACTCTTGGCAAGGCTTTTTTGCACATAACTTTTCAATTATGATTATATTATTTATGATTTTACTTTGGAGCCAAAATGTAATATAAGTGTAAGGAAGCAAATAATACTAATATCGGAGTCCCCACTAAGAGTATAGGTACACTTCAAGAATGTTTTAGAGGTTGGCTCTTGATGCTTGGTGTGACGCTACCTTATGTCATAATAAATTTGGGAGGCAGAAACGAAATACTGAGTTGAATTCTTGTGAAAAAAAGAAATATCAAAGTGCACTTTCACCTAACAATTCGCAGCTAAACAGAAAAACGCCAAATTGAGAGATAGAGATCATTTAACTGTGTATGTGCTGATTTGTGAGGGACAAAGGCAGGAGAAAATGTCAAAGGTCATCGCTGTCTCTGTCCGTACAGTGTTTGTGTGTGTGTGTGTGTGTGTGTGTGTGTGTGTGTGTGTGTGTGTGTGTGTGTGTGTGTGTTGAAGTGACATGGTATGTGCGTGTATTTCAAAGACACGTGTACACATGCAAATTATATTCCTCTCTGGCAAGTGTGTGGATTCGTGGCACAGATCCCCACGCGCCTCACATCTATATTATATATTTACAAACCTGCTTGACCTAATTTTGCATGATAGTATTATGGCTGAAGAGTCACACTATCGTGACCATGAAATAGGATACAAAAACCCACACTGGCAGACGAAAAAAGATGTATTCCAAACAGTTTCGGCGACAGCTGTCGCCCTCTTCAGTGGATCTACAGACCAAGAGTGGTACATACAAATGCTGAGAAGCTGCTTACTGTATATGCAGGGTGAGGACACGTTTTCCCAACCACACCTGATGTGACCTCACCTGACTCTACTCCGTCCACGACCTGAGTGAGGGATTACTAGGGGCGGCAAGGACCTTGCCACTAATCCTCTCATCACTGGATCTAATTTATACATTCCTTCACTATGGTTAAAATTATTATATCTCTCTATACATACAGCTTCCACAATCCTACGTTTCTTATAGTTACTACATTTGTACAATATTTGGCTAGAATTCCAGTCGATTCTATGGTCGTTTTCCGAAGAGTGAACGTACACTGCGTTATTTATGTTGCCTATCTTACAAGCATACTTGTGTTCCTTAATGCGAGTGTCCAAATCCCTTCCCGTTTCACCAACATAAACCAAATCACAGTCTCTACATGGAATTTTGTATACCCCTGCAGTTTTGTTACTAATTGGTTTATTCTTTACCAGCATTGATCTTAAGGTGGAAGTATATCTAAATGCAATGTTTACATCCAAATCATGACTCACAGACTTCACCAAGCTAAGATTTGACACATACGGAACCGTAATGTATGGCTTTTTTTGCCGAGCTTGTGATGTTGGTCTAGGTACAGAAAAGGCTTTTCTGGCTTTAAAATACGCTTGCCTTATAAACCAACTGGGATATTTTAGATCTAAAAATATTTTCCATATCTTGGCGTTTTCCGTATCCAGATGTTGGGGACTACTAATTCTGAGTGCTCTAAGGAACATAGAAGAAATAACTGACATTTTAGTGGAACTGTGGTGATATGAATAATAATGTGTATACAAATTGCACTGGGTTGGTTTCCTGTACACAGAAAAGCTAAGTGTCCCAAGTTTATCCCTGTGCACAAATACATCTAAAAATGGAAGGGAACCATTATTTTCCCATTCAACTTTAAATTTAACTGAGGGAACCAGTGCATTTAATTTTGTAAGAAACTCGTCAAAGTTAGCGTATACGTCTGGCCAAAATGAAAACACATCATCAACATACCTATACCAAATTAAATTTTGAGGAGATATGGTGGTAAGAAGGTTGGATTCAAAATATTCCATGTACAGGTTACTAAGAATTGGAGAGAGGGGCGAGCCCATACCCATACCAAACTTTTGCATGAAAAACTGATCACTATAAGAAAATGCATTACACTGCAGACACAGGCTAATAAGTTGGAGAAAGACATCATGTGGCATGCCGAGATCAATGTTACAATTAGGTAATTTTTCTTCCAAGAAACTAATTACATCTGCAATGGGGACTTTAGTAAAAAGCGAGTCTACATCAAAACTGACCAACCTGCCACTGGAGAAACTGAGAGACCTAATCTTATCAATAAAATCAGTAGAGTTTTGGACATGGGATTTAGAGAATGTGCCAACCAATGGTGTTAATTTGTTCGCTAGAAATTTTGAAAGTTTGTAAGTGAATGAGCCACACTGTGAGATGATAGGACAAAGAGGAATCTGGGGTTTATGGGTCTTTGGTAACCCATAAATGTAAGGTAATTTTGGATTAATTTGTATGAACTTTACTTGCATCAATGTTTGGCACATCCTTTAAAAGGCTTTTGACTTTCTTATTAAAGTCTGTGGCTAACCTCTTGAGAGGGGATGACACAAGTTTCTCGTAAGTAATGGCATCACTCAACAGGTGGTTCATCTTTTCCACATAATCAGGTTTGTCTAAAATGACCACACAATTACTTTTGCCCGCTTTTGTAATAAGAATAGAATCATTTTCTTGAGACTTTCAAGGGCCAAACGAAAACGTCGTGGTATGGAGTCACTGGATTCAAAATTTCCTATGAAACTGCTAATTATTAAACCAGTAAGGCACGGGATATCCAGCTTGCTGTTAAAGGTTGAAGAAACAAAATCAAGTGCTACATCATTTCCTGGTTTCAAGGCAAAGGACAAACCTATATTTAATACTTGCTCCTCGACACGACCCAGTACAAACGTACTGAAGAGGGCGACAGCTGTCGCCGAAACTGTTTGGAATACATCTTTTTTCGTCTGCCAGTGTGGGTTTTTGTATCCTATGATAGTATTATATTTTTATCTATTCATAATGCTTTCGTATACTTCACAACCAATATATATAATTATTAAGTGAAAGTATTAGAAATAAAAATTCTTTCTGATAATGGTAACCTGCAATGAAGACTTGTTTATCCAGGAATCTGGTTAAGAATCTTGATAAATACAATGTTAGGGCAGGCAAGCAGGCAGGCACCTACGAACACCGTGATTACAACATGGCCTCACTTCCTCACTAGGGTCTGCAGCTTGAGTCGACACCAAATGAACATAATTAATACTGTATGTACTTCTGACGATGCTCATGTGTAAAATAACTCTCTCTCTCTCTCTCTCTCTCTCTCTCTCTCCATTTCTATTAAATTTTACCTTCTGTTGGTCTACGAAATTTCCTTCCATTACATCACGCAGTCTCCACACGCTACACCACCCCCAGCGCCTCTCTCTCTCTCTCTCTCTCTCTCTCTCTCTCTCTCTCTCTCCCTAGTGTCTTACCACGCCTTTGAGATTTATTGAAACTCCTTGCCTCACATTGTTCACTTATCGCTAGCTTGGATCGGGTCACGTCAGGTCAGGTTGGGTAAAGCTAGGTGTATAAAATGACTGGCAGAGACAAATGTGTATGTATGTATGTATGTATGTATGTATAAGAAAGGAGGATAACTGCAGTCAACATGGTGGCTCATGGTTGGCAGCCCATTTAAGTGGGATTAGAATTCTAGAGTAAGGCATGGATAGTAAAGACTATGATACGCTCTTTACATCACACATCTTACACGTATCATTGTTTTTTGCTGTGCTCTCGGATAATTGTCTGCTCAGTGATACAATTCGTCTGCGATTCTTACAGCATTAGATTCGTGCAATAAGAATCTGTACGTACCCTCGGTTACGTAGGTTCAGTACACCTCACATTTTTTACGCTGAATAAGCAGTTCTCTTTCATTCCCACAACAATAGCGTGTAGGAAAAGGGCAGCATTCCGATACCAGACTTGTTGATATAAGCACAAGTGTAGCCAATGTCACATGACAGCCATCCTAAAAGCATCCATATCAGCTCATAATCCGTTGAATGTCTCATCAAACTAGGCATAATATTTTGCATGAATAAGTGATGAAGTGTATCGTCACATTGTTTAAATATAAGGATATTCAAGAGAGGGAGGCAGCCATTAGTAGTTGGCTTAGCTATGAACTGAACTGGGGGAGAAGGGCTATATACATTTAAATGAGCGGTGAAATGATCCATCTTATGATAAGACGTGGAACAAAGGAAACGGAGATTATCTGGCCATTGCTGTCAGGCAAGAGGAAATTAGAATGTGATTCCATCCATCCATCCATCATCCAATCCTATGTTGCCCCATGAGGAGCGTAGGAACCCGGGACTAGGCAAGTTGGTCCTGATATTTAAGATGAGAGTGACCACCCTCACTCATCCCTGAGTGACATTACGTGAGCAAGATAAACCCCAACCACTCCTTGGATATAAACATACACAGGCTCAAACTGGAGCACCTTATTTACCCACTGAATCACCAGACGCCATAATTTGGTCATATAGTTACCACCCAGCTTAGTAATGGGTTTTCTGGTGTATAGGAAACCATTTGGCTCGTCACTCAGTGTAGAGTCACCCATAAGCAGAAGAAAGAGGAAAAAACGTAGGAAAAAAAGACAGAAGAGGAAGGAGATAAGAGAGGAAAGGAATGTGATACACGGCACAAAAATAAACAGTTCTTGAACAAAGCCAAATATTTGCTTATCAGTCCCGTGTGGCAGCACGTGAGGGTATTAACGGTACAGTCCCCAGGGATGCTGGCAAAGAGGAGGGGGAGGATGTGACGGTAATCCTTGCGAACCCAGGGGGAAGAGACGGGATAGGCCTAGTGACCTCACTCACTACCTGTACCCGGGGCTTCCAACCTGCCGCCATATCACACGCCCCACACCCCAAGGTCTAAAGAAACAATTCACTTTGAATCAATACCTACATGTTAATATCCATCATCTATTTCTTCTCTCATAATTTTCACATGGCGTCTTTCCTTCTAATTACCCACTATCTACGTTTTAATGCGAAAATCTCCTTTATAAACATATCACATAAATATAACATCGTCTTGCCTTTCCACATTTTTCTTCCTCTCAGCATCTTGCCAAGTTCCTTCGGATTCCTGAATTGAAAAGTTTCCCCACCACCATATCTGTTTCCATTCCCAGAATGGGCATTTCTGATATCACCTGGAAGTCAAGGGTAGAAAGGCGTAACAGACTTAGCAGTGTGATATGGTCGACTTTAACTGTTTAGCAGAGAAAACAAGGAAAATGTTTGCTAATAAATAATGTCAATGGGCTCAGCACTGTATGTATATAAAGAACAAAGGCATCCTATCATGACCAACAAGTCTATTGTATTTACCTGTTCTCTCATGTACAGTATTATTATTACAGAAGATGAAGAGAGAAAAGAAAGGCCAATTAAATGAAGAAAAATATCCATACACCATAATACAGGTGCTCTTTGTTCATTAAAAAAAAATAAGTGGACCAACTGTTGTGAGTTGAAGTTTGGAGGGAAGCTAATCTGGGGAAGCGAATTCTACAGACATGCGGTTTGGGGAATGCAGGAATTCTGACAGACAGAAATTCCGGAAATACACAGTATTTTTAGTGCAAGGGTCAAGTCGTGGGCGCTATCTGATACCCGTAAAACACGGGAGAAGGCGTGGAGAGATGGCACAATGGATTCTACTTCAACTGAGCATTTGTCATAAAAGTATCAGTAAACCAATGCAAGAGAGACAGCATTTATTCTCTCTTGTAAGGAAGGTTATTTGCAATTGCTAGATAATTATATTCTTCTTACAGCTTTGTAATCAATTTTTAAAAGTTGTTTTAGTGCAACATCTCCACATCCATACCACATGGGTAAGTAATATTCGAACGGAGGGCGCACATGATTCTCGTAAGTTGTAGCTAACTGCTCTTCAGTGATGAAGTTAAGGACACTGTACAATAATCCAACTCTCTTTGAGTCGGTTTTGGCGAGTGATCTAACATGAGAGGTCCAACTGAAGGTGCTGTTCAGCAAAAAGCCAAGAATTTCAACGCTTTTGGACATAGGAATGCAGGATGCACTGAAGGTAAAACAGGAAGCAGGGAATATCTGTTAGAAAACTGGAAATATTTGTTTTTCCTAGTATTAAAAGAGACAATGATATTTTGTTCCCCTTCTGTGATCTTGGGCAAGTCTTGATATAAGGGGCTTGTTGTGCTGCACGTATGGTAAAGTGTAAACTAACTGTGATGCGTTGAGTCATCTGCGTATGACTGAATGAGATTAAGGATGACAGACAAGAGATCAGTATCAATGAGAATCCAACCCATAATGACGAAAAAATATTTCTTGCAAAACACCTACCACGCTGTTTCTCAGCGAATCCCACCTAAACACACACACACACACACACACACACACACACACACACACGCACACACACTAGCCCACCTGTCATTCAAGTGCTGGACTTCACACCATCTCCCCCCCACACCCTATCACCTTCCCGCAGTTCCCACGTGCCACACCACCGCCTCTATCCCTCCTCCTCCCCTCTCCTACCACCCCAACATCATATCCAGGCACATGGCCAGTTACAGTAAATCACACCACCAATGAGACAGTCAAGTCACGCGTCAGACAATCACACCACCACTCATACAGTCATCCACAGTTGACAGACAGTCACTCAAAAAGGCAGTCACACATTCAGTCACGGCACATGTTATTGTGCCAGTCACACAGTCATCAGTCACGTGATCACAAGCAGTCACGTGCGCTGACTTCCCGCGTAGACCTGACTCTGGACGGAAGGCTACGTGGCATAACCTCACCCACCGACGTCTGACCCATCAAGGGTTTTATAAGCCGGCGTGCAGGCTCGCATCCCGTCACTCATAGCCCAGCTTTTGACCGACGCTTACCCCACAGCATCCTAAGGGTACCTTTCCACATTGCCCGATTCAGGAACCACCAGCAGTCTGCCAAAATGTGGTCCTGTACAGACTCTTCTAAGGAGAACCTGCCGCCATTCTTCACTGAACCCCTGCAAGGGTCAGAACGTCAACATAAGCATGGTACTAGGGCTAAGTCCCTCAAAAGCTCAGTGGGTCACCATCCATACGGCACTTCTGCTGAGCCTCGTAAACACACTGGACGTCACCATCACAATGATACCGAGGCAGGACCATCCCAGGAGCACAGAAACACTCCAAGGGCAGCAACAGGGCAGAGTACAGGAGGTTCGGGCCGACACTTGGCAACAACAGCATCTGTGCAAGACGCAGTTCACCACCGTCCTTCAGTCAGTTTCCGAGACGGAGAACATCACCGCAACCCAGAGGCAATAGCCGGACAGACAGGAGGTCAGACGCGACACTTGATCACAGTTACGCCTGGGCAAAACGCTACTCACCATCGTCCTTCGGTCACTTTCCGAGACAGACATCACCAGAACCAAGGGGCAGTGGCTGGACAAAGCACAGGAGGTCAGGGACAACACTTGGCAACAATAGCGTCCGTGCAAAATGCTGCTCAACCCCGTCTTTCAGCCAGTTTCCGAGACCGAGAACATCACCGTCATCATGACGCACGGCCTCTGCGTCCTCCTGTGTCGCCACGCCCATGGAAGCTTACTCCGATAGATCTACCTGCACCACCTGTCGTGACTAACAGGTTGCCCCCTCGCCCACCGCTTCGTACAACAGTAAGAATTCCAGTGAGGCCAAAGGGGCGGGTGCTGGACCCACGACGGAAGGACACGCTAGAATGGGTGCTGCTGAAGACTAAGCCTGAAGTCGATTACCAAGCATTGTATGAAGAGATTATTCTTCGGCCTCTCAAGCCCGGGGATAAAAATTGTATTCATGAAATCTATTATGAACATTCATAACTACAATACTGTATGTATTCATTGCATCCATTACGATCATGTCCTGTTTTATAATTATGTTCAGTTTAAAATAGTTTTTTTTTTTCTTAAGTGACAAATTGTTTATTCCTCTCTTTTGCATGATTGAGTCCATTGAATTTTTTTTTTTGGGAGGATAGTGAAAATTCCGACGGAGCCGAAGGAGCGGATGCTCGATCCACGACGGAAGGATACGATGCAATCGTTGCCGCTGAAGAATACGCCTGAGGTCGATTATCAAGCATTATACGAGGAAATAATTCTCCGGCCTCTTAAGCCTGGTGATCAGAACACTATTCATTATATTTTTTACGACCGTTCATAATGGTACTCGTATGTATTCATTATGTCCATTATGACGATTTATAAGTTTATAATGATGTTCAGTTTGCAAATAAAGATATGTTTTAGTAAATAAATGGTTTATTCCTCTCTTTTGCATGATTATTTACACACCTTTGAAATGTCTTGAGGGAACTGACCGAGAATTGTTAACTGAAATGGATAATAAACAAAGTATATGGAAAAAGATACATGAAGATAAAAGACCTGATAAACGAAATATGAAAATGTTCAAAGAATTTTACTTAAGGTTAAGATTAAACCATCCTAGGAACACGTTTACCTAAATATCTTCATTTATTAAATAATAATAGTAATCAAATATAATACCTGGCATATCAAAGAAGATTAGGTTCATTGCTCTTGTTATGTAAAGTCGTTAAGTAATATAGTGTACAGAGTAACATAAGTTAGTTAAATACTGTAGTGTAGGAACAGAGTGAGAAGATACTACAGCGCTTGGAGGATGGAGAATGGAACAACGGGTGAGGTAAGGAGGGAGAGACTGTTGGGTGAAGAGGCAAGTTTTCTCATCTGTCCTGCTTAAAGAGGGAGAGGGAAGGGGGGAAAAACAGAAAAACCAGAAAAAAAGCTTGTAATGTGGAAGGGAGATCTTTTGAAGATGGAAAGGATAGGTGACCAGTGGATGAAAAGAGAATTGTAAAGATAGAAAGAAATGGGATACTGGAAAGGGGAAGAGTGAAAGAAAAATTAGGATGTGAAGGTAAAAAGAAGAGCCGATCACAGAAGCAAAGTTGGAGGTTTGAATGACAAGAGATCTATCTATTTACCTATTGCCAGACGCCATAATCCGGTAAGGGGTGGCCATTTGACTTTGAGTTTTTTGTTTTATAGGGAGGGGCACTAGCCCTCCACTAACCCATTTTTGTTGACACGGAGGGAGCACTTATGGTTTGGTTATATGATTACCACCCAGCGTTGTAAATGGCTTCTTGGCTTGCAGGAAACCATTTGGCTTGTCACTCAATGTAAAGCCATGTGTAAAGGAAAGAAAAGCAATAAGAAGTGACTGGAAGGATGGGAGAAATAGGAAGAGAGGAGGGCAGGCAAAGAAAAAGAATGATGAAGGCTAAGGAAGAAGTAGGCAGTACTAAATGAAGTGAGTGGAAGATGGTCGCCATCACCTACCACTAATGACAAGAGATACAGGTCAAAATTTCGTTCCCATTTGCTCCTCTTCGCGCGCGCGCGAGCACACACACACACACACACACACACACACACACACACACACACACACACACACACACACACACACAAAGAAAAAAAATAAGTTATTCTTAAACGATAGGTATTAGCATATGGAAGTCTTTTCCCTCACACCAAACTTAGTTTAGGATGTTTACACAAGGGCCTATTAATGCTGTAAATGTTGTTCGTCAGTGTGTGATGACACTACATTAGTAGAATTCTTGTTATTTACGACTTGATATTGATGAAACCTGCAGAAATAGTTTGCTTTGTGGCAATGAAATACTTTCTTGCATGAAATATTCACATTTCAGTACAAGTATGGTTATATGAGTAATATTCACTAAAGTTTAAATTTGAATGAGAAACTAATGGTTCTCTTACCTTTACTGATATATTAGTGAACAAAGGTGAAAACCAGACACTCTGTGCTTTTCGGTTTACAGAAACCTACTCAGTGCATTAGCCTATTATTCATACCACCATACTTCTAAAATGTAAGTTATTTTATGCAAGTTACTAGGGACACTGAGCATTAGTAGTCCCCACCGAATGGATGCGGAAAACACTAAGACATGAAAATTATTTTTAGATCTAAAATATCCCAATTGGTTTACAAAGCAAGCTTATTTCAAAGCCAGAGAAGGATTTTTTGTACCAAACCCACCATCACAGGGACGAGATAGTAAGCCATATATCACAGTACAAAACGTGTCAAACCTTATCCTGGTGACGTTCGTGGGTCATGATGTAAATACTGCCTTTAGATATACTTCCACTAGAGAACAATCCCAGTAGTAATGAAACTGCAGGGGTTTACAAAATTTCATGTAAAGATTGCGACTTACTTTATATTAGAGAAACTGGAAGAGATATACTGGTGAAACGGAAAGGAATATTAGTATGCGTGTAAGACAAGGAACACAAATAATGTAGACAACGTTTATTGCTCAAATATAAAGAAGTAATCGATAGGAATTGCAGGGAAATGCTATACGAATGTGCTAGATAAAAAAAAAAAAAAAACGAGGATAGAAGAGGATGTGTGTATATGAAGAATAATAATTTTTAACCTTAGTGATGGCAGGCATAAAATAGAACCAGAAATGAAGGGATTGGCGGCTAGGTCCTTGCAGGTGGTCATAATCCCTCACTCAGTTAGTGGACAGCATTGAGGGAGCGTCAGGTTATGTAAGGTTATGGACAGTGCTGCGGAAGCGTCAGGTGATGTCAGGTCGGGTACGGTTAGGGAAATGTGAGGTGTAACCCATAACGGTGGTTTTAATCCCTCACTCAGGTAAGGGACAGTACTGAGGGAGTGTCAGGTAACGTCAGGTCAGGTACAGTTAGCGATATGTGAGGTGTAACCATCTACAGTGTATTTATAAAAGAGCCGCTTTGTTTGTTTTTTGCTTGCATTTCTATCAAGCCAAAAACAGGGTCCAGAGACCCCCAGACCCATAAATATTCTGAATCAGGGTGACGCAAGGACGATTTCAGGCAGGCCAAAATTCAGATCTGGGTCAATTGAGATCACAGGTAGAGTGTTCGCCTTTTTTAGCCCTGCCAACGCCGGGTACCGCTGCAGCCCAATTTTATGGCATGGAGGCTCACATAACCTCCAGAGAGAGAGAGAGAGAGAGAGAGAGAGAGAGAGAGAGAGAGAGAGAGAGAGAGAGAGCCTTCCCGTCATACATGTAAATCCTTCAAATAAATAATATAAAAGATCTACTAGAGGCATGCACCTGTCTAAGGCACAGTCATACTACTTCACTATGACGCTAAAACACACACTCTGTCCCGCTGTCAGTCACTTGATCACCACCAGTCACAATCTGTCCACTGCCACTCACATAGTCAGTCTCACTAAGTCACACCAAACGCAGTCACTCACACCAGTAACCGCCAGTCACACCAACAGTCAGTCAGTCACCGCCAATCACAGTCAAACTAACAGTCGCTGTTAGTCACACCTCCAGTAACACATTTAATCACAACACCATTCACACACTTTCATCACCAGTTGCAGTCAGTCACTTAGTCACACATTCACGCGGTCAGTCATAGTCATTTACTATACCAGCCACACAGCCAGTCCGTCATATCACCAGCTAAAGTCACACCAACAGTCAGTCAGTCTGGTACACCGATATTTATAGTAAATCACATCATTGTTGAGACAGTCATGACACGCGTAACACAAGCACGTCACCAGCTACACAGTCACACCACCACTCATACAGTAAACCACAGTTGACAGACAGTCACTCAAAAAGGAAGTCACACATTCAGTCACGCCACATGTTATTGTGCCAGTCACACAGTCATCAGTCACGTGATCACAAGCAGTCACGTGCGCTGACTTCCCGCGGAGACCTGACTCTGGACGGAAGGCTACGTGGCATGACCCCACCCACCGACGTCTGACCCACCAAGGAGTTTATAAGCCGGCGTGCAGGCTCGCATCCCATCACTCATAGCCCAGCTTTTGACCGACGCGTACCCCACAGCATCCTAAGGGTACCTTTCCACATTGCCCGATTCAGGAACCACCAGCAGTCTGCCAAAATGTGGTCCCGTACAGACTCTTCTAAGGAGAACCTGCCGCCATTCTTCACTGAACCCCTGCAAGGTTCAGAACGTCAACATAAGCATGGTACTAGGGCTACGTCCTTCAAAAGCTCAGTGCGTCACCATCCATACGGCACTTCTGCTGAGCCTCGTAAACACACTGGACGTCACCATCACAATGATACCGAGGCAGGACCATCCCAGGAGCACAGAAACACTCCAAGGGCAGCAACAGGGCAGAGTACAGGAGGTTCGGGCCGACACTTGGCAACAACAGCATCTGTGCAAGACCCAGTTCACCACCGTCCTTCAGTCAGTTTCCGAGACGGAGAACATCACCGCAACCCAGAGGTAACAGCCGGACAGACAGGAGGTCAGAGGCGACACTTGACCACAGTTACGCCTGGGCAAAACGCTACTCACCATCGTCCTCCAGTCAGTTTCCGAGACCGAGAACATCACCGTCATCATGACGCACGGCCTCTGCGTCCTCCAGGGTCGCCACGCCCATGGAAGCTTACTCCGATAGATCTACCGGCATCTCCTGTCGCGACTAACATGTTGGCCCCTCGCCCACCGCTTCGTAAGACAGTGAAAATTCCGACGGAGCCGAAGGAGCGGCTGCTCGATCCACAGCGGAAGGATACGATGCAATCGTTGCCGCTGAAGAATACGCCTGAGGTCGATTATCAAGCATTATACGAGGAAATAATTCTCCGGCCTCTTAAGCCTGGTGATCAGAACATTATTCATTATATTTTTTACGACCGTTCATAATGGTACTCGTATGTATTCATTATGTCCATTATGACGATTTATAAGTTTATAATGATGTTCAGTTTGCAAATAAAGATATGTTTTAGTAAATAAATGGTTTATTCCTCTCTTTTGCATGATTATTTACACACCTTTGAAATGTCTTGAGGGAACTGACCGAGAATTGTTAACTGAAATGGATAATAAACAAAGTATATGGAAAAAGATACATGAAGATAAAAGACCTGATAAACGAAATATGAAAATGTTCAAAGAATTTTACTTAAGGTTAAGATTAAACCATCCTAGGAACACGTTTACCTAAATATCTTCATTTATTAAATAATAATAGTAATCAAATATAATACCTGGCATATCAAAGAAGATTAGGTTCATTGCTCTTGTTATGTAAAGTCGTTAAGTAATATAGTGTACAGAGTAACATAAGTTAGTTAAATACTGTAGTGTAGGAACAGAGTGAGAAGATACTACAGCGCTTGGAGGATGGAGAATGGAACAACGGGTGAGGTAAGGAGGGAGAGACTGTTGGGTGAAGAGGCAAGTTTTCTCATCTGTCCTGCTTAAAGAGGGAGAGGGAAGGGGGGAAAAACAGAAAAACCAGAAAAAAAGCTTGTAATGTGGAAGGGAGATCTTTTGAAGATGGAAAGGATAGGTGACCAGTGGATGAAAAGAGAATTGTAAAGATAGAAAGAAATGGGATACTGGAAAGGGGAAGAGTGAAAGAAAAATTAGGATGTGAAGGTAAAAAGAAGAGCCGATCACAGAAGCAAAGTTGGAGGTTTGAATGACAAGAGATCTATCTATTTATCTATTGCCAGACGCCATAATCCGGTAAGGGGTGGCCACTTGACTTTGAGTTATTTGTTTTATAGGGAGGGGCACTAGCCCTCCACCAACCCATTTGTTGACACGGAGGGAGCACTTATGGTTTCGTTATGTGGTTACCACCCAGCATTGTAAATGGCTTCTTGGCTTGCAGGAAACCATTTGGCTTGTCACTCAATGTAAAGCCATGTGTAAAGGAAAGAAAAGCAATAAGAAGTGACTGGAAGGATGGGAGAAATAGGAAGAGAGGAGGGCAGGCAAAGAAAAAGAATGATGAAGGCTAAGGAAGAAGTAGGCAGTACTAAATGAAGTGAGTGGAAGATGGTCGCCATCACCTACCACTAATGACAAGAGATACAGGTCAAAATTTCGTTCCCATTTGCTCCTCTTCGCGCGCGCGCGAGCACACACACACACACACACACACACACACACACAAAGAAAAAAAATAAGTTATTCTTAAACGATAGGTATTAGCATATGGAAGTCTTTTCCCTCACACCAAACTTAGTTTAGGATGTTTACACAAGGGCCTATTAATGCTGTAAATGTTGTTCGTCAGTGTGTGATGACACTACATTAGTAGAATTCTTGTTATTTACGACTTGATATTGATGAAACCTGCAGAAATAGTTTGCTTTGTGGCAATGAAATACTTTCTTGCATGAAATATTCACATTTCAGTACAAGTATGGTTATATGAGTAATATTCACTAAAGTTTAAATTTGAATGAGAAACTAATGGTTCTCTTACCTTTACTGATATATTAGTGAACAAAGGTGAAAACCAGACACTCTGCTTTTCGGTTTACAGAAACCTACTCAGTGCATTAGCCTATTATTCATACCACCATACTTCTAAAATGTAAGTTATTTTATGCAAGTTACTAGGGACACTGAGCATTAGTAGTCCCCACCGAATGGATGCGGAAAACACTAAGACATGAAAATTATTTTTAGATCTAAAATATCCCAATTGGTTTACAAAGCAAGCTTATTTCAAAGCCAGAGAAGGATTTTTTGTACCAAACCCACCATCACAGGGACGAGATAGTAAGCCATATATCACAGTACAAAACGTGTCAAACCTTATCCTGGTGACGTTCGTGGGTCATGATGTAAATACTGCCTTTAGATATACTTCCACTAGAGAACAATCCCAGTAGTAATGAAACTGCAGGGGTTTACAAAATTTCATGTAAAGATTGCGACTTACTTTATATTAGAGAAACTGGAAGAGATATACTGGTGAAACGGAAAGGAATATTAGTATGCGTGTAAGACAAGGAACACAAATAATGTAGACAACGTTTATTGCTCAAATATAAAGAAGTAATCGATAGGAATTGCAGGGAAATGCTATACGAATGTACTAGATAAAAAAAAAAAGTAGGATAGAAGAGGATGTGTGTATATGAAGAATAATAATTTTAACCTTAGTGATGGCAGGCATAAAATAGAACCAGAAATGAAGGGATTGGCGGCTAGGTCCTTGCAGGTGGTCATAATCCCTCACTCAGTTAGTGGACAGCATTGAGGGAGCGTCAGGTTATGTAAGGTTATGGACAGTGCTGCGGAAGCGTCAGGTGATGTCAGGTCGGGTACGGTTAGGGAAATGTGAGGTGTAACCCATAACGGTGGTTTTAATCCCTCACTCAGGTAAGGGACAGTACTGAGGGAGTGTCAGGTAACGTCAGGTCAGGTACAGTTAGCGATATGTGAGGTGTAACCATCTACAGTATATTTATAAAAGAGCCGCTTTGTTTGTTTTTTGCTTGCATTTCTATCAAGCCAAAAACAGGGTCCAGAGACCCCCAGACCCATAAATATCCTGAATCAGTTTGACGCAATGACGATTTCAGGCAGGCCAAAATTCAGATCTGGGTCAATTGAGATCACCGGTAGAGTGTTCGCCTTTTTTAGCCCTGCCAACGCCGGGTACCACTGCAGCCCAATTTTATGGCATGGAGGCTCACATAACCTCCAGAGAGAGAGAGAGAGAGAGAGAGAGAGAGAGAGAGAGAGAGAGAGAGCCTTCCCGTCATACATGTAAATCATTCAAAAAAATAATATAAAAGATCTACTAGAGGCATGCACCTGTCTAAGGCACAGTCATACTACTTCACTATGACGCTAAAACACACACTCTGTCCCGCTGTCAGTCACTTGATCACCACCAGTCACAATCTGTCCACTGCCACTCACATAGTCAGTCTCACTAAGTCACACCAAACGCAGTCACTCACACCAGTAACCGCCAGTCACACCAACAGTCAGTCAGTCACCGCCAATCACAGTCAAACTAACAGTCGCTGTTAGTCACACCTCCAGTAACACATTTAATCACAACACCATTCACACACTTTCATCACCAGTTGCAGTCAGTCACTTAGTCACACATTCACGCGGTCAGTCATAGTCATTTACTATACCAGCCACACAGCCAGTCCGTCATATCACCAGCTAAAGTCACACCAACAGTCAGTCAGTCTGGTACACCGATATTTATAGTAAATCACATCATTGTTGAGACAGTCATGACACGCGTAACACAAGCACGTCACCAGCTACACAGTCACACCACCACTCATACAGTAAACCACAGTTGACAGACAGTCACTCAAAAAGGAAGTCACACATTCAGTCACGCCACATGTTATTGTGCCAGTCACACAGTCATCAGTCACGTGATCACAAGCAGTCACGTGCGCTGACTTCCCGCGGAGACCTGACTCTGGACGGAAGGCTACGTGGCATGACCCCACCCACCGACGTCTGACCCACCAAGGAGTTTATAAGCCGGCGTGCAGGCTCGCATCCCATCACTCATAGCCCAGCTTTTGACCGACGCGTACCCCACAGCATCCTAAGGGTACCTTTCCACATTGCCCGATTCAGGAACCACCAGCAGTCTGCCAAAATGTGGTCCCGTACAGACTCTTCTAAGGAGAACCTGCCGCCATTCTTCACTGAACCCCTGCAAGGTTCAGAACGTCAACATAAGCATGGTACTAGGGCTACGTCCTTCAAAAGCTCAGTGCGTCACCATCCATACGGCACTTCTGCTGAGCCTCGTAAACACACTGGACGTCACCATCACAATGATACCGAGGCAGGACCATCCCAGGAGCACAGAAACACTCCAAGGGCAGCAACAGGGCAGAGTACAGGAGGTTCGGGCCGACACTTGGCAACAACAGCATCTGTGCAAGACCCAGTTCACCACCGTCCTTCAGTCAGTTTCCGAGACGGAGAACATCACCGCAACCCAGAGGTAACAGCCGGACAGACAGGAGGTCAGAGGCGACACTTGACCACAGTTACGCCTGGGCAAAACGCTACTCACCATCGTCCTCCAGTCAGTTTCCGAGACCGAGAACATCACCGTCATCATGACGCACGGCCTCTGCGTCCTCCTGGGTCGCCACGCCCATGGAAGCTTACTCCGATAGATCTACCGGCATCTCCTGTCGCGACTAACATGTTGGCCCCTCGCCCACCGCTTCGTAAGACAGTGAAAATTCCGACGGAGCCGAAGGAGCGGCTGCTCGATCCACAGCGGAAGGATACGATGCAATCGTTGCCGCTGAAGAATACGCCTGAGGTCGATTATCAAGCATTATACGAGGAAATAATTCTCCGGCCTCTTAAGCCTGGTGATCAGAACACTATTCATTATATTTTTTACGACCGTTCATAATGGTACTCGTATGTATTCATTATGTCCATTATGACGATTTATAAGTTTATAATGATGTTCAGTTTGCAAATAAAGATATGTTTTAGTAAATAAATGGTTTATTCCTCTCTTTTGCATGATTATTTACACACCTTTGAAATGTCTTGAGGGAACTGACCGAGAATTGTTAACTGAAATGGATAATAAACAAAGTATATGGAAAAAGATACATGAAGATAAAAGACCTGATAAACGAAATATGAAAATGTTCAAAGAATTTTACTTAAGGTTAAGATTAAACCATCCTAGGAACACGTTTACCTAAATATCTTCATTTATTAAATAATAATAGTAATCAAATATAATACCTGGCATATCAAAGAAGATTAGGTTCATTGCTCTTGTTATGTAAAGTCGTTAAGTAATATAGTGTACAGAGTAACATAAGTTAGTTAAATACTGTAGTGTAGGAACAGAGTGAGAAGATACTACAGCGCTTGGAGGATGGAGAATGGAACAACGGGTGAGGTAAGGAGGGAGAGACTGTTGGGTGAAGAGGCAAGTTTTCTCATCTGTCCTGCTTAAAGAGGGAGAGGGAAGGGGGGAAAAACAGAAAAACCAGAAAAAAAGCTTGTAATGTGGAAGGGAGATCTTTTGAAGATGGAAAGGATAGGTGACCAGTGGATGAAAAGAGAATTGTAAAGATAGAAAGAAATGGGATACTGGAAAGGGGAAGAGTGAAAGAAAAATTAGGATGTGAAGGTAAAAAGAAGAGCCGATCACAGAAGCAAAGTTGGAGGTTTGAATGACAAGAGATCTATCTATTTACCTATTGCCAGACGCCATAATCCGGTAAGGGGTGGCCATTTGACTTTGAGTTTTTTGTTTTATAGGGAGGGGCACTAGCCCTCCACTAACCCATTTTTGTTGACACGGAGGGAGCACTTATGGTTTGGTTATATGATTACCACCCAGCGTTGTAAATGGCTTCTTGGCTTGCAGGAAACCATTTGGCTTGTCACTCAATGTAAAGCCATGTGTAAAGGAAAGAAAAGCAATAAGAAGTGACTGGAAGGATGGGAGAAATAGGAAGAGAGGAGGGCAGGCAAAGAAAAAGAATGATGAAGGCTAAGGAAGAAGTAGGCAGTACTAAATGAAGTGAGTGGAAGATGGTCGCCATCACCTACCACTAATGACAAGAGATACAGGTCAAAATTTCGTTCCCATTTGCTCCTCTTCGCGCGCGCGCGAGCACACACACACACACACACACACACACACACACACACACACACACACACACACACACACACACACACACACACACACACACAAAGAAAAAAAATAAGTTATTCTTAAACGATAGGTATTAGCATATGGAAGTCTTTTCCCTCACACCAAACTTAGTTTAGGATGTTTACACAAGGGCCTATTAATGCTGTAAATGTTGTTCGTCAGTGTGTGATGACACTACATTAGTAGAATTCTTGTTATTTACGACTTGATATTGATGAAACCTGCAGAAATAGTTTGCTTTGTGGCAATGAAATACTTTCTTGCATGAAATATTCACATTTCAGTACAAGTATGGTTATATGAGTAATATTCACTAAAGTTTAAATTTGAATGAGAAACTAATGGTTCTCTTACCTTTACTGATATATTAGTGAACAAAGGTGAAAACCAGACACTACTTTTCGGTTTACAGAAACCTACTCAGTGCATTAGCCTATTATTCATACCACCATACTTCTAAAATGTAAGTTATTTTATGCAAGTTACTAGGGACACTGAGCATTAGTAGTCCCCACCGAATGGATGCGGAAAACACTAAGACATGAAAATTATTTTTAGATCTAAAATATCCCAATTGGTTTACAAAGCAAGCTTATTTCAAAGCCAGAGAAGGATTTTTGTACCAAACCCACCATCACAGGGACGAGATAGTAAGCCATATATCACAGTACAAAACGTGTCAAACCTTATCCTGGTGACGTTCGTGGGTCATGATGTAAATACTGCCTTTAGATATACTTCCACTAGAGAACAATCCCAGTAGTAATGAAACTGCAGGGGTTTACAAAATTTCATGTAAAGATTGCGACTTACTTTATATTAGAGAAACTGGAAGAGATATACTGGTGAAACGGAAAGGAATATTAGTATGCGTGTAAGACAAGGAACACAAATAATGTAGACAACGTTTATTGCTCAAATATAAAGAAGTAATCGATAGGAATTGCAGGGAAATGCTATACGAATGTACTAGATAAAAAAAAAAGTAGGATAGAAGAGGATGTGTGTATATGAAGAATAATAATTTTTAACCTTAGTGATGGCAGGCATAAAATAGAACCAGAAATGAAGGGATTGGCGGCTAGGTCCTTGCAGGTGGTCATAATCCCTCACTCAGTTAGTGGACAGCATTGAGGGAGCGTCAGGTTATGTAAGGTTATGGACAGTGCTGCGGAAGCGTCAGGTGATGTCAGGTCGGGTACGGTTAGGGAAATGTGAGGTGTAACCCATAACGGTGGTTTTAATCCCTCACTCAGGTAAGGGACAGTACTGAGGGAGTGTCAGGTAACGTCAGGTCAGGTACAGTTAGCGATATGTGAGGTGTAACCATCTACAGTGTATTTATAAAAGAGCCGCTTTGTTTGTTTTTTGCTTGCATTTCTATCAAGCCAAAAACAGGGTCCAGAGACCCCCAGACCCATAAATATTCTGAATCAGGGTGACGCAAGGACGATTTCAGGCAGGCCAAAAATCAGATCTGGGTCAATTGAGATCACAGGTAGAGTGTTCGCCTTTTTTAGCCCTGCCAACGCCGGGTACCGCTGCAGCCCAATTTTATGGCATGGAGGCTCACATAACCTGCAGAGAGAGAGAGAGAGAGAGAGAGAGAGAGAGAGAGAGAGAGAGAGAGAGCCTTCCCGTCATACATGTACATACATTAAAAAAATAATATAAAAGATCTACTAGAGGCATGCACCTGTCTAAGGCACAGTCATACTACTTCACTATGACGCTAAAACACACACTCTGTCCCGCTGTCAGTCACTTGATCACCACCAGTCACAATCTGTCCACTGCCACTCACATAGTCAGTCTCACTAAGTCACACCAAACGCAGTCACTCACACCAGTAACCGCCAGTCACACCAACAGTCAGTCAGTCACCGCCAATCACAGTCAAACTAACAGTCGCTGTTAGTCACACCTCCAGTAACACATTTAATCACAACACCATTCACACACTTTCATCACCAGTTGCAGTCAGTCACTTAGTCACACATTCACGCGGTCAGTCATAGTCATTTACTATACCAGCCACACAGCCAGTCCGTCATATCACCAGCTAAAGTCACACCAACAGTCAGTCAGTCTGGTACACCGATATTTATAGTAAATCACATCATTGTTGAGACAGTCATGACACGCGTAACACAAGCACGTCACCAGCTACACAGTCACACCACCACTCATACAGTAAACCACAGTTGACAGACAGTCACTCAAAAAGGAAGTCACACATTCAGTCACGCCACATGTTATTGTGCCAGTCACACAGTCATCAGTCACGTGATCACAAGCAGTCACGTGCGCTGACTTCCCGCGGAGACCTGACTCTGGACGGAAGGCTACGTGGCATGACCCCACCCACCGACGTCTGACCCACCAAGGAGTTTATAAGCCGGCGTGCAGGCTCGCATCCCATCACTCATAGCCCAGCTTTTGACCGACGCGTACCCCACAGCATCCTAAGGGTACCTTTCCACATTGCCCGATTCAGGAACCACCAGCAGTCTGCCAAAATGTGGTCCCGTACAGACTCTTCTAAGGAGAACCTGCCGCCATTCTTCACTGAACCCCTGCAAGGTTCAGAACGTCAACATAAGCATGGTACTAGGGCTACGTCCTTCAAAAGCTCAGTGCGTCACCATCCATACGGCACTTCTGCTGAGCCTCGTAAACACACTGGACGTCACCATCACAATGATACCGAGGCAGGACCATCCCAGGAGCACAGAAACACTCCAAGGGCAGCAACAGGGCAGAGTACAGGAGGTTCGGGCCGACACTTGGCAACAACAGCATCTGTGCAAGACCCAGTTCACCACCGTCCTTCAGTCAGTTTCCGAGACGGAGAACATCACCGCAACCCAGAGGTAACAGCCGGACAGACAGGAGGTCAGAGGCGACACTTGACCACAGTTACGCCTGGGCAAAACGCTACTCACCATCGTCCTCCAGTCAGTTTCCGAGACCGAGAACATCACCGTCATCATGACGCACGGCCTCTGCGTCCTCCTGGGTCGCCACGCCCATGGAAGCTTACTCCGATAGATCTACCGGCATCTCCTGTCGCGACTAACATGTTGGCCCCTCGCCCACCGCTTCGTAAGACAGTGAAAATTCCGACGGAGCCGAAGGAGCGGCTGCTCGATCCACAGCGGAAGGATACGATGCAATCGTTGCCGCTGAAGAATACGCCTGAGGTCGATTATCAAGCATTATACGAGGAAATAATTCTCCGGCCTCTTAAGCCTGGTGATCAGAACACTATTCATTATATTTTTTACGACCGTTCATAATGGTACTCGTATGTATTCATTATGTCCATTATGACGATTTATAAGTTTATAATGATGTTCAGTTTGCAAATAAAGATATGTTTTAGTAAATAAATGGTTTATTCCTCTCTTTTGCATGATTATTTACACACCTTTGAAATGTCTTGAGGGAACTGACCGAGAATTGTTAACTGAAATGGATAATAAACAAAGTATATGGAAAAAGATACATGAAGATAAAAGACCTGATAAACGAAATATGAAAATGTTCAAAGAATTTTACTTAAGGTTAAGATTAAACCATCCTAGGAACACGTTTACCTAAATATCTTCATTTATTAAATAATAATAGTAATCAAATATAATACCTGGCATATCAAAGAAGATTAGGTTCATTGCTCTTGTTATGTAAAGTCGTTAAGTAATATAGTGTACAGAGTAACATAAGTTAGTTAAATACTGTAGTGTAGGAACAGAGTGAGAAGATACTACAGCGCTTGGAGGATGGAGAATGGAACAACGGGTGAGGTAAGGAGGGAGAGACTGTTGGGTGAAGAGGCAAGTTTTCTCATCTGTCCTGCTTAAAGAGGGAGAGGGAAGGGGGGAAAAACAGAAAAACCAGAAAAAAAGCTTGTAATGTGGAAGGGAGATCTTTTGAAGATGGAAAGGATAGGTGACCAGTGGATGAAAAGAGAATTGTAAAGATAGAAAGAAATGGGATACTGGAAAGGGGAAGAGTGAAAGAAAAATTAGGATGTGAAGGTAAAAAGAAGAGCCGATCACAGAAGCAAAGTTGGAGGTTTGAATGACAAGAGATCTATCTATTTACCTATTGCCAGACGCCATAATCCGGTAAGGGGTGGCCATTTGACTTTGAGTTTTTTGTTTTATAGGGAGGGGCACTAGCCCTCCACTAACCCATTTTTGTTGACACGGAGGGAGCACTTATGGTTTGGTTATATGATTACCACCCAGCGTTGTAAATGGCTTCTTGGCTTGCAGGAAACCATTTGGCTTGTCACTCAATGTAAAGCCATGTGTAAAGGAAAGAAAAGCAATAAGAAGTGACTGGAAGGATGGGAGAAATAGGAAGAGAGGAGGGCAGGCAAAGAAAAAGAATGATGAAGGCTAAGGAAGAAGTAGGCAGTACTAAATGAAGTGAGTGGAAGATGGTCGCCATCACCTACCACTAATGACAAGAGATACAGGTCAAAATTTCGTTCCCATTTGCTCCTCTTCGCGCGCGCGCGAGCACACACACACACACACACACACACACACACACACACACACACACACACACACACACACACACACACACACACAAAGAAAAAAATAAGTTATTCTTAAACGATAGGTATTAGCATATGGAAGTCTTTTCCCTCACACCAAACTTAGTTTAGGATGTTTACACAAGGGCCTATTAATGCTGTAAATGTTGTTCGTCAGTGTGTGATGACACTACATTAGTAGAATTCTTGTTATTTACGACTTGATATTGATGAAACCTGCAGAAATAGTTTGCTTTGTGGCAATGAAATACTTTCTTGCATGAAATATTCACATTTCAGTACAAGTATGGTTATATGAGTAATATTCACTAAAGTTTAAATTTGAATGAGAAACTAATGGTTCTCTTATCTTTACTGATATATTAGTGAACAAAGGTGAAAACCAGACACTGTGCTTTTCGGTTTACAGAAACCTACTCAGTGCATTAGCCTATTATTCATACCACCATACTTCTAAAATGTAAGTTATTTTATGCAAGTTACTAGGGACACTGAGCATTAGTAGTCCCCACCGAATGGATGCGGAAAACACTAAGACATGAAAATTATTTTTAGATCTAAAATATCCCAATTGGTTTACAAAGCAAGCTTATTTCAAAGCCAGAGAAGGATTTTTTGTACCAAACCCACCATCACAGGGACGAGATAGTAAGCCATATATCACAGTACAAAACGTGTCAAACCTTATCCTGGTGACGTTCGTGGGTCATGATGTAAATACTGCCTTTAGATATACTTCCACTAGAGAACAATCCCAGTAGTAATGAAACTGCAGGGGTTTACAAAATTTCATGTAAAGATTGCGACTTACTTTATATTAGAGAAACTGGAAGAGATATACTGGTGAAACGGAAAGGAATATTAGTATGCGTGTAAGACAAGGAACACAAATAATGTAGACAACGTTTATTGCTCAAATATAAAGAAGTAATCGATAGGAATTGCAGGGAAATGCTATACGAATGTACTAGATAAAAAAAAAAAAGTAGGATAGAAGAGGATGTGTGTATATGAAGAATAATAATTTTTAACCTTAGTGATGGCAGGCATAAAATAGAACCAGAAATGAAGGGATTGGCGGCTAGGTCCTTGCAGGTGGTCATAATCCCTCACTTAGTTAGTGGACAGCATTGAGGGAGCGTCAGGTTATGTAAGATTATGGACAATGCTGCGGAAGCGTCAGGTGATGTCAGGTCGGGTACGGTTAGGGAAATATGAGGTGTAACCCATAACGGTGGTTTTAATCCCTCACTCAGGTAAGGGACAGTACTGAGGGAGTGTCAGGTAACGTCAGGGCAGGTACAGTTAGCGATATGTGAGGTGTAACCATCTACAGTGTATTTATAAAAGAGCCGCTTTGTTTGTTTTTTGCTTGCATTTCTATCAAGCCAAAAACAGGGTCCAGAGACCCCCAGACCCATAAATATTCTGAATCAGGGTGACGCAAGGACGATTTCAGGCAGGCCAAAAATCAGATCTGGGTCAATTGAGATCACAGGTAGAGTGTTCGCCTTTTTTAGCCCTGCCAACGCCGGGTACCGCTGCAGCCCAATTTTATGGCATGGAGGCTCACATAACCTCCAGAGAGAGAGAGAGAGAGAGAGAGAGAGAGAGAGAGAATCTTCCCGTCATACATGTAAATACATTAAAAAAATAATATAAAAGATCTACTAGAGGCATGCACCTGTCTAAGGCACAGTCATACTACTTCACTATGACGCTAAAACACACACTCTGTCCCGCTGTCAGTCACTTGATCACCACCAGTCACAATCTGTCCACTGCCACTCACATAGTCAGTCTCACTAAGTCACACCAAACGCAGTCACTCACACCAGTAACCGCCAGTCACACCAACAGTCAGTCAGTCACCGCCAATCACAGTCAAACTAACAGTCGCTGTTAGTCACACCTCCAGTAACACATTTAATCACAACACCATTCACACACTTTCATCACCAGTTGCAGTCAGTCACTTAGTCACACATTCACGCGGTCAGTCATAGTCATTTACTATACCAGCCACACAGCCAGTCCGTCATATCACCAGCTAAAGTCACACCAACAGTCAGTCAGTCTGGTACACCGATATTTATAGTAAATCACATCATTGTTGAGACAGTCATGACACGCGTAACACAAGCACGTCACCAGCTACACAGTCACACCACCACTCATACAGTAAACCACAGTTGACAGACAGTCACTCAAAAAGGAAGTCACACATTCAGTCACGCCACATGTTATTGTGCCAGTCACACAGTCATCAGTCACGTGATCACAAGCAGTCACGTGCGCTGACTTCCCGCGGAGACCTGACTCTGGACGGAAGGCTACGTGGCATGACCCCACCCACCGACGTCTGACCCACCAAGGAGTTTATAAGCCGGCGTGCAGGCTCGCATCCCATCACTCATAGCCCAGCTTTTGACCGACGCGTACCCCACAGCATCCTAAGGGTACCTTTCCACATTGCCCGATTCAGGAACCACCAGCAGTCTGCCAAAATGTGGTCCCGTACAGACTCTTCTAAGGAGAACCTGCCGCCATTCTTCACTGAACCCCTGCAAGGTTCAGAACGTCAACATAAGCATGGTACTAGGGCTACGTCCTTCAAAAGCTCAGTGCGTCACCATCCATACGGCACTTCTGCTGAGCCTCGTAAACACACTGGACGTCACCATCACAATGATACCGAGGCAGGACCATCCCAGGAGCACAGAAACACTCCAAGGGCAGCAACAGGGCAGAGTACAGGAGGTTCGGGCCGACACTTGGCAACAACAGCATCTGTGCAAGACCCAGTTCACCACCGTCCTTCAGTCAGTTTCCGAGACGGAGAACATCACCGCAACCCAGAGGTAACAGCCGGACAGACAGGAGGTCAGAGGCGACACTTGACCACAGTTACGCCTGGGCAAAACGCTACTCACCATCGTCCTCCAGTCAGTTTCCGAGACCGAGAACATCACCGTCATCATGACGCACGGCCTCTGCGTCCTCCTGGGTCGCCACGCCCATGGAAGCTTACTCCGATAGATCTACCGGCATCTCCTGTCGCGACTAACATGTTGGCCCCTCGCCCACCGCTTCGTAAGACAGTGAAAATTCCGACGGAGCCGAAGGAGCGGCTGCTCGATCCACAGCGGAAGGATACGATGCAATCGTTGCCGCTGAAGAATACGCCTGAGGTCGATTATCAAGCATTATACGAGGAAATAATTCTCCGGCCTCTTAAGCCTGGTGATCAGAACACTATTCATTATATTTTTTACGACCGTTCATAATGGTACTCGTATGTATTCATTATGTCCATTATGACGATTTATAAGTTTATAATGATGTTCAGTTTGCAAATAAAGATATGTTTTAGTAAATAAATGGTTTATTCCTCTCTTTTGCATGATTATTTACACACCTTTGAAATGTCTTGAGGGAACTGACCGAGAATTGTTAACTGAAATGGATAATAAACAAAGTATATGGAAAAAGATACATGAAGATAAAAGACCTGATAAACGAAATATGAAAATGTTCAAAGAATTTTACTTAAGGTTAAGATTAAACCATCCTAGGAACACGTTTACCTAAATATCTTCATTTATTAAATAATAATAGTAATCAAATATAATACCTGGCATATCAAAGAAGATTAGGTTCATTGCTCTTGTTATGTAAAGTCGTTAAGTAATATAGTGTACAGAGTAACATAAGTTAGTTAAATACTGTAGTGTAGGAACAGAGTGAGAAGATACTACAGCGCTTGGAGGATGGAGAATGGAACAACGGGTGAGGTAAGGAGGGAGAGACTGTTGGGTGAAGAGGCAAGTTTTCTCATCTGTCCTGCTTAAAGAGGGAGAGGGAAGGGGGGAAAAACAGAAAAACCAGAAAAAAAGCTTGTAATGTGGAAGGGAGATCTTTTGAAGATGGAAAGGATAGGTGACCAGTGGATGAAAAGAGAATTGTAAAGATAGAAAGAAATGGGATACTGGAAAGGGGAAGAGTGAAAGAAAAATTAGGATGTGAAGGTAAAAAGAAGAGCCGATCACAGAAGCAAAGTTGGAGGTTTGAATGACAAGAGATCTATCTATTTACCTATTGCCAGACGCCATAATCCGGTAAGGGGTGGCCATTTGACTTTGAGTTTTTTGTTTTATAGGGAGGGGCACTAGCCCTCCACTAACCCATTTTTGTTGACACGGAGGGAGCACTTATGGTTTGGTTATATGATTACCACCCAGCGTTGTAAATGGCTTCTTGGCTTGCAGGAAACCATTTGGCTTGTCACTCAATGTAAAGCCATGTGTAAAGGAAAGAAAAGCAATAAGAAGTGACTGGAAGGATGGGAGAAATAGGAAGAGAGGAGGGCAGGCAAAGAAAAAGAATGATGAAGGCTAAGGAAGAAGTAGGCAGTACTAAATGAAGTGAGTGGAAGATGGTCGCCATCACCTACCACTAATGACAAGAGATAGAGGTCAAAATTTCGTTCCCATTTGCTCCTCTTCGCGCGCGCGCGAGCACACACACACACACACACACACACACACACACACACACACACACACACACACACAAAGAAAAAAAATAAGTTATTCTTAAACGATAGGTATTAGCATATGGAAGTCTTTTCCCTCACACCAAACTTAGTTTAGGATGTTTACACAAGGGCCTATTAATGCTGTAAATGTTGTTCGTCAGTGTGTGATGACACTACATTAGTAGAATTCTTGTTATTTACGACTTGATATTGATGAAACCTGCAGAAATAGTTTGCTTTGTGGCAATGAAAAACTTATTTGTTTTCTTTCATCAACTCAGATTTGCATAAAATATTCACATTTCAGTATAAGTATGGTTATATGAGTAATATTCACTAAAGTTTAAAGTTGAATGAGAAACTAATGGTTCTCTTGCCTTTACTGATATATTAGTGAACAAAGGTGAAAACCAGACACTACTTTTCAGTTTACAGACACCTACTCAGTGCATTAGCCTATTATTCATACCACCATACTTCTAAAATGTAAGTTATTTTATGCAAGTTACTAGGGACACTGAGCATTAGTAGTCCCCACCGAATGGATGCGGAAAACACTAAGACATGAAAATTATTTTTAGATCTAAAATATCCCAATTGGTTTACAAAGCAAGCTTATTTCAAAGCCAGAGAAGGATTTTTTGTACCAAACCCACCATCACAGGGACGAGATAGTAAGCCATATATCACAGTACAAAACGTGTCAAACCTTATCCTGGTGACGTTCGTGGGTCATGATGTAAATACTGCCTTTAGATATACTTCCACTAGAGAACAATCCCAGTAGTAATGAAACTGCAGGGGTTTACAAAATTTCATGTAAAGATTGCGACTTACTTTATATTAGAGAAACTGGAAGAGATATACTGGTGAAACGGAAAGGAATATTAGTATGCGTGTAAGACAAGGAACACAAATAATGTAGACAACGTTTATTGCTCAAATATAAAGAAGTAATCGATAGGAATTGCAGGGAAATGCTATACGAATGTACTAGATTAAAAAAAAAAAAAAAGCAGGATAGAAGAGGATGTGTGTATATGAAGAATAATAATTTTTAACCTTAGTGATGGCAGGCATAAAACAGAACCAGAAATGAAGGGATTGGCGGCTAGGTCCTTGCAGGTGGTCATAATCCCTCACTCAGTTAGTGGACAGCATTGAGGGAGCGTCAGGTTATGTAAGGTTATGGACAATGCTGCGGAAGCGTCAGGTTATTTCAGGTCGGGTACGGTTAGGGAAATATGAGGTGTAACCCATAACGGTGGTTTTAATCCCTCACTCAGGTAAGGGACAGTACTGAGGGAGTGTCAGGTAACGTCAGGTCAGGTACAGTTAGCGATATGTGAGGTGTAACCATCTACAGTATATTTATAAAAGAGCCGCTTTGTTTGTTTGTTTGCTTGCATTTCTATCAAGCCAAAAACAGGGTCCAGAGACCCCCAGACATATAAATATTCTGAATCAGGGTGACGCAAGGACGATTTCAGGCAGGCCAAAATTCAGATCTGGGTCAATTGAGATCACAGGTAGAGTGTTCGCCTTTTTTAGCCCTGCCAACGCCGGGTACCGCTGCAGCCCAATTTTATGGCATGGAGGCTCACATAACCTCCAGAGAGAGAGAGAGAGAGAGAGAGAGAGAGAGAGAGAGAGAGAGAGAGAATCTTCCCGTCATACATGTAAATACATTAAAAAAATAATATAAAAGATCTACTAGAGGCATGCACCTGTCTAAGGCACAGTCATACTACTTCACTATGACGCTAAAACACACACTCTGTCCCGCTGTCAGTCACTTGATCACCACCAGTCACAATCTGTCCACTGCCACTCACATAGTCAGTCTCACTAAGTCACACCAAACGCAGTCACTCACACCAGTAACCGCCAGTCACACCAACAGTCAGTCAGTCACCGCCAATCACAGTCAAACTAACAGTCGCTGTTAGTCACACCTCCAGTAACACATTTAATCACAACACCATTCACACACTTTCATCACCAGTTGCAGTCAGTCACTTAGTCACACATTCACGCGGTCAGTCATAGTCATTTACTATACCAGCCACACAGCCAGTCCGTCATATCACCAGCTAAAGTCACACCAACAGTCAGTCAGTCTGGTACACCGATATTTATAGTAAATCACATCATTGTTGAGACAGTCATGACACGCGTAACACAAGCACGTCACCAGCTACACAGTCACACCACCACTCATACAGTAAACCACAGTTGACAGACAGTCACTCAAAAAGGAAGTCACACATTCAGTCACGCCACATGTTATTGTGCCAGTCACACAGTCATCAGTCACGTGATCACAAGCAGTCACGTGCGCTGACTTCCCGCGGAGACCTGACTCTGGACGGAAGGCTACGTGGCATGACCCCACCCACCGACGTCTGACCCACCAAGGAGTTTATAAGCCGGCGTGCAGGCTCGCATCCCATCACTCATAGCCCAGCTTTTGACCGACGCGTACCCCACAGCATCCTAAGGGTACCTTTCCACATTGCCCGATTCAGGAACCACCAGCAGTCTGCCAAAATGTGGTCCCGTACAGACTCTTCTAAGGAGAACCTGCCGCCATTCTTCACTGAACCCCTGCAAGGTTCAGAACGTCAACATAAGCATGGTACTAGGGCTACGTCCTTCAAAAGCTCAGTGCGTCACCATCCATACGGCACTTCTGCTGAGCCTCGTAAACACACTGGACGTCACCATCACAATGATACCGAGGCAGGACCATCCCAGGAGCACAGAAACACTCCAAGGGCAGCAACAGGGCAGAGTACAGGAGGTTCGGGCCGACACTTGGCAACAACAGCATCTGTGCAAGACCCAGTTCACCACCGTCCTTCAGTCAGTTTCCGAGACGGAGAACATCACCGCAACCCAGAGGTAACAGCCGGACAGACAGGAGGTCAGAGGCGACACTTGACCACAGTTACGCCTGGGCAAAACGCTACTCACCATCGTCCTCCAGTCAGTTTCCGAGACCGAGAACATCACCGTCATCATGACGCACGGCCTCTGCGTCCTCCTGGGTCGCCACGCCCATGGAAGCTTACTCCGATAGATCTACCGGCATCTCCTGTCGCGACTAACATGTTGGCCCCTCGCCCACCGCTTCGTAAGACAGTGAAAATTCCGACGGAGCCGAAGGAGCGGCTGCTCGATCCACAGCGGAAGGATACGATGCAATCGTTGCCGCTGAAGAATACGCCTGAGGTCGATTATCAAGCATTATACGAGGAAATAATTCTCCGGCCTCTTAAGCCTGGTGATCAGAACACTATTCATTATATTTTTTACGACCGTTCATAATGGTACTCGTATGTATTCATTATGTCCATTATGACGATTTATAAGTTTATAATGATGTTCAGTTTGCAAATAAAGATATGTTTTAGTAAATAAATGGTTTATTCCTCTCTTTTGCATGATTATTTACACACCTTTGAAATGTCTTGAGGGAACTGACCGAGAATTGTTAACTGAAATGGATAATAAACAAAGTATATGGAAAAAGATACATGAAGATAAAAGACCTGATAAACGAAATATGAAAATGTTCAAAGAATTTTACTTAAGGTTAAGATTAAACCATCCTAGGAACACGTTTACCTAAATATCTTCATTTATTAAATAATAATAGTAATCAAATATAATACCTGGCATATCAAAGAAGATTAGGTTCATTGCTCTTGTTATGTAAAGTCGTTAAGTAATATAGTGTACAGAGTAACATAAGTTAGTTAAATACTGTAGTGTAGGAACAGAGTGAGAAGATACTACAGCGCTTGGAGGATGGAGAATGGAACAACGGGTGAGGTAAGGAGGGAGAGACTGTTGGGTGAAGAGGCAAGTTTTCTCATCTGTCCTGCTTAAAGAGGGAGAGGGAAGGGGGGAAAAACAGAAAAACCAGAAAAAAAGCTTGTAATGTGGAAGGGAGATCTTTTGAAGATGGAAAGGATAGGTGACCAGTGGATGAAAAGAGAATTGTAAAGATAGAAAGAAATGGGATACTGGAAAGGGGAAGAGTGAAAGAAAAATTAGGATGTGAAGGTAAAAAGAAGAGCCGATCACAGAAGCAAAGTTGGAGGTTTGAATGACAAGAGATCTATCTATTTACCTATTGCCAGACGCCATAATCCGGTAAGGGGTGGCCATTTGACTTTGAGTTATTTGTTTTATAGGGAGGGGCACTAGCCCTCCACTAACCCATTTTTGTTGACACGGAGGGAGCACTTATGGTTTGGTTATATGATTACCACCCAGCGTTGTAAATGGCTTCTTGGCTTGCAGGAAACCATTTGGCTTGTCACTCAATGTAAAGCCATGTGTAAAGGAAAGAAAAGCAATAAGAAGTGACTGGAAGGATGGGAGAAATAGGAAGAGAGGAGGGCAGGCAAAGAAAAAGAATGATGAAGGCTAAGGAAGAAGTAGGCAGTACTAAATGAAGTGAGTGGAAGATGGTCGCCATCACCTACCACTAATGACAAGAGATAGAGGTCAAAATTTCGTTCCCATTTGCTCCTCTTCGCGCGCGCGCGAGCGCACACACACACACACACACACACACACACACACACACACACACACACACACACACACACACACACACACACACACACACAAAGAAAAAAATAAGTTATTCTTAAACGATAGGTATTAGCATATGGAAGTCTTTTCCCTCACACCAAACTTAGTTTAGGATGTTTACACAAGGGCCTATTAATGCTGTAAATGTTGTTCGTCAGTGTGTGATGACACTACATTAGTAGAATTCTTGTTATTTACCACTTGATATTGATGAAACCTGCAGAAATAGTTTGCTTTGTGGCAATGAAATACTTTCTTGCATGAAATATTCACATTTCAGTACAAGTATGGTTATATGAGTAATATTCACTAAAGTTTAAATATGAATGAGAAACTAATTGTTCTCTTATCTTTACTGATATATTAGTGAACAAAGGTGAAAACTAGACACTGTGCTTTTCGGTTTACAGAAACCTACTCAGTGCATTAGCCTATTATTCATACCACCATACTTCTAAAATGTAAGTTATTTTATGCAAGTTACTAGGGACACTGAGCATTAGTAGTCCCCACCGAATGGATGCGGAAAACACTAAGACATGAAAATTATTTTTAGATCTAAAATATCCCAATTGGTTTACAAAGCAAGCTTTTTTCAAAGCCAGAGAAGGATTTTTTGTACCAAACCCACCATCACAAGGACGAGATAGTAAACCATATATCACAGTACAAAACGTGTCAAACCTTATCCTGGTGACGTTCGTGGGTCATGATGTAAATACTGCATTTAGATATATCTCCACTAGAGAACAATCCCAGTAGTAATGAAACTGCAGGGGTTTACAAAATTTCATGTAAAGATTGCGACTTACTTTATATTAGAGAAACTGGAAGAGATATACTGGTGAAACGGAAAGGAATATTAGTATGCGTGTAAGACAAGGAACACAAATAATGTAGACAACGTTTATTGCTCAAATATAAAGAAGTAATCGATAGGAATTGCAGGGAAATGCTATACGAATGTACTAGATAAAAAAAAAAGTAGGATAGAAGAGGATGTGTGTATATGAAGAATAATAATTTTTAACCTTAGTGATGGCAGGCATAAAATAGAACCAGAAATGAAGGGATTGGCGGCTAGGTCCTTGCAGGTGGTCATAATCCCTCACTCAGTTAGTGGACAGCATTGAGGGAGCGTCAGGTTATGTAAGGTTATGGACAGTGCTGCGGAAGCGTCAGGTGATGTCAGGTCGGGTACGGTTAGGGAAATGTGAGGTGTAACCCATAACGGTGGTTTTAATCCCTCACTCAGGTAAGGGACAGTACTGAGGGAGTGTCAGGTAACGTCAGGTCAGGTACAGTTAGCGATATGTGAGGTGTAACCATCTACAGTATATTTATAAAAGAGTCGCTTTGTTTGTTTGTTTCCTTGCATTTCTATCAAGCCAAAAACAGGGTCCAGAGACCCCCAGACCCATAAATATTCTGAATCAGGGTGACGCAAGGACGATTTCAGGCAGGCCAAAATTCAGATCTGGGTCAATTGAGATCACCGGTAGAGTGTTCGCCTTTTTTAGCCCTGCCAACGCCGGGTACCGCTGCAGCCCAATTTTATGGCATGGAGGCTCACATAACCTCCAGAGAGAGAGAGAGAGAGAGAGAGAGAGAGAGCGCCTTCCCGTCATACATGTAAATACATTAAAAAAATAATATAAAAGATCTACTAGAGGCATGCACCTGTCTAAGGCACAGTCATACTACTTCACTATGACGCTAAAACACACACTCTGTCCCGCTGTCAGTCACTTGATCACCACCAGTCACAATCTGTCCACTGCCACTCACATAGTCAGTCTCACTAAGTCACACCAAACGCAGTCACTCACACCAGTAACCGCCAGTCACACCAACAGTCAGTCAGTCACCGCCAATCACAGTCAAACTAACAGTCGCTGTTAGTCACACCTCCAGTAACACATTTAATCACAACACCATTCACACACTTTCATCACCAGTTGCAGTCAGTCACTTAGTCACACATTCACGCGGTCAGTCATAGTCATTTACTATACCAGCCACACAGCCAGTCCGTCATATCACCAGCTAAAGTCACACCGACAGTCAGTCAGTCTGGTACACCGATATTTATAGTAAATCACATCATTGTTGAGACAGTCATGACACGCGTAACACAAGCACGTCACCAGCTACACAGTCACACCACCACTCATACAGTAAACCACAGTTGACAGACAGTCACTCAAAAAGGAAGTCACACATTCAGTCACGCCACATGTTATTGTGCCAGTCACACAGTCATCAGTCACGTGATCACAAGCAGTCACGTGCGCTGACTTCCCGCGGAGACCTGACTCTGGACGGAAGGCTACGTGGCATGACCCCACCCACCGACGTCTGACCCACCAAAGGGTTTATAAGCCGGCGTGCAGGCTCGCATCCCATCACTCATAGCCCAGCTTTTGACCGACGCGTACCCCACAGCATCCTAAGGGTACCTTTCCACATTGCCCGATTCAGGAACCACCAGCAGTCTGCCAAAATGTGGTCCCGTACAGACTCTTCTAAGGACAACCTGCCGCCATTCTTCATTGAACTCCTGCAAGGTTCAGAACGTCAACATAAGCATGGTACTAGGGCTACGTCCTTCAAAAGCTCAGTGCGTCACCATCCATACGGCACTTCTGCTGAGCCTCGTAAACACACTGGTCGTCACCATCACAATGATACCGAAGCAGGACCATCCCAGGAGCACAGAAACACTCCAAGGGCAGCAACAGGGCAGAGTACAGGAGGTTCGGGCCGACACTTGGCAACAACAGCATCTGTGCAAGACGCAGTTCACCACCGTCCTTCAGTCACTTTCCGAGACGGAGAACTTCACCGCAACCCAGAGGCAACAGCCGGACAGACAGGAGGTCAGAGGCGACACTTGACCACAGTTACGCCTGAGCAAATCGCTACTCACCATCGTCCTCCAGTCAGTTTCCGAGACCAAGAACATCACCGTCGTCATGACGCACGGCCTCTGCGTCCTCCTGGGTCGCCACGCCCGTGGAAGCTTACTCCGATAGATCTACCGGCATCTCCTGTCGCGACTAACAAGTTGGCCCCTCGCCCACTGCTTCGTAAGACAGTGAAATTTCCGACGGAGCCGAAGGAGCGGCTGCTCGATCCACAACGGAAGGATACGATGCAATCGTTGCCGCTGAAGAATACGGCTGAGGTCGATTATCAAGCATTATACGAGGAAATAATTCTCCGGCCTCTTAAGCCTGGTGATCAGAACACTATTCATTATATTTTTTACGACCGTTTATAATGGTACTCTTATGTATTCATTATGTCCATTATGACGATTTATAATTTTATAATGATGTTCAGTTTGCAAATAAAGATATGTTTTAGTAAATAAATGGTTTATTCCTCTCTTTTGCATGATTATTTACACACCTTTGAAATGTCTTGAGGGAACTGACCGAGAATTGTTAACTGAAATGGATAATAAACAAAGTATATGGAAAAAGATACATGAAGTTAAAAGACCTGATAAACGAAATATGAAAATGTTAAAAGAATTTTACTTAAGGTTAAGATTAAACCATCCTAGGAACACGTTTACCTAAATATCTTCATTTATTAAATAATAATAGTAATCAAATATAATACCTGGCATATCAAAGAAGATTAGGTTCATTGCTCTTGTTATGTAAAGTCGTTAAGTAATATAGTGTACAGAGTAACATAAGTTAGTTAAATATTGTAGTGTAGGAACAGAGTGAGAAGATACTACAGCGCTTGGAGGATGGAGAATGGAACAACGGGTGAGGTAAGGAGGGAGAAACTGTTGGGTGAAGAGGCAAGTTTTCTCATCTGTCCTGCTTAGAGAGGGAGAGGGAAGGGGGGAAAAACAGAAAAACCAGAAAAAAAGCTTGTAATGTGGGAGGGAGATCTTTTGAAGATGGAAAGGATAGGTGACCAGTGGATGAAAAGAGAATTGTAAAGATAGAAAGAAATGGGATTCTGGAAAGAGGAAGAGTGAAAGAAAAATTAGGATGTGAAGGTAAAAAGAAGAGCCGATCACAGAAGCAAAGTTGGAGGTTTGAATGACAAGAGATCTATCTATTTACCTATTGCCAGACGCCATAATCCGGTAAGGGGTGGCCATTTGACTTTGAGTTATTTGTTTTATAGGGAGGGGCACTAGCCCTCCACTAACCCATTTTTGTTGACACGGAGGGGGCACTTATGGTTTGGTTATATGATTACCACCCAGCGTTGTAAATGGCTTCTTGGCTTGCAGGAAACCATTTGGCTTGTCACTCAATTTAAAGCCATGTGTAAAGGAAAGAAAAGCAATAAGAAGTGACTGGAAGGATGGGAGAAATAGGAAGGAAATGTGAAGCAGCTTCTAAGACGAGCCAGCTGAATGAAGGATGAGGCAGGACTCGAATGTCTGAATAACTTTATTTTAGATAGGAAAAAGGGACTTGAGAATAGAATCAAATGAAACATATCGCAAGAAGAGGTTGATGTAATGAATCTGAGGCATATATAATACACACAGACGAGTAAAGGTAATTGTGGTGTATATTATGTTAATGTCTGTTACTTATGTCCAATACGTCTGTTACTTATACAGTATTCATCTGCTGTGACAAAGTATTATTTCGTCTTCTTGGGCAAAGAGGCACCTTTCTAAGTTGAGTGCAAACTATAAAACCAAGTATTTAAATGTAGTTTTACTATCTTTAGAGAACTTTATTTATTTTAGAGGGACCTTTCGTAGCGAAGGAGTTACTGTGGACTACATCTAACTTATTCTGTTCAGAAAATCTATTCTTAGGTCTATTAAATTGTCTGTTGTTACCTAGAATAAAACGAAAAAAATGTAATAGGAGTTAAGAGGTGAAAGTAACGGAATAACTGCTATGATCTTTACTGTTATACTTCCCACTTCTGTAGCGTGATACCTCCAGATTATTTTGTTCAACTTGCGAGAGACGCTTTGCAGCAGTGGGGTTAGTGAAGGTCATATCTAACATATCCGGTTAGGAGAATCTACTTTAAGGCGAATAAAATCATCTGGAGATAGCAAAAACAAAAAGTCTTTGTCATCGGACTGAAGTGTGTAACCAAACTACCAACAGACACATGTACCGTCAGTAGTAAAAAAAAAAAACTTACTGATGATTACACACCAAACCACAGGCGGTTACGATCTGGTTAAAGCTGTGATGATCGTGGGGTCTTGTGGTGGTGTTGTGATGCTGTGGTGGTACCGTAATGAGTAATGATGTGGTGGAGCTGTGATGGTCGAGTGATACTGTGATGGTGCTGTGGTGATGTCGTGTCCTCCAAGTTGTGTGGTTTAGAGGTATAATCTTAGACATTAGTAATACATTGCACTCCACCCATTTTAACTAACACTTGTGTTTTACAAGCTCCCATTTTCCCAAAGATTAACAAATGAAGTAGCTTCTCTCCGTTCATGGGATTTTACAGCAATACTTATATGACACAAAGCATATGGTTAATAACTTCTTCACTTGTAATGAGCAGAAAAAACACACTTGACGCATATTATCATCACAGTAAGAATATGTCGAAACATTGTATGGGATTAGAGGAATTCATGGCCATCTCGTAAAATTTAATTTCATTGATGTGTTTTTAAAAACTAGTTCAATCAACTGTTTTATTCGGCGTTCAACTTTGTATCAGTCCTCTATAACTTCATTCCTACACAGTGGACCTCTAAACTGCTCCTGCTTTCGTTTCCTTCATGAAATATTTCTGGAGGTACTGGAGGGGCAGAGGAGAGGCTGCTGCATTACTACCACTTCCTTCGTATATTCCTGTTACAAGAACATAAATTATTCAATTATTGGTAAGCTATTTATCTGACAGAAGTAAATATGAATACTCCCTGCTAATATGAAACCCTCTCACACACAAAGAATTGCATTTTCCATCCTCCCTCTAGTACCCTGGCTGAAAAATATCCTAACAGGCTTGTAGTGTATATACGGTGCATAAACTTCCCATCCCCCACATACTCTCTACCATGTGTATGTATTTCACTCCTGTATTTTTCCATGTTTTTCCCTTAACCTACGTTACTGTCACATAATTGTCCTCTCCCATTCTCCTCTCTGCCTTTTTGTGCTTTCCTTTCTATTCTTTATGGAGTTTCCCTCTTCCTTTCTTGTGCTTTCCTTGCACTTTACATACAAATGTTAATTAATTAGTTTAATTAATCAATTAATATGTTTATTTATTTACAGTGTTCCACTTAATTTCGAGGCAATTTTTATTTTTTTCTGCTGCGGTGCTTGGTCATTATATATTTTCATTAATATAAAGTCACTCTGATTTTGCTTCCGCTCATATAGTTTCATTCCATTTTTATCACAGTTACAGGGCCATTTGCCTGTTTTCCTCCTTGCATATTCTTGTTTTTCAACATCTGTCACCTCTCGTCCTGCTCTCACTTCTGCTCATTTACACTTATCTCTACCATTAATTTCTCTCTCTCTCTCTCTCTCTCTCTCTCTCTCTCTCTCTCTCTCTCTCTCTCTCTCTCTCTCTCTCTCTCTCTCTCTCTCTCTCTCTCTCTCTCTCTCTCTCTCTCTCTCACACACACACACACACACACACACACACACACACACACACACACACACACACATCAGCCATCCACGTCACATCAAACAGCCGGGGCACTACGTCTCGCCTTCATTTCCATGTTTAATCAGTGATTCCCAAACTTATTCATTAACTGCTGGCTGAGGTTCGGAGGCAGGGTAAACAGCACGGCAGGGAGAGAACGGACGAATGGTCCACAACTCTACTTTTGGATTTTATTCCGCTTTGTGTTTCTGTTTCATTTCCTGCAAAATCCCAAGAATTTGGTTCTTTCTGTTCTATACTAGATGCTTTGAATGTTGAGCGACATCAGATTATACCAAAACGCAATACTTTTCCCATTCTGGTAACTGTGTACACGAAATGGTTTATCTTTACATACAAATTCATCAATACACTCTTGGCAAGGCTTTTTTGCACATAACTTTTCAATTATGATTATATTATTTCTGATTTTACTTTGGAGCCAAAATGTAATATTAGTGTAAGGAAGCAAATAATACTAATATCGGAGTCCCCACTAAGAGTATAGGTACACTTCAAGAATGTTTTAGAGGTTGGCTCTTGATGCTTGGTGTGACGCTACCTTATGTCATACTAAAGTTGGGAAGCAGAAACGAAATACTGAGTTGAATTCTTGTGAAAAAAAGAAATATCAAAGTGCACTTTCACCTAACAATTCGCAGCTAAACAGAAAAACGCCAAATTGAGAGATAGAGATCATTTAATTGTGTCTGTGCTGATTTGTGAGGGACAAAGGCAGGAGAAAATGTCAAAGGTCATCGCTGTCTCTGTACGTACAGTGTTTGTTTGTTTGTTTGTGTGTGTGTGTGTGTGTGTGTGTGTGTGTGTGTGTGTGTGTGTGTGTGTATGTGTGTTGAAGTGACATGGTATGTGCGTGTATTTCAAAGACACGTGTACACATGCAAATGATATTCCTCTCCGGCAAGTGTGTGTATTCGTGGCACCGATCCCCACGCGCCTCACATCTATATTATATATTTACAAACCTTCTTAACCTAATTTTGCATGATAGTATTATATTTTTTCTATTCAAAATGCTTTCGTATACTTCACAACCAATATATAATTGTTGATTAAGTGAAAGTATTAGAAATAAAAATTCTTTCTGATAATGCTAACCTGCAATGAAGACTTGTTTATCCAGGAATCTGGTTAAGAATCTTGATAAATACAATGTTAGGGCAGGCAAGCAGGCAGGCACCTACGAACACCGTGATTACAACATGGCCTCACTTCCTCACTAGGGTCTGCAGCTTGAGTCGACACCCAATGAACATAATTAATACTGTACAGTATGTACTTCTGACGATGCTCATGTGTAAAATAACTCTCCCTCCCTCTCTCTCTCTCTCTCTCTCTCTCTCTCTCTCTCTCTCTCTCTCTCTCTCTCTCTCTCTCTCTCTCTCTCTCTCTCTCTCTCTCTCTCTCTCTCTCTCCATTTCTATTAAATTTTACCTTCTGTTGGTCTATGAAATTTCCTTCCATCACATCACGCAGTCTCCACACGCTACACAACCCCCAGCACCTCTCTCTCTCTCTCTCCCTAGTGTCTTACCACGCCTTGGAGATTTATTGAAACTCCTTGCCTCACACTGTTCACTTATCGCTAGCTTGGATCGGGTCACGTCAGGTCAGGTTGGGTAAAGCTAGGTGTACAAAATGACTGGCAGAGACAAATGTGTATGTATGTATGTATGTATAAGAAAGGAGGATAACTGCAGTCAACATGGTGGCTCATGGTTGGCAGCCCATTTAAGTGGGATTAGAATTCTAGAGTAAGGCATGGATAGTAAAGACTATGATACGCTCTTTACATCACACATCTTACACGTATCATTGTTTTTTGCTGTGCTCTCGGATAATTGTCTGCTCAGTGATACAATTCGTCTGCGATTCTTACAGCATTAGATTCGTGCAATAAGAATCTGTACGTACCCTCGGTTACGTAGGTTCAGTACACCTCACATTTTTTACGCTGAATAAGCAGTTCTCTTTCATTCCCACAACAACAGCGTGTAGGAAAAGGGCAGCACTCCGATAGCAGACTTGTTGATATAAGCACAAGAATAGCCAATGTCACATGATAGCCATCCTCAAAGCAGCCATATCAGCTCATAATCCGTTGAATGTCTCATCAAACTAGGCATAATATTTTGCATGAATAAGTGATGAAGTGTATCGTCACATTCTTTAAATATAAGGATATTCAAGAGAGAGAGGCAGCCATTAGTAGTTTGCTTAGCTATGAACGGAACTGGGGGAGAAGGGCTATATACATTTAAATGAGCGGTGAAATGATCCATCTTTAGATAAGACGTGGAACAAAAGAAACGGAGATTATCTGGCCATTGCTGTCAGGCAAGAGGAAATTAGAATGTGATTCCATCCATCCATCCATCATCCAATCCTATCCTGCCCCATGAGGAGCGTAGGAACCCGGGACTAGGCAAGTTGGTCCTGATATTTTAAATGAGAGTGACCATCCTCACTCATCCCTGAGTGGCATTACGTGAGCAAGATAAACCCCATCCACTCCTTAGATATAAACCTACACAGGCTCAAACTGGAGCACCTTATTTACCCACTGAATCACCAGACGCCATAATTTGGTCATATAGTTACCACCCAGCTTAGTAATGGGTTTTCTGGTGTATAGGAAACCATTTGGCTCGTCACTCAGTGTAGAGTCACCCATAAGCAGAAGGAAGAGGAAAGAAAAAAGGAAAGAAAGAAGAGGGAGTGTAAAGTCACCTGTAGCCAGAAGAAAGAGGAAAGAACGTAGGAAAAAAAGACAGAAGAGGAAGGAGATAAGAGACGAAAGGAATGTGATACACAGCACAAAAATAAACAGTTCTTGAACAAAGCCAAATATTTGCTTATCAGTCCCGTGTGGCAGCACGTGAGGGTATTAACGGTACAGTTCCCAGGGATGCTGGCAAAGAGGAGGGGGAGGATGTGACGGTAATCCTTGCGAACCCAGGGGGAAGAGACGGGATAGGCCTAGTGACCTCACTCACTACCTGTACCCGGGGCTTCCAACCTGCGGCCATATCACACGCCCCACACCCCAAGGTCTAAAGAAACAATTCACTCTGAATCAATACCTACATGTTAATATCCATCATCTATTTCTTCTCTCATAATTTCCACATGGCGTCTTTCCTTCTAATTACCCACTATCTACGTTTTAATGCGAAAATCTCCTTTATAAACATATCACATAAATATAACATCGTCTTGCCTTTCCACATTTTTCTTCCTCTCAGCATCTTGCCAAGTTCCTTCGGATTCCTGAATTGAAACGTTTCCCCGCCACCATATCTGTTTCCACTCCCAGAATGGGCATTTCTGATATCACCTGGAAGTCAAGGGTAGAAAGGCGTAACAGACTTAGCAGTGTGATATGGTCGACTTTAACTGTTTAGCAGAGAAAACAAGGAAAATGTTTGCTAATAAATGATGTCAATGGGCTCATCACTGTATGTATATAAAGAACAAAGGCATCCTATCATGACCAACAAGTCTATTGTATTTACCTGTTCTCTCATGTACAGTATTATTATTACAGAAGATGAAGAGAGAAAAGAAAGGCCAATTAAATGAAGAAAAATATCCATACACCATAATACAGGTGCTCTTTGTTCATAAAAAAAAAAAAAAAAAAAAAAAAAAAATAAAAAAAAGTGGACCAACTGTTGTGAGTTGAAGTTTGGAGGGAAGCTAATCTGGGGAAGCGAATTCTACAGACATGCGATTTGGGGAATACACGAATTCTGACAGACAGAAATTCCGGAAATACACAGTATTTTTAGAACAAGGGTCAAGTCGTGGGCGCTATCTGATACCCGTAAAACACGGGAGAAGGCGTGGAGAGATGGCACAATGGATTCTACTTCAACTGAGCATTTTTCATAAAAGTATCAGTAAAGCAATGCAAGAGAGAGAGCATTTTTTCTCTCTTGTAGGGAAGGTTATTTGCAATTGCTAGATAATTATATTCTTCTTACAGCTTTGTAATGAATTTTTAAAAGTTGTTTTAGAGCAACATCTCCACATCCATACCACATGGGTAAGTAATATTCGAACGGAGGGCGCACATGATTCTCGTAAGTTGTAGCTAACTGCTCTTCAGTGATGAAGTTAAGGACACTGTACAATAATCCAACTCTCTTTGAGTCGGTTTTGGCGAGTGATCTAACATGAGAGGTCCAACTGAAGGTGTTGTTCAGCAAAAAGCCAAGAATTTCAACGCTTTTGGACATAGGAATGCAGGATGCACTGAAGGTAAAACAGAAAGCAGGGAATATCTGTTTGTTAGAAAACTGGAAATATTTGTTTTTCCTAGTATTAAAAGAAACAATGATATTTTGTTCCCCTTCTGTGATCCTGGGTAAGTCTTGATATAAGGGGCTTGCTGTGCTGCACGTATGGTAAAGTGTAAACTAACTGTGATGCGTTGAGTCATCTGCGTATGACTGAATGAGATTAAGGATGGCAGACAAGAGATCAGTATCAATGAGAATCCAACCCATAATGACGAAAAAATATTTCTTGCAAAACACCTACCACGCTGTTTCTCAGCGAATCCCACCTAAACACACACACACACACACACACACACACACACACACACACACACACACACACACACACACACACACACACACACACACACACACACACACGCACGCACGCACACACACTAGCCCACCTGTCATTCAAGTGCTGGACTTCACACCATCTCCCCCCACACCCTATCACCTTCCCGCAGTTCCCACGTGCCACACCACCCCCTCTCTCCCTCCTCCTCCCCTCTCCTACCGCCCCAACATCATATCCAGGCACATGGCCAGTTACAGTAAATCACACCACCAATGAGACAGTCAAGTCACGCGTCACACAATCACACCACCACTCATACAGTCATCCACATTCGACTGTCAGTCAAAAAGGAATTGAAAAGTTTCCCCGCCACCATCCACAGTCAGTCGCTTCTTAGCCTCAAAGGGGAGAAGAGACAGATCCTCACCGCACCACACCACACGTGGGTCAACTGCGCAGTGCAATCAGTGACATCCGCAGCAGGGCCCGACAGCAGAGCTGGTTTACCCCTGCCACATCATAATAGACCCATCCCCTTACTCGCACCTGACACAACTTCCACCAACAATCTATTATTCTTATCTTTCACTCTCTTACTATTTCCCCTTTCACACTGCCTTACTTTCTTTACCTCCTTCCAAAACAATTTCTTACTCTCCCTCCATTTCACACTCAGATTCCTCCCAAACTCTTCATCCACTTTCTTCTTACTCTACTTTACCAGTCTCTTCACCTCTCTTCTCCTATTCACATATACCTCTCTCTTCTCTCTCTCATCTTCTCCCCTACCTCTACTCGCTAACCATTCACTATATGCTTTCTTCTTTTGTTCCACAGCTCGTTTCACTTCATCATTCCACCATGCTGTCCCTTGCACACCCTTGCATCTCCTCCTCACTTCACAAACCATCTCACACGCTGCGCTTATCTCCTCCGTAAATATCTTACATACTTCTTCCACCCCTTCCGAAAATTCCAAATGGGCATAAATCGTTATTTTTCGTCTGATATACTCCAGAACTGAAATGTGACATCTTTGACTGGATATCCTTTGGTGTTTATACGTCAGTACTAAAATGACTGCCGGGGATGGGTTTGCTGTGCCTTGACACCGCTTCTTGTTTAGGACTGATGTAAAAATAATACCGTCAGTGAATGCAAAATTACTGGAATATTGGAGTATATAATACAGCTCACATAAACAGGTAGGCTCTTATCCGATTTCCTGACTAAACTCAGCCATTTCCTCTCGTTTTCTTTTCCCGTAATATGTATTTCCTGAGCTAAGCCTGCTTGCAGCGTAAGCAAACTGCATCTCGCAGAAAAGTTAGGGGCCTTCAGCCGTCACGAATTTTGACGTGTTTATCGTGCAGTGGAAAGAGAGAGAGTATATTGAATATTGCGACGGGGTGGTAAACATGGGGAAGGAAGGTTATGTTTGGTTGAGATTTGAGATCTTTTATGCAAAGCGTTTTTAATTTCCCTTCAAGACTTGTTACATCCAGAAACGGCGTTCTCCTTAGGCTCGGCTCACTGAAATAGGTCGCCACCCTCGCCATGAATACTGATGTCAGGGAGAAATGCTGTGGATACACAGACACACAAGCCCACCGAGGGAAAAGTCGCTGGCAGGAGGCAGGACAATGAGGCTTTGAAAGAAATGCTTAAAAGGTCTAGAGAGTAACTTGGCAAATGTAATACTTAGACGATTCCGTGAACATTAACAAAGACCACCTGTACTAAAGGGTTTAAGGAAGACTATAATTCAATCCCCACAGCTCGGAAAAGGTCTGTTCTTAAAGTTAGTCAGTGTCATCTAGAGAGGACAAGAATAAACGAGAAAGAGGCATCATATTAATATTCTTGTAAACAGAGAGTTTTACTGTGCTCAGGAAAGTGTCCAGCTAGTAAAGGAATTTATTAAGGCTATATCTAACCCCCCAAATCGATATATCATTCGTGAAAAGGCTAAACTGCTTGAATTTTTATCTGCTCAGAACAACTGGCTGTTTATAGTGTCTATAAATATTAAGCCATCGATAGTCATTACGGCCGTAGTATTAAAACAGCATTTTGAGGTGTAAGCACGACCTTAATCATTGATGAAAATTTCAAGACAATCATGACAACAGGAAGTGGTTAAACTGCAATTCTGTTTACATAACGCACTTGCGACGATATAGAAAGATCAAATTTAATTTTATCATGTGTTTCAGTAATAATAATCCATCCATCCATCCATTGCCAGACGCCATGTATCCTAAACGGGGTGGCCAAGGGCTTAGAGTTAATTGTTTTACAGGGAGGGGCACTAATCCTCAACCAACCCCACTTGACACGTAGGGAGAACGTTATGCCAACAGCATCTGGTGTTCGCAGGCGGTCACCCATCCAAGTACTAACCAGACCCAACGTTGCTTATAATAATAATAATAATAATAATAATAATAATAATAATAATAATAATAATAAATTATTATTTTCATTATTATTATTATTATTATTATTATTATTAATCCTTCCCGCCAGTGGGATGTGTGACGTAGAGTACAGAAAACCAGAAAAACTTACAAGTACGGTATTGGGAGAACTAAATAACAACATACCCAATTAAATGGGCCTGATATCTATTCATTCACCATCCATGCCTCAAGATCCTGACTCCATGTGAGAGGTACACCTGTCCGTACGTAGCTTCAAACCAGACAAAGCCAATCCGATAACTGTCAAGTTAGAAATAGATTCCAAATTCTTTTCATGCGTTATTTCGTATAAAATTCATCTAACCATCTCGCTTATTTGTCAGTTTCCTAGCCTCGTCTGCTTCCAGACCTCTTTTCTCACGCACTTATCTATTCTTAGCTACTGTCCACCTTCATGGCCTACCACGCCTCTTCCTACCTTAAAATTCACTCATCTATACCTTTTTCACCACCGTTCTCACCACTCATATCTATCCATATCCATCCATCTTCTTGAGCTACCACGCCTCCTTCCACCTATAAACTCACTCATCTATACTTTTCACCACACTCTTTGTAAGCATTTTTGCCATACCATATCCATCCATCTTCGTGAGCTACCACTCCTCCTTCCACCTGTAAACTCACTCACCTATACCTTTTTCACCATTCTCTTTATAAGCATTTTTGCCATACCATATCCATCCATCTTCTTGAGCTACCACGCCTCCTTCCACCTATAAACTCACTCACCTATACCTTTTTCACCACTCTCTTTATAAGCATTTTTGCCATATTACTTGACCATCTAAGCACGCTCTCTTAAACCTGATTGTCCTCAGACGTCATTATTCCACATCTTTCACGAATCACATTAATTCCTATCTTATCATCTCTCCGCACTTTACACACGCGTCTCGATAATCTTATCTCAAACTTTCGACTTCCTTTTTTTCATGTCACACCAATGTTTCACACCCATACTGTTAGTGCGGGTACTAATACACCTTTACGCAATCTACTTGCAACTGCCACACTTAAATCTATGGTTGAATCGCGGTTGTATCTGGTTGTATCGCACCATCAGTATTTTCCACTTCCTTTGTATATTTAACACTTTTTGTCACTGCATCCAGGTACAGTCTCCAGCAAAAATAGAGCGACCGGCTCGACGAGTAGGTTGGTATAGTGGCACCACCGCACCCCCAGTTCCACCCACCCACCCTTGTTCCCACTCATTCGTCTACCCTCCACCCTCCCCACATCCAAGTGCAAGGCTCGTATTGTCTCAACCACTCTTCCATCATCCATTTGTCTTGGGATATAATGGTTTTGTTATGATAACGAATAAAAACATTACACAGTGCTTTAATCCATAGTATACACCACGATCTGAACGCAGGGTGATATAATAGTATATTCGTATGATGGTGAGGTCTTTAATCAAAAAATTTATCATTTTGACGGTTGTATCCAGTCAGTGTGTAACATTAAACAGTTGGAAGCTATAAGTAGATGTTTGTAGTGGTCGGTGGTGTGTGGGGAGGTAGCTGGCCGTCACTCGTTGTGGTGGGGGCATGTGGAGATGGGCCCTGATTCGACGACTCTGCCGGGGTGGATAGCGTGTGTGTGTGTGTGTGTGTGTGTGTATGTTTTCCACCAATGCTTATAAACACGCCTTTATTATCACCATGAAGTGTGCATTACAATATTGTACACTGCTCCATATAATAGTAATATTTATATGGCAAATAAGCATTTAATGATCGGTACACAGTAAGACCTTATATTCTAAATGTTTTTCAGTCAGATATGCAGTGCAATAGCGGATTATAAAACATTAGTTTGAGCGTAGCCTTTAACTCTGCAGGGTAAGTCAGGCTAAAACACCACATCTCTGGTAAAACATTCACTATTGTCATTATACCACATGTTATTGTAGGGCAACTGGAACAGGGCGATAGCAAAGATGGTGGGTGGTCCTATTCGGTGCTGACAGGGTTACCTTATCACTCCCCCAATTACCCACAACATTCCATTATCATATAAATCCAGTGTCTGACCCCATTGTTTCATATTGTTTTAAAATGTTTTCTTAAATATACTGGTGGTCAGTTAGTCTTCCTTATTAAATATTTGCATAACCAAAACCGTTTGTTCATTTTAACATCCTTCCCTCTCTGTGGCAATTGACGTTTCGGCTGATGATAGTTAATGGGAAAAACCATGGCCACACAGAGATAAAGGAAAGTAGTAACAGACATGGGACACAAGTTGAAGAGCAAATAATCATAAGGTTAACCTGACCGCTACGTCTATTACGTTGCTATTAGCAACATTGACCAGTGTGAACTGTAACTCGTCAAACCTTTGTTGAAAACGTTCTCATTGAAAACGAATAAACTGAATAATCTGTTGTATGGCACGATAATGTTGATTAACGTAAGCTGCAATCGAGACAAGTTTGTTTGGTTACTATGCAGATCATCCATTCGGTCAATTTAGTTATTGGTTACCTTTTCCGAAATACGTCGTGTTATAAACGTGTGAATCGCAAATTACACCCTATTGCAGTTATAACTATATAAGGCAAGGTTATATTCCTGATATTGTTATCAGATGGTGGCGGGTCTCTTGCTGGAATGAGTGGCAGTAAGCGGCTGAGGCAAGGGGTGGAGGGGATTGGGTTGCATGCAGCGCCGGATTAACCATGCTGTTGCCTGGTAGGCAGTGCAGACGGTTGGCCTGCAACATACAGATTTTTTTTTTCGTTATTTCCAGCGAAATGTTGGCATGACCTATAATGGCCTTTTTTGATGGCCTGATGGGTGATGGCACTTGTTTGGATGCCCAAAGCGTATATTTATTCCGCTCTGGAAGTCTGGATGGCCTGTGGCAGGCTGTCCTGGCAGGGAGTTGCCCAATTTGCCTATACCTGGTAATCTGACCCTGGTTGTATGGTGTGTGCGGGGTCAGCACACCACGCTGCTCACTCTACTGTTGGCTGTCCTGTGTATGAAATTGACCTTGATACCTATAATATTGTCAGCAGCAATGAATGACATCTAAATATTGACTGACCTTTGGTAATGCCAGCAACCACTTCATGGCCTCGGCCACCAGACAAGCTGTCATCAAGTTCCTGGTGCCCAACGTTATCCGATATCATGTATTAAGACATCAATAACCATGATAATATTGATCATGTGTTTTACTTATCAGCAACACTTTGCTATTATCATAGATAGGGTACTAGTAGTAACTAATGGTAATGACCTATAACAGAGTTGTAAAGTAACAGTGATTACGTCGAGTAAGGGAAGGGGCACACAACCGACCACTACAAACATCTAATTATACTGTAGCTTCCGACTGTTTAATGTTACACACTGACTGGATACAACCGTCAAAATGATAAATTGTATGATTATAGACCTCACCATCATACGAATATACTACAGTATATCACCCTATGTTCAGATCGTGGTGTATAAATAACTATACTATGGATTAAAGCACTGTGTAATGTGTATTTATTCGTTATTATAACAAAACCATTATATCCCAAGACAAATGGATGATGGAAGAGTGGTTGAGACAATACGAGTCTTGCACCTGGATGTGGGGAGGGTGGAGGGTAGAAGTATGAATGGGAACGAGGGAGGGGGGGGTGGAACTGGGTGTGCGGTGGTGCCACATATACCAACCTGCTCGTCAAGCTGGTTGCTCGATTTTTGCTGGAGACTGTACTTAAACTCTCTCGCCAAATGAAGTTTCTCTTCCTTCACCAGAACATCAAACTCAGAGTCACCTTTTCCCTCAACAACATTCACCTTACTCTTATGTATACATGTTTAGGTTTCCGATGAACACCCCATTACCTGATGACAAACGTTGACTGTTGCATTAGAGAGCTGGAGAGAAATGGGTGCCAGTGTGGAGATAGACGGGACCTGCATGCTTCCCCTAATGTAGGAGATATACATGCAGATAATTCAGAACATACACCAGAAGAGGGGACAGAGAGAGAGAGTGGAACCGGTGAAAGAAGGAAAGCTAATAAAAACTGTCTTTGATTCTATTTTGTTTAGAGGAGCTGCATATTAACATATAGCATCCTGAGCACTGGGAGGCACATTTCAGCTTTTGTACAATCAACCTTACTGATTTCAGAATAGATTTCTTTCGCTGCAGCAAACATATCACCTTTTCTGGACGTAAAAGAACAAAACGAAAATTGCAGCCCAGGCCTAACTAAGGAATGATTTATCACTGGAAGTTTGAGATCATATGATCTCTGGTGAACTTTCTAAAAAAAAAAAAAAAAAATAGAAATAAGCAAAACTGATTTGTTCTCTAGAAATTCCAGGAAATCTCTAGTAGCTGCGTTTCCAGAATATGAATAAACTGATTAGAATGCAGTGAAGCATCCAGAAATTTTAATGATTTTTACTGAATATGGAAAAAGAGAGGAATTCTTGTTTACTGCAACATTTTCAGTTCGTTGTTCTCACACCGACTTCATGAATCTAGTGATGTCTTTATTTTGGTTTATTTGTGCTATTAATGTTTTCTTTTAGTGCCATTATTATTGTGTTACATGTAAATGAGGTTATGCAGCTTATTTGAGACCTCTTGTGATAATTATTGAAAGATGAAAATCTGCTCCTCGTTAATTCTCAAAAGGTGAATATAATTACCTTGGTGGAGCAACAGTATAATAAAAAAGAAGTATCCGGATTCAAGGGGTTACTTTCCCTCCGGAGTCGCAGTGGATCAGTGGGAGCGCGCTAGCCTCATGATCTGCATTTACTCCAAAGCAAAACTCGAATAAAAGCTGTGGTAGGGCATTTATTCCATATTACGCCAGTGTTTTCAGTTTAGGATGGAGTGGGATATTCGAAAAGTTAAAAAGTGAGGAACCCGGGGTAGTGACCTATGATCATCGCGACTTTGAGCCGATAGGCGGAGGGCGGTACTCTTAGTACTGTTCCAGAGCAATTCCTCACACAGGAACCCTGGAGTAGCATCCTCTCCTCATCCTGCTGGTAACTTCTCTTCACTGCAATCTTATCTCACGCCACCCTCCGCCAAATACCCTCTGAAAAATTACGCCCGTGTGGTTAATATTACTCCCGCTGAGGTCCTCACTGCTCCCGTCCTGGCAATCTTATGAGCCCCTTCTCTCACAGTTATAACGCCTCCAGCCAAACCAGGTCACCCTCGCTCCCACCCTGTCTCCTGTCACCTTCCTCGCTCTGTCCGTCTTACCATCTCTCGCCTTCTCATCTCTCTGCTCCTTCTCACCCCCTTTCTCTTCATCCTTATCTTCTCACCCCCTTTCTCGTTACCTTTTTACTCTCCTAGCCTATTTAGTCTCCCCTCTCCCCTTTCTGGCACTCCTCATCTCTGCTCTCTCCTTTGAGTCCCTTTAGCTCCCCCCAGCCCCATTCACTGTCGTACCCCAGGTCACAAAGGGAACTATTCGGGCAGTGAGAGGTCGGAGAAGTAGCTTATGGCACAGTTATAACGTGAAGTAGGATAATTCTCAAGCTGTAATTAATGAACGTCCCTGTTTTAGTTCGGTCATGTGTTTATTTATTATGTCGATGTCTGAGGAATACTGTCGTATGAATATGCATGATGTAAGTAATAAATTCTGTATGAATGTGGAAATTCATGTGTCTATTTATCATGTTGCTTTTTTATGGGAATCTGTTGTGCGATTGTGTTTGCGTTCCTGTTATTACTCTGATAACACTCGAAAGCATTCAGAGAGCTCCTATATCCTCCAATGCCATTGCCATTAAAAAGGATCCGGATTCGGATCCGTGGAGATATTGTGTGGAATAGATAGGATCCGGATCCGCTCCGAAACTTAATCAGCTGTTCCCTGACCAATGGCCCACTCTTCCACAAAATTTTATTGAAGTTCATTGAGAACTTTTGGAGATATTATACAATGGATCCGGATCCGGAACCAGATCCGCCCCAAAATTTAAACAATTCTTTTTTAGCCCATTGAGATTCACTGAGATTCACTGAGAACTTTTGGAGATATCGTGTGAACAAACAAAAAGACAAACACAGGTGAATACATAACATCCTCCAACTTCGTATGCGGAGGTAAAAATGCTCAAGCTTGCGTAGTATCTGGTCAAGTGACTGGTCTGGCACCAAGGAATTCTATGTCCCCATGACTTTTGTTTTGAGTGATTGATGCAAGATGATTTGTTCCCAGTGTTCAGGAGTCAAAGCACCCTCCCTCATATACTGCACTACCTTATCTTCGCAACTGATATTCGTCTCGTCTCTTTCTGTACTCACCCTCCCCATTCTTTTACATTCTCTTAGTAAGTTTTTCATTCTCCATTCGCTCTACAGTATGTGGCTGACCACGAAGATAAGTTCTTTGTGTCAGAAACTACACTAATTTCCCCTATACATTCATCTTTTTTAATTCCTTCGTCCGCCTGTTTCGCATGATGTAACTTGTCTCTCTTGTCTTTAAGCACATTCAACGTCTCTCTCGAGCATCGTTCATAGTACTATCTATACTAATGTTAGAAATATATACTGTCATGTAGCACGTCTTCCATTTCTTTTCCTTGACTCTTCTCACAAAACCTTCTGTAGATCATATTTCCTGTTGCATCAGCTCCTTGAAATTATCTTCCATTCTGCTATGTTTGCTCATAATACGGCCAAAGATGCTTGTATTGCATTATACACTTCCATATCGTGCACACTCACATCTTGTTTCATATTTCCTTCTTTCTTTACTCCTTCAATGCAGTGATGTAAATCTGTATTTTATTTTTCCAACAACAGATTATGCTGCACCACGTGGAACAGATCTCGCATAAAAAACTAAACCCTAGGTTTTACCTACATCTGTCCCCGAGTCAATTCCTTTAGGTGAAATTTTGTTTAGTTTATCCTTGCAACAACCAGACGAATTTGGAGAGCCCTGTCTTGGTAAATGAGTTAACGAAATCTATCCCCTTCAATTCGGGAAATCTCTCCAGTTCAAATTACAATTGCCTAAAGGTAGCAGACATAAATAAAAAATAAAAAATACCGAATATAGGTAAGGTGGCTGAGTAACATTTTTTTTTTTTTTTTTTTTTTTTTTTTGCTGAGGCACATGACATACCTATCTTTTATCCTGACCCAGAAACACTGTATCATCCTCAAACAGGAGTTCAGTTCCTCTTCGCTTCAGAACCATCACTTTCCATATACGGTAGTCCAACTGTTTTTACCTTATGGAACTTGATCACGCTCATAGCATGAAAATTAAATTATGGTTGCATGAAATTTGATACGTCTTTGTTGTGCGGCAAGAATGATTCTTTCTGGTTAGTAGATAAATCAACCCTCAACCCTGATTACACTTAGTCTTCAATCGAGCTAAAATAGGTGAAGGATGTTCATGGTAGAAAAACAAAAAACGCACTATGTTGACTTCTCTTGTATCTCTTTTAGTATCGCAACCATATCGATATAGAATAGCCATGAAGAAATGTCTCAGTTTGGCTTCAGCCCTACGTTTAAATATATATTTCTTTACTTACTCCACGTACCGTCCACTGGCACCGCTGCTTTCTCTCTTCCATGTACAGTCGGGGAAGAAAGAAGCTGGACACAATTGGCGGCCTCTGGCAACAACTCCTATAGTAAACACGTAGGTGGTAGCGGATATGTATGAATGGAGGGGTAACGTTTGTATCGAAGTGTGTGATTGGTCGGCACACCACCGTCTGTCATTGCCATGTAGTCAAATATTGGAGAGGGTTTTGAGTATGAATACACTATGTGGTAGATATAATAGATATTCACCCTATGTCATAGGACATATAATATCTTAATTTGAAAGTTGATTAGCTGTATTGATTAATGTCACTCATATTTAAGGCACTGTGCAGCTGAAAGTATTTGTGGAGTCAAAAGCATCTGTCTTCAGAGTAGGTTCAATATGAGACCGAAGCCTCAGATCCTTGAATAAATCATAATTATTATCAAGCGCAAAACATAATTTATTGGCGAGTTCGTTTGTATGGTTCATTAACGAATATGTCGTTGAAATACAACATTGGTTCTGATAATCTTTATGACTTTGCTACGTTCTGAGTCAGTAGAAACGTTCCTCCCATGAACGTGGACAGAGCTTCATTGAGCACCATCCATTACCGTGCTGGGGGTGGGAGGAACCGTGAACACACGCACGATTTATTAGTTTTTTCATTCAACTGCTAATGAAAAACTACTATGCAATTGCTAAACAAATGTTTGCTCCGTCCATGATAACAAGAGACTGCTCCCTGATAAGACAGATACCTCTGATACTGAAAACATTCCTTTTAGGTGATGTCCATCACACGTTTTCCCTCTCGAGTTGATGTGGTGAGTTGGTAGGATGAAGTATGGCCTTTTCAACGGCACTTCTGTCGCGATTGTTTCGCCCTACAACCTCTCTACCGAACTAGCCTCACATGAGCATCCCCTCCAAGCTAGCCTCACACGAGCACTTTCCTCCGGCATTCTCTTCCCTCACCTAGCCCAACCTTTCACATTAGCAACATGTCAAGATGATTCCTAACATCCAGTTCAGTCACAGAATTTGCACGTTAAGTAATGATCTTTTGCCCCACAGTTCAAATCAAGGAGATTCAAATTAACTAATTTTATGGTGAGTGCTTTTTCAAGTTAGTGAAGATGTCCACACTCATAGGTTACATGTTATCAGGTGATACCATTTATACACACAATATAATTAACTCAAAAGACCTGATGAGTATGTCAGCGTTTTATACTAACTAACGCTACACGATTCTAGTTCCTTTATAGGGCATCCTTGCATATTTATGGTTAACTCTTTCGCTGCGAGTTTTCTTCCTGTGATGTGTTTGGTGCTTGAGTAAACAAGTGGCCCCCCATAAGGGGGAATCACACCATCCGCGAGCCTATACATATCTAGCCCGGCTCGGAATATGATCTTGACCTTGACCTACTACCACCAATTTCGAACTCGTAGGAGATTTTCATCCTTATTACACACCTGTATTTTTTTTTTTTTTTTATGATATCCTGAGGGGTTGCGAAGTTATCGTGCTAACAGACCCATGGACCTTGACTTAATTTCTCCAATTCCGAACTCGTAGGAGATTTTCATCCCTATTACACACCTGTATAATTTTGTGATGGTATTTTGAGCGGTTGCAAAGTTATCATGCTAACAGCTACACACACAGACAGACAAATTGAAAACAATGCCATGTTTGCTATCTCGCTGGTAATTACTAGTCACGTGCGGTAAAGCCCTAAGCACTAAATGAAAGGTGACGTAAGCTTGAGCATGTTACTGAAATTACGGTAATTCCATTTAGCACACACAATGTCTTTCCAAATAAAAATTAAATTTGTGATGCATTGAGTACAAGTGCCACACACGGATTACAGTAAATTCTTTTTCACTCGTATAATATAGCATGCAAAAACCTTTACATTCGAAGCATCTTCTCCATAATATATTCATAAGCTTACAACTGAACTAGCAAAAGGTTTAATATACTGATATGCTTAACGGTAGACGATTTTGCTGATACCTTGGAACAATCCGCCTTCAGTAAGGACTGGCAAAGAATAAAGGTGATAAGGATAAGGTTACCAACAAACGAGTATTTCCAGTGATGCAGTAATGAGCTGCAGTATTACACTTGACTTCTGTGTTTAGCTTGTATTCTTGTAACTATTGATTTTAACATCATCGTATTGCCTTATGTGTGATTCTTTTAATTATGTTCATGAAAATGACATCTATGGGTCCTACAACATTTATTGTGCTTCACTCATGATAGGTCACATTCTTTTCATATCATAATAGATTGAGGTAATATGAAGCTAGCAAGTCAAGAGACTGAAGGGGTGTGCATTCACCTTGTATCCGAGGACAGAACAGGCACAGTAGAAGCATAAAAAGGATAAGCACGAGTAATTATTAGGAATTATTGCCTTCCTACACCAGTTGGATTGATATTGTGATAAACGTCGAACAGTAGTTTGCAGGGAATGATGCGGATAACACGAAACAACAGATTTTTAAATACTCCACACAGTTATGGTGCTCAGCCATCAGCCCTCTGCACGAACTTTGGAATCGTGCTCTACCTTAATTATTACAACATTGGTTTCCGATTTGTTATGGTGCGATATATCTCGGATTATAGTCTAATGACCTGCTTTAATCCATCATGTAGCTACAGTTCACTTGTTGGCCTTCATTTGGATTCATCAGTATGGTAAAGGGGAAGTTTATTCACCTGTAAATCTGTGCTCGTCCGAATATGACAAAAAGGTTCTAATTAAAAATATCATAACATGGTTTCTTATATTTCAGTTATAACTAATCACACATACATATAAACACTGAAACATGCACGCAAACCATGCCATGCTCTGTGACTGAACTGGATGTTAGGAATCATCTTGACATGTTGCTAATGTGAAAGGTTGGGCTAGGTGAGGGAAGAGAATGCCGGAGGAAAGTGCTTGTGTGAGGCTAGCTTGGAGGGGATGCTCATGTGAGGCTAGTTCGGTAGAGAGGTTGTAGGGCGAAACAATCGCGACAGAAGTGCCGTTGAAAAGGCCATACTTCATCCTACCAACTCACCACATCAACTCGAGAGGGAAAACGTGTGATGGACATCACCTAAATGGAATGTTTTCAGTATCAGAGGTATCTGTCTTATCAGGGAACAGTCTCTTGTTATCATGGACGGAGCAAACATTTGTTTAGCAATTGCATAGTAGTTTTTCATTAGCAGTTGAATGAAGAAACTAATAAATTGTGCGTGTGTTCACGGTTCCTCCCACCCCCAGCACGGTAATGGATGGTGCTCAATGAAGCTCTGTCCACGTTCATGGGAGGAACGTTTCTACTGACTCAGAACGTAGCAAAGTCATAAAGATTATCAGAACCAACGTTGTATTTCAATGACATATTCGTTAATGAAGCATACAAACGAACTCGCTAATAAATTATGTATTGCGCTTAATAGTAATTATAATTTATTCAAGGATCTGAGGCCTCGGTCTCATAATGAACCAACTCTGAAGACAGATGCCTTTGACTCCACAAATACTTTCAGCTGCACAGTGCCTTAAATATGAGTGACATTAATCAATACAGCTAATCAACTGTCAAATTAAGATATTATATGTCCTATGACACAGGGTGATTATCTATTATATCTACCACATAGCGTATTCATACTCAAAACCCTCTCCAATATTTGACTACATGGCAATGACAGACGGTGGTGTGCCGACCAATCACACACTTCGATACAAACGTTACCCCTTCATTCATGCACATCCGCTACCACCTACGTGTTTACTATAGGAGTTGTTGCCAGAGGCCGCCAATTGTGTCCAGTTTCTTTCTTCCCCGACTGTACTTTCAAGGGCCTTAATTAATGTACCATATTTTACCTTCCTCTCTACATACTGTTATAAACCTTCACAACACCTCCTTAGCCACCAATCCATTCTCATATTCCGGACTGGTAATTTGATCACACCAGCGTGATGAGAGCTGCTGCATTTCCTCCATAGTAAAGTACCTTTACTGTGAAAATCCTAAGTAGTGCAACTGACTGACCAAGCTGCTGACAGAGATGTTTTCATTATAAAAATTGCTGGAAAACGCCAATGGCTTTAGTATCATTTGCTTGTTATTAAAATGTCTTCCTTACTTCCGTAAGTGAAGTCGCAAAATTATTATATAAAACGGCACACACACACACACACACACACACACACACACACACACACACACACACACACACACACACACACACATATATATATATATATATATATATATATATATATATATATATATATATATATATATATATATATATATATATATATATATATATATATATATATATTGTATTGCCACTTTTTGTAAGAAAAATAATATTGTTGGTCTGAAAATATTTCTTGTATGAATCACCGTACCTCCAGCCTTTGCAAACGTACGTGTTAGTGTTCTGAATCCTGATAAGACCATTTAAATGTGTAGGCTACTGGAAAATTTGTCCATTTTAAAATTACAACTCATTTGAGAAGTTTGTTTCGATTGATTCCGTATCTTTTACTTATCATACTGCCATTCTTGTAAGGATTTATATTATCGGTGTCATCATTCATAATATTAGAAAATAGGCAGATATTGCACGTCACATTTTTTCTACAGTTATATATTATAACTGGATACTAGCTGATTTCATTTACAATATCCTCGTCTGATGTATTTCTGAAACTGTCTCTAATTTCAGCTTCATTTTTGACATGTGGGAAAAGGCTGGATAAGCAACGACAAAAATTCTTTACAAAGTAGAAGTGAAAAATGTGAGGACCGACGAACCATGAAAGGAAATGTGTGAGTTTCGAGATTAGGTAGGAAAATAAAAGGAGAGACTTGAAAGATAGGTAGAAAAGAAACAGGAATAAAAAACGAAACAACAACACTCAGCAACAATAAAGTTGCAGAAACTATGTGGGAAGAGATCCACACAGAAGAGGGGAGGGAAAAATGAGAAAGAAAAGAGAGAAGAATAGAAACAAGAAAATGAGGAATAGGGATAAGGCACGAATACAGATGGTTTGTAGGATAGTAAAGATTATAAATATTTTTCTCTAAAACTGAAAGTCATAAATAGAAAACAGTCGAAAATAAGAGTGAAACGAAAACCCGAGGGAGTGGCAGAAATGGAGACGAACACTGGACGCGGTGAAGGAAGAGAAGTTTTACAGATTTTTCCAATGTTCGGTAAGAGAGAGAGAGAGAGAGAGAGAGAGAGAGAGAGAGAGATCACACTTTATACCCCCACACAAACACACACGCATAATTTCTCTCTCTCTCTTGACCATTTCTGCTGTCCTCATGTCAGTGGTTAACCTTATCTGTCTTCTATTTTGCAAGGAACAAAACCAAATGCCCCGCGCCTCCAAAATATAGTGCACAAATTACTCTGCATTTGGTCGCCCGCCCACCAGACTGAGCCCTGAAAAACAGAGAAGGAAAAGTTATGTGATTAATGGTAACATGTTCGTGGTGGATGCAACTGTGATGTCGGCCTTAACTCCTTCACCAATACGACATCCTTTTCTTTTTTTTCATATATTCGTTGTCTTCGTGAAGTAGTAAAGGATTTAGACCCGTAGCACTATCTTCTTCTGGCAGTGAAAGACGTAAAATAAACTGTAAAAGAAAAAAAAATGGGCCAAGTAAAAATGAAAGATCTTCAGCCTTTCAGTAAGATGGAGTGGTAGTGAGCCCCTCCCATGCTAACCCCAAAGCTTTCTCCCAACTACCCCCACTACCTTATCCTCCTCTTATACAACATCATCGCTTTCCCAACACCCCTATTCCTTCCTCATTCACCTCCAAGTAATTTCCTTATCACCCCATTCTCATTCTCCCATTCCTTCCTCCAAAAATCTTATAACCTTCAATAACTCTCCCACACTTTTCCCAGCATCTTTTCAGCCCCACCCCTATCCAATATAATTCATCCTTCTCCACCCGATAAATTTTCAATGTCTTTCACCAATTTCCATGCAGTATTGTCCTTCTTTTATAGTATTCTATCTCCTTTCCCCAGATCCTTCCCTAGCCAACCCCATTATTTCATCCTTACTAAATTTTATTCCCTAACATGTCTTTCCTTATTTTACCCAACCTCCATCCACATTATCTTATACCTTTCCCAACTACCTTTCTTAGCTATCCTCGATTCAGTCCCCTAACCTCCATCTCCTTTCTCCCTGTATCAATCCACTCCCACCGGACTATGCCATTCATTCCCCAGCCTTACTCAATAATCACTCCCCGAACCTTTTTCTTTATAGTTAATATTCAAAGGGTTGCCATCACCGTTAAGTTAGCCAATAAGTAAAGCCAGTGCAATAAAGATGTCGGATAGCAATAACAAGGATGGAAGGACGAGGAAGGGATGAAGATTAATGTTATAAATACGTGAGGAGGGAAAGAAGGAAGTGAAGGGAGGAAAAGTTTAGTAATTACCGTGAGAGAGAGAGAGAGAGAGAGAGAGAGAGAGAGAGAGAGAGAGAGAGAGAGACAGACAGACAGACAGACAGAGACAGAGACAGAGAGACAGAGACAGAGACAGACAGACAGACAGACAGTGTGTGTGTGTGTGTGTGTGTGTGTGTGTGTGTGTGTGTGTGTGTGTAAAAGCAAAAGACTTTGCAAAAAAATGCAAGAAGAAAACCGGTGAAGAAAGGCAAAAGCACCAATAGAGAGAAAGTGTGTGAAAGAAAAAGTGCGGATAAGAGAGAGCTGGACCCAGAGAAGATGTAAGAAGTAAATGGGTCAGGAAAGAGAAGAGCGGTAGTGACTGAGAAAGGAGGATGAAAGCCCTTTGTGGCGGCCATCCAGGAGTTTTTGTTGGGGGAAAACTTTTCAGAGAGGTTGTTCGATGAACTGTCAATACGATGATGCCTTGTATGATCTTATTCTTGCTTTCTCTAGACGATTTTATGTACATTTTCGTTCCTAGGAGGTAATTTTTATTTATCAGTTATAGTCAGCAGACGATTTCCTAAAAGCTAGTGCATGATTAGCATAAAACTGAGATAAGTTAAGTTGCCTGGGTCGGTACAAGATTTAGGGATGGCTAAACTCGGCTCTTATGGAGAGAGGAAGAGTGTGCGGTGTTAAGCTGATTTACTCGTATACGTTAGGAATATGGATCCGGGCGTTTCGTTAGATTAGGCTAGGTTTGACTTGGTTATGTTAGGTGAGGTCAGATTTGGATTAAAATAAGATGTTAGGATGAATATGATTTGAGTTAGATACTGTAAGGACAGCTATACTGCAGAAAGGATGCGTATTCAGATGTTGCTATTATAGGTTAGTTTGGTTAGGTTTGGTTAGGTTAGGACTAGGTTTGGTTTAGCTGTTAAAATTTGTTCCGACTGAGTCTGGATTACCGTAGGATAAGAAGGATTAATTATCTTGGAAATAGATATTAAAATCGCCAGCATCCTGGGTAGAGAAAATAAACGCATGTTGTTGAAATGCTCGCCCCTGGGGACTAAGTGTCCACTTATCGTGAGGTCAGGTTAGGCTAGGATCAAATTAATGTAGTTGAGGTTATGTTAGGCTAGAATTTCTAGGTTAGGATGAGGTTGGTTTAAAATTGGTTGGTATGTTAGATTATAGTGTTTAATTCGGTTAAGCTGTTGGAATTTGTTTAGGTTAAGACTGGTATATAATTGGCTAGATTAGATTAGGTGTGAAACTGATGAAGTAAACATCGTCAGACTGGGCAGAGAAGACTGGGAGCTCTGACTGAAATGGTTAAACTTGAAAAATACAAGTTCGAGGTTTTTTGTAAGCTGTGAGACTGAGTTAGGATTTGCTTTTGGTTAGGATTAGTTTTGGAGATTAGATTGCGCTAGATTGAGCCATGTAAAAGTTAGATAAAGTAAACACTATCAGCCTGGGCAGGGAATGCTTGTTGATCGAAGTTGCAGTAATTTACACTGGAGGATGATGTATCTACGTGTTGTTATAAGTCGAGTTAGACCAAGTTTAGGATTAAGTTACATGAAGTTAACCTGAAAGGATATTGATAAGTATGGTTATGCTTAGGTATTTTACGTACAACTATCCTGGAGAGAAAAGAACTTACATTCATGAGAAATTGTTTACTCTCTGTTCTATTCTATATACCTACAGTAGGCTGCTTCCCCCAAACAAAGGAAGGTAGCTGAGACAGGACGACACACTCCCAATTTACTCATCCACACACACATTCATTTGCATCTTAGCCCCAAGGGGAGAAGGAACAGATCCTCACAGCACCACACCGTACGAGGGTCAACTACACAGTGCAATGAGCGATATCCACAGCAGGACCCGACAGCAGCGCTCGTTTACCCCGGCCACTTCATAATGGACCCATCCCCTTACCCGCACGTGACCTGATCAGCTGATCAGATATTGTTTACATTTTGGAAATATCCATCCTCGGCCAAAAAGCATGCTTACATTTCTTCCCACCAAGCCAACCATTCTTCTTGTTTATTTTTCGTAGTCTCTGTGTTCCATTATTTTTTTTTGTTACCTCTCTCAGGCACCTGTGGCTCACTTCTAGCTGAATACTATCAAGTGGCAGTAGGTTAAATAAAAAATTAATGTGTCCCCAGTTCATGAGAGGGCTAAAGGTAAACGTATTACACGTATCACACTCTTTCACGTATGAGTCACTCGTGGCAGAGCAAACTCGTTTCGAATTAGCTCGAGTATAATACTATAGTTGATTCGATCAGAAAAGTTACTGGAGGCTGCGTCTCACCGTTTTACTGCGGTAGGTCTGACTGAGCTAAATAGATTCTTATTATTGTATAAATGTGTTATTTTACTAGAGAGTGTATAGTTCTTTCAACCTTATTTTACATTCCTTAGCAGCTTTCTCGCTTTATGTTTTGCTACAATTGTTTTAAATTTTCTTAAAGCTGGCATTCACTCATTTTCTCATTACATATATATATATATATATATATATATATATATATATATATATATATATATATATATATATTGTGGTAGAGTGTGCGTTTCGTATACGGGTGAACCAGGGTTCGCGCCCCGCCAGGGTATTAAACTTTGGGAGTGTTCACCCGGCCACGTACTGCATTGGCGGACACAAGGGGTGCTGTGGTTGAACCAGTATCGCTTACTATAAAGTATGCTTGCACCCAGTCGGCTTGCGCGGGCCGATTACACTTGGTTCACAGACTACATACACATCCAAAGCCACTACAACACTACAATTACACTTACAAGCACTTCTCACCCTAATACAATCTCTACTAGACAGCCTAAGCCACTTGGTAGAGATACATTGGCTGTATCGTCCCGACTTCGGTTGGGATAGGCCGGTCCTGCAGTGGATACTCAAACGGCTGATGATGATGATGATGATGATATATATTATTTTGTCTGTCGTTAATTTCTATCGAGCTGTATCATCTACTTGTCCTACTGGTTGCTTTTTTTTTCCTCAACAGCCTTGTTCTGGTTTCTTGTCAGTTGTGTGTCTTTAGTTGTTTAAACAGCCATCTCCCCATTTTCTTTACTGCTGGTCTTCTCCAGTTATCTTAGCATATGTGTTGCTTCATAACCGTATCATTTAAATTACTCATCAGCTGTCTTTCCTTGATTTTCTCCTCAGCTGACTTCTTTTAGCTTCTTAAGAAAGTAACACAATTGGAGGGCAAAAGAGAGTGTACTCCAATGGCAAGGTCATAGAAAAGGAATGCCTATAGATAAGGTGTACAGTAAGTACTGTACGTGTGATTGAAGGTAGGAGTTAGCGGGGTAGGCCTAAAACGTGGAAGGAAGGATATTGCGGCGTCACACTGGGCTAAAAGTAGGTATCAAGCGTGCAACTTCTGTGAACCGAAACGACTAGCAAAGTCGAGTAGCCGTCACACGCCTGTTTTTTTGCGAACAGAAACGGCTAGCAGTGTCGTCTGGCTTGGCGCCTCGCGGTGATAAACAAACCACCATGGCCTCGTGTGAATCTGCTTTTGTCCGCAGCAACTCCAGAGCCACAAGGCAGTCTACTAGAGTTTTCCTTGCCGCGGGATCCACATCAAATACTGGTCTAAATCTTCTTTCCACTTGTAGTTTGGAAACAAAACAGACAGCCTTCGCGGCTGGTGACCACAGTTTCCGAATATTGATTTCATGGCACATAAAAAAACAATAGAAATGAATAAACACCACAATAATTAAATCATATCTACTTAACAGTTTTATTTACAGTTTCCTTCTGTGATAACAGAATATATTCTCACCAGTTTCAAAAGTAATATTGGACTCATTTGAGTTCTAATCCCACCAACAAGCTGTGAACAAATTTGTTACCCATTTCGCCCCGCAGGCGAAAGCTCGCTCACCGTGGTAACTTTGGCTAACGGCTTACAAAAGCGGCTCGCAAGTTAACCACTTTTGTTCAATGGATTGAAAAAGATAAATGAACTATGTACGGATATGTACTATACATGACAAGGATTGCATTTTCCTCTCTTTAAAATATGATAGCTGGTTTGTGTGTGTGTGTGTGTGTGTGTGTGTGTGTGTGTGTGTGTGTGTGTGTGTGTGTGTGTGTGTGTGTGTGTGTTTTGGGGGTCTCCATATAGATCATAAGAATAAGGTTTTTCTGTCAGCTACCAAATAAGAAAAAAGGTAGTTGCTTAATTCCTTCCATTGGATTTTTTTGTTGTCGTTGTTGCTGTGTAGGACGATTTTGTTGAGGTTAGAAGAGTCTCCTGACAGTGAAAGGGTTAATGAAAGATATATCCAGTCCTTTCCACACTCAGGTTAAAAACACTGCTCTGAGTGCAATCGTCTGGGAGTTCTATGAATAAAATATTAATGATGTCAGGTTCAAGAGATTAGCTGAAATTACCCGTGTTGAAGATACCCTAAATACAGTATTCTGTATAAATTAACGATAGTCAAACAAGACTTAAACGTGAGACAGGCTATCATCTTATACTAATTAATTCTGTAAGAGCTTAGGCCTTGAACAAGTAATTAGTGAGTATAAAACTGTAATCAGAGAGAGAGGAGCTTCTATATCTTGGAAATGAAGCAACAACACTGCCAGGCAAATCAGATAATGAAAGTGGAATATCATGAAGAATGAGTCCCTGATGTAACCTTTCTGCCGTTATTTTTAAGCTGCAGCAAATTACAGAAAACCTGCCTGTTAACCTCTTAAGTCTGATGACGTTCTATTTTGCTTTCTTATCTTCCGACGGTTTTGTTCAAGCTGACAGGACACCATTGCACTGAAGAGGGTAATAAAGACTATATATTATAACTCTTCCATTTCCAAAAGTCTCCCCTAATCTTCATGGAATTGTGACAGCAGTGAGATTAAACTAAAGTATCAAAGCTTTGGCTGAAAGTGCCAACGTGTCATTGCTACGTACAAAGTGGCTTTTTATCACAATTACGATAATTAAGTGGAAGACATATACGTACATATTTAAAACTTGTTTATTATGAAGATACATCTTCACAATAAACACAGTTTGATTATGTGAATATATTTCTTCTACGCTACCAATAATTTGCATTACAAGTCTCTCCTAATTTACGGCACCATTTCTGTAGAAAAAGTTGTAGCATGTTGATGTCCATCGTAACAAATGTGAGTTAACTTGAACGAAATTATATATGAAGCCCTCAGGCCAAAAATAATAAAATTTGCTCGCGTCAGAAGAATAGCAATTTCCATTATAAATTACATTTCAGTTACCTTGAAGAGGATAAAATCCATTCTCGTCAAAAGCATATTCTTTTCTATAATGCGTTATGCTGTAGTTACCATGTAGAGTATATGGCGGTTAAATAATCATATCCACCATGAATTATAGCCACCGTAGAGGATAAAGTCTAATCTGACACTAGAAAAATTAGTTAAGAAAACAAATTATTTTCAATCTATTCATGAAAGCAAACTTATAATTAAAGTCATGAATTATGTCACAGTCATCAAGCAGAATGGGGCAGTGGTTTTCCTTATCATTACTTTAATCAGTTCCACCATAAATCGTATTACAGCCATTATGACCAACAAGACAATGCCAGCTATAAATAATTAGACTAGAGGTGCATCCCCAACAACAGCTTCCAGCAGTACGCCACACAATTGTATGAGCAGGCAACAATAAACCAACGACAATTGTTCCTCTTTAATACTGCCAGGGGGACCTCTACCTATTAACCACATTAACCATTTTTTTTTAAATTATTTTTTCGATGACCAAGTCTCCGTAGCAGTTAATTTTTGGGGGAGTCATATTGTTTGCTCGTATTTCTAAGTTTAGTATTCGCTGAGATTTGCATGTGTAGTGTTGGTAACTGCATGAATGAATGCAAGAGTACACGGAAACATTATCATACACAACATAAGCACAAGAAGGTTTATTAATACAGTAGCCAACCATATCTACTCCAACTTTGCCCATCTTCCCGCCAGTCAACCCCAGAGTTTTACTCCCTCCTCCCCTTTCTCCCCACCACTCCTTCCCTCCCTCCTTCCTCCTCTCGTCCTCCCACCATCGTACTCATCCTGCACTTCCCTCACCTCTTCCCAGCATCCCTCCCTCCCTCCCTATCCAAACTCCCTTTCCCTCCCACACCCCCTTCCCTCCCCAAACGAGTGGTTATCCTGATTAAGAATTTGCATTTTTAACCAAGGAGGAGGAGGAGGAGGAGGGGGAGGAGGAGAGAAGGGAGAGGGTGGGAGTGAGGTAAGGGAGGGAGAGAAATATTTAAGACGCTCAAGTTCTTGGTTTACTTAAGTTATGGACGAGACAGCCGTATGATGCATTCAGTACGGGCGATGATTCATAGAACCATAACGCTGACATGTGAAGGAGTATGACGCGAAGATGCTTAGTGACCCTCAGGAGAAACTCAAGTCTCTGCTTGGAGTCAAGCCCATAAAAAAAATAAGTAGTTTTTACCTTCGACAGCGTACGGAATATGTATCCTCTTTACTTTTGTGTCCTCTCCTGTTGGAGTTTAGGGATCCTCTATATCCATGTTACCCTCTTCAAAGATTATGCATCCCTTCCGCTTTCACGTCCGCTCCTTCATAGTTTATGTATTATCGGGGTTGTAACTAGTGAATGGCAACGTCTAGAGCCAGAAGCTGCAATACAAAAAAAGACGCTGTATTAGTGAAATGGCTAACTCTTTGCCTACGAGGTAGGACTCCGAAGATGAACAAAACCATCTGTAGTTAGAAATAATAATAATAATAATAATAATAATAAAGAATAATCCTTGGGCTGAAAGTAATTTAGTTTTCCTCTTACATGACGAAAATTGATTTTCATGTATCCAACCATCAGGCGATTTTATTCAGTTTGATGAGACTTCGAATTAGCGGGGTAAGATAATAGCCTCAATTAATCCCTTCCTTATCAAACATTTTCAGGAAGTTGAATAAGGTTGTTTGATAATACGGAAATAAAATAAGTACATCAACAGATTGAAGGAGTTATTGTGAATATTATCATTCGGCGAAATTAGAAATAAATAAGAAACATGCGTCCTCGGGCTGACTCTAAATATAGGCAATGTCTAGGGCCAGCCATCTTCAGAGACTTTTACGCTCACAACTTTTTAAAAACCTCGTTGGGAGCAGCTTAGGCGAGACTGGCGATGAGGTGAGTTTGCCCCGTATAGTTTTACGGGTTTTACTTACAGGCCGCATAAATATGAAGTTAGGACCTGCACTAGCGTGGCCTACTGTATATATATGATGGTCGTCACTTTATGTTATACGCCCTTTGCTTAAGAGCCTGATCAGAGTTTTTGCAACCAAGCACCTTTATTTTCATCTTTGGCAATACAGTTGTCATTTTAAATTTTGCCTTGGAGAATAATTCTAGAAAAAACAAGAAACAGGAAAGAGGAGGAAACAGCAGCTAGAAAATGTTCTCAGTGAGCGCTGTGACTCAATAATTAGTGTACATATAAACAAATACATCCCCATTCATCTGGTCATACTAAGAAATGCCTGTGATACAGAATAAAACTTTTGCATTTTCTGCGTCATCGGACATAAAATCCTGGGATCAGATCCATTATGAAAAAACGAAGAGAGATTAATTTATATTGTACATTACTATACCGTACCTACTATACCACGTTTTGTATCGTATCATTCAAAACTGTCTAACGGGAACAACACGAATGTTTTATTTAACTTTGGCATCCCATAAATCCTCTAGGTTTAATATATATATAATTGTAACTGTCATATGGTAGATGATTACCTAAAAATTGATGTACAGTCTATTCATTTTCAATGGACTTTTGTGACATCGGTTAATAGTGCGTCTCGCACGCTTGTGGATGCGGGTTCGCCTTCCGCCAGAGTTGTAAAAACTTTGGGAAGCGTTCACCAAGGCACTTGCTACTTTGGCGGACATAGGGGGTGCTGTGGTTGAACCAGTGTCGCTTACTAGTATGCTTGCACCCACTCGGCTTAAGGCGTGCCGATTACACTTGGTTCACAGACAACACACACATCCAAAGCTACTACAACAGTACAGTTACAATTACAAGCATTTCTCGCCCTACATAGTCTCTACTAGACAGCCTAAGCCACTGGGTAGAGATACATTGGCTGTATCGTCCCTGCTTCGGTAGGGATAGGCCGGTCCTGCGGTGGACCTCAACGGGTGATGATATATATATATATATATATATATATATATATATATATATATATATATATATATATATATATATATATTAATTGTGTGTGTGTGTGTGTGTGTGTGTGTGTGTGTGTGTGTGTGTGTATAATCATAGACGCACGTGGAATATTCTGCCCCAAATATTGCTATGTCTGTTTTAAGTTTTGCTCAAAATAACATCATACACTGTAAGTTAATGAATTTTTCAATACAAACTCTCCCCGCTTTGGCAGACATCTTGCCAAAAGCCTTTCCAATAGCTTCCTCTTCCTCTTTCCCTCTTATATTCCACTCACGTGCACTTGCAACTCTTTCCTCCGCTGATTAAGTCGAACATTGTACACAAAATTTTGTCTATAGGCTATACTTTGAAGAATTCTGATGCTGTTCCTCCGTCCTCTTCCCCCTCCCACTTCCTCTTTAATAGATGTACACTCGTTCCAGAAAGTATCGGTGCACTGTGGGTCCGATGCCATCCAGAATTATTCGACCAAGTGGCAGTGACAGCCCGTTAATACCCGTATATATTCTAACATTTACGGCCATTCCCTACTCATTATGAAGGATAGAAGAGGTATCTGATACAGCAGTCATCTGTCGTCTGCGATGCCTGTCTATAGGTGGACAGAACCGCAATTTCCAGTTTCCTTTGTTCCCTGTGTCATAATATTTAACACATTCTGCACCGATACTTTCTGGAGCGAGTGTACGCACTTTCTGTTCTCACTGACCTTCATAGTAACTAGATCAAAAGTCCTTAGAGAACAGAACAACTAGGTGTCCGATATTTGATTTTATCCTGCTACCTTGACCTTTGGTCGTTCTGCACAATAATCGAATCACAGCCTCCCACCTCCCCACACAGTGTATGTGCTAAGTTGGATCCAAATCCATGCTGAGCAGTAGTTCTATGTCAAGCTTTGATCTTTACCCGTCACCTGAACTTAGACTGATCTCCACCAAAATCTGCCCACTTCTTCCCAAACCAACATGGTATGTACCAGTTATGCTCCAAAGTGGATTAGGGGCTCATGATATATTTTGTATATAAATTCATACACAATGCATAAATTTATACATAGAAAAGGATTCCATCACAATATCTACACCTTCAGCTTCGCCAAGAAGGTATACTGTCGTGGTATGATCCCTCCTGTTCTCAGGGACTATGTATCTGTGCTGACACACTGTCCAGACTAGCTCTTTCGTTTCTGTTTGCCACCCTGCAGTTTTCTTTCTTGATGATCTTTTACTGTCAGTCAGCCTGTTCCAAAGGAGGATTACCATTGCCAGCCTTCTAAATACAACCCAGTTGCTTTAATCTTTTGTATTTCTTAAGTATCTAAGCCTAACCTTAACTAGATTTTGAAGCGCCCTTTCAGAACCTCCTTTTTAACTACCAGTACGATTTCCGTCAGGGACGCTCCATTAGTGACAATTTTACATTCGTTTCAGATTCGAGATCATCTTCCTTTCGGGATTTCGGAGAAATCTTTGCTGTTGCCCTAGTTGTCTCAAAGGTATTCGACAGAGTTTGGTAAATGTACAATTCCCAGACTTCCGTTTTATGGTTTCTATCCCTCTTTCAGTGCCTTCGTGTCAAGTTTCCTGTCTGGTCGTACTGTAGATGAGGGTGTAGATGGTAACTACCTACTAAAACTAACAATACAGGTGCTCCTCATGGATCTGTCTTTTCATTAACCTCCTATTCTTCCTCATCAATGATCTTTTAATCTGTAACTTGAACACCCTGATGGCTCCATCCTTCACTTTACCATCTGCATCGTACAGCGTCTTTCATAGGAGTCACTGCAGCAATCATGGAACTGGACAAAAGAAAACTCATCGTTCATAATACCGCAAGACCTATGTTCTCTCATTATCCAGTTGGAAACACTCTCCCAGATTATTATTTCCTTATCCTTAAGGATACACAGCTCACTCCTAGTCTTTTTCTCGTGATTCCCTTCAGCCTGCCTCTCTTTGTAGTGTTGGATCTCTCTTTCTCTACCATCGTTCTGTGCTGGGCACTGTTAATCAAACTTTCTAGGGCCATTCCTTCTCCCACTACGGGGGGCACGAAACACACGTCTTGCTACAGTCTCACCATTTACCTATCCAGTAATCCTAAGCGAAAGCTTTGCCATTGCACTAAACATCTCAAAGGCTTTCGATCGAGTCTGGGATAAATCTTTAATTTACAATCTGCCCTCTTACGGTTTCTATTCTTCTATCTGTGACTTCATTCATAGCTTCCTTTCTGGTCGTTCTACAGCCGCTATTGTAGACGGCCATCGTTCTTCTCCTACAACAGTGGTGTTCCTCAGGGCTCTGTCCTATCACCAACTCTCTTCCTTTTATTCATCAATGACCTCTGAGCTGTACATCTAACCCTATCCACTCATATGCTGATGATTCCACCCTTCCCCTTTCCATTCGGTTCCCGCAACGTCCATCTCAGCATTTACTTCAACAAGCAAGGGATGAGGTTATGGTACATCTAATGTCTGACTTGGCTCGTATATCTGACTGGGGTAAAAATAATCTTGTTCTTTTTAATGCGTCAAAGACTCAGTTTTTACACCTATCAACCCGACAAAATCTTCCACATGAGTACCCACTAATGTTTAATAATATTCAGCTCAATCCTGCATCATCCTTGAACATGCTTGGCGTTTCATTCACTCGGGATTTATCTTGGAAAGATCATATTACATCTCTTGTAAAATCTGCTTCCAAGAGATTAGGTGTGCTAAGCCGACTGCGTACCTTCTTTACCCCTGCACAGTTGTTGACTTTATACACGGGTTTTATTCGCCCCTGTGTAGAGTTCAACTCCATGTGTGGAGAGGTTCCCCACATACAGATCTTTTCAATAGGGTGGAGTCAAAGGCTTTTCGTCTCATTAACTCTCCTCCTCTGACTGGCTCCCTTCAACCTCTGTCTCTTCGCCTCACTGTTGCATCTTCATCTGTTCTATCGCTACTTCAGTGGTCACTGTTCCTCTGAACTGTCTGCTTGAATCCCTCCACCTCTACGACGGGCGCGTAGCACCCGTCTAGCAACAAACTCTTATCCCTTTTCTGTCCAACTCTCTAATGCAAGAGTTAACCATTACTCCCAGTCCTTCATTTATGCAACAGGTCAACTCTGGAACTGTCTCCCTCTGTCTGTATTTCCTGCTGCCTATGATCTCCAGTCTTTCAAAAGCAGTGTGTCCAGGCATCTCGAAATGATCGGATCTTGAGTTTGGCTCTCTTTTGTATTGTTTTTGTTTTTTTCTTGGAAGGAACGGTTTGTGGGCTCCTGACCTTTACTTCCTTCTTCCTTGCATAAAAAAAAAAAAAAAAAATCTAAAGCAAATGTGAACCAGTTCCCTGTCATCCATATACACAAGTGGTCATCTCTGAAACTGATCTATTCTGCCCTGTGCACTGCCTACGTCTTCCATTATGTTAAACACATTATATCCAGGCATCTGGAAGTGAAAGTATCTTGTTTTTTTTTTTTAAGTTATATTTGCAAACATTTTGCTTTTTGCCAGGTAAAAAGAATAAAACTGAAAAGTAGATAAAGTATACTTAGAGAGCACAGGTACGCCGCGTCTGATGTCTGGCCTTGACTCGTGACCTTGGCCTTTGATCGGTTATCTCCTAATCGCATCACTTCTTCACATCCTAGCAAACAATGTATGTGCTAAGTTTGATCCAGATCGGATCAGGCATTTGCGAGATGAGCCGCGCCCTGAACTGTAACCTCTATCCAGTACCTCAACTTGAACTGTAACCTCTACCCAGTACCTCAACTTGAACTGTAACCTCAACCCAGTACCTCAACTTGAACTGTAACCTCAACCCAGTACCTCAACTTGAACTGTAACCTCAACCCAGTACCTCAACTTGAACTGTAACCTCTACCCTGCACCTTGACTTGAACCGTAACTTCTATTTGGCACCTCGACTTTTTATTTACTTGTATCAAAATCACGTCACTTTTTTCGAAACACATACAATGCATATGCCAGCTGTAATTCAAATCAAACCAAATATACATGACTTTTTTTTAACATACACCTATCAATCTAACTATTTCCAGACGCCTTAATCCCGTTAGGGGTGGCCACAAACAAACCATCTCCACGTCGCCTTGTCCTTTGCCATTTGGCTGTCCTCTCTCCAACTCACACACATTCTTCTTCATATATTTCTCACTCGATCCCTCCACCTCCTTGGTTTCACCCTCCTCTTCCCCTCCGCAGTTAGTATATATACAATAATAAATAGAACATACATAAAAACAAATCGACCACAGTTGCTACACCCTCCGCTTCGCTGATAATGAAAAAAAAGAAAAAAAATACTTAGTGTCAGGGTTAGTGGAAGTAGAAGGGGAATAAACCAGAGTGTGGGAATAAAAGTAGGTGAGAAAACAGTGAAGATAAATAACACTGGAGAAAAGAATGGTGCCCAATGAGAGAATAGTATGAGCGCTAGGATCACCTAAGAGAGAGAGAGAGAGAGAGAGAGAGAGAGAGAAGACAGACCGACAGGCAGACAGAGAGCACTGGGTCACGTACTGTATTGGGCCACCTGACCGCTGAGTGAAAGGTTGAGATTCAAGGTGGAGGAAGGAATGGAAACAAGGAGGGAAAAAGTGGAAGAAGGAATGTAAATAGGATAAAGGTGGTGAGGGAAGAGATAGAGGAAAAAAATAAGGAAAATTAAGAAAAAGTGGCACAAAAAATGAAAAAAGAAGCGCTGGAGAAAGAAGTAAATAACAAAGATGGCAAAAGAAGGGGAAAAGGAGAAATGTTGCAAATAAGTAAAGAAAACTAAAATGAACATGGAAAAATGAGAAAATATAGGAGGAAAATGTAAGTAAAGTCCAGAAAGAAGAGGTGATAAAGCTGGGAAGAAATATAAAGCAGCTGAGAGAGAATACGTTGGAATAAGCAAGAAAAAGGTTAAAAGAGAGGACGTGGAGGTGGAGATAAAAAAGGAATAAAAATGGAGAAGAAAGAAAGAAAACAACAGAAAAGAATTCTTAAAAATGGGAAAGAGAAGTGGGAAAGGAGGAGTAGTTCAGTTAAGCTCGCTTCACAGGAGCGGTTTTTTCCCGCGCGGTAGTATGGCCGCGCGGGTGGGTGTACAAGAGGCATGTCTTCACACGAGCGGTTTTTTCCCGCGCGGTTCGTATGCAGCAGTGCACAGAATACCTCTCAGTTTGTCGGTGTTTGCTCGAGATGGAGGACGTAAAGAAGAGAGTGATTTATGTGTACTTAATGAACAAGGTGTTAAAAAGAAGAGACAACGTAAATGGTGGACCCACCCAATAAACAGCTCTAGGCTCCTTCAAGGAGCATTCTACACGATATATTCTGAGCTGAAAGCTGATGAAGAAAAGTTCTTCAATTATTTTCGCATGTCATCTACATTTGATGAACTTGTGAGCAAACTGAAAGATGGTATTACTCGTATAAGGCAAGACACAGTTATGAGATCATCCATTTCTCCTGAAGAAGCTGTTGCACTGACTGTGAGGTAAGTGTGAGTGTACGGTGAACCACAACTGCCGCTCGGGGAAAAACCGCCTGTCTGAAGGGCTCCATACACTTCTAGAGTATTCCAAACCGCCTGCACCCGCGCGGGTTGGCAGTGCGTGCGGCTGGTAAATCATTGCCGCGCGGGAATTAAGCCACGCGGGCAGCGTGTGAAGGGCCTCATTGAACTTCA
>NC_136976.1:29849937-29967437 GCF_032717465.1 Coenobita brevimanus | reverse complement strand
GAGTGGTGAAAGTGAGGACTGATTATGGGTAGCCTATTTTGCGGTGTGGTGAGCGAAGAGAGTGGCGTGTGTGTGTGTGTGTGTGTGTGTGTGTGTGGAGAGAGAGAGAGAGAGAGAGAGAGAGAGAGAGAGAGAGAGAGAGAGAGACTTAAATGTTTGTTAACCTATACATGTTATTCTTCTTTCTGTGGAAAATTTGAAACTGTAGTAGCTTCATGATTAATAACCTCTTTCGTGTCTTTCATCCATTGTGTCACTTCCCTTTTGTATAAAATGAGATTTGTAATGATGGGATGAAAACAGTGTAGATTATACAAGCCCCTTTATATTTTCTTCTAGAGGAAGTCGTTCGTTCTTTTTCATAAAACTTTGAAAGATCTGTCATCTTCATCATCATCATCGTCATCATCATCATGGCTTTATTTACCGCCTACCAATGGGGAGGGATATCCTGATGCGAGGAAAATGGTAGTAAGAAACTGAGTGATATGAACAGCTTGTCTAAAGAAATTGCCCATACAATCTTTCACACATCATTCAAGCTCCCGCAGTTCTGGATTCACCTAACGAGCCTAAGCATTTGCATTTTTGTATTATTTCCTTTACCGGTGTACTTCATACACACCTGCAGATATTCATTCCGTTTCACGCTTCATGAAATTTTCATCCAAAGTTCATTAAATATTTCCGCGTCGTAGAGACGCAATACATATCCTTCATTGCGGGGGGGAGGGGAGAGACCAAGGGATTGTGGTGGTGGACGAGTGATTGCTTCTGTTTAGCTTTACCTCCGCCAAGGAGGTTATGTTTATGCCGGCGTTGGTTTGTTTGCTTGTCTGTTTGTTTGTCTGTCTGTCTGTAAGCAACTTTACTCAAAAAGTTATGAACGGATTTTGATGAAATTTTGTGGAAGGGTATGGGCCATTGGCCAAGGAAGAAAAGATTAAATTTGGGCGACAGATCCGAGTCCGGACTATCCCGCACAATATCTCCAAAAGTTTTCAATGAATTTCAATGAAATTTTATGGAAAGGTGGGTCATGGATCAAGAAAGAATTTATTAGATTTTGAGGTGGATCCAGATCCGAATTCTTTATAATGGCAAGGAGTACCCTCTAATGTTTAATAATTTCCAGCTCAGTCCTGCATCTTCCTTGAACATGCTTGGGGTTTCATTCACTCGGGACATATCTTGGAAAAATCATATTGCATCTCTTGCAAAATCTGCTTCCAAGAGATTAGGTGTGCCAGGCTGACTCCGTGCCTTCTTTACCCCTGCACAGTTATTGCCCTTATATTCGCCACTCTGTAGAGTACAACTCTCATGTGTGGGGAGGCTCCCCACATACAGCTCTTCTCAATAGGGTGGAGTCAAAGGCTTTTCGTCTCATCAACTCTCCTCCTCTTACTGGCTCCCTTAAACCTCTGTATCTTCGCCGCACTGTTGCATCTTTATCTCTTTTCTATCGCTACTTCAATGGTCACTGCTCCTCTGAACCGTCTGTTTGCATCCTTCCACCTCCACGACGGGCGCGAAGCACCCGTCTAGCAACAAACTCTCATCTTTTTTCTGTCCAGCTCTCTAATGCAAGAGTTAACCGTTACTCCCAGTCCTACATTTATGCAACAGGTCAACTCTGGAACTGTCGCCCTCTGCCTGTATTTCCGATTTCCTATGATCGCCAGTCTTTCAAACGCAGTGTCCAGGCATCTCGAAATGAACGGATCTTGACTTTGGCTCTCTTTTGTATTGTTTCTGTTTTTTTCTTGGAAGGAACGGTGTGCGGGCTCCTGGTCTTTGGTTCTTCTTTCTTGCAATACTAAAAAAAAAAAAAAAAGGTATGTGCTCTCTGAGTGCTTTCTAGTTTACTCTGTTTCACATCCATTTCCCATGGACGTATAATCTCTTTGGATTTGGCGAGTGGGGAGTGTAAAGGTGGTCGACAGGGTGGAGAAACTTTTTATTTTTTATTACCTCCGCCAAGGAGGTTATGCTTTTGCTGGCATTGGTTTGTTGTGTGTTTGTCTGTTAGCAGGATTACTCAAAAAGTTATGGACGGATTTTCCTGATTTCTTTTTTTCAGAGGAAAGGTATGGCCCATGGAACAATCCATTAGATTTTGGTGGTGATCCGGATCATCATCCGGATCCAGGAATTTTTTAAAGGATTCGTTGCCATTCTAGGATAGTGGCAATATGAACAATTTTGCTTCTAACGATAAATAATGCCTATCTTGGCGGAGGTTTGCAATCTCGGATTACTCTTGTTTCCTCTTGTCCCCATAACCACATGATATTATTTTTATTTTTAGATGTAGAAGCATCTCTATGCGTGGTCCTGTCCGGTAAGTTTTCACAAGGGATTTTCGGAAAAGAAATGTCCACCTTCCGTAGACTAGAGCGAAGCCCCATATTAGGTTTATTTTCTCCTGGATCTATCTAGTACTTTTGTACTATTTATTCTTTTCCGCTCCCTTCATATTCTGTCTTATTATTATTATTATTATTATTATTATTATTATTTATTAGGTAGACAGCCGGTGATGTAACAGCCGGGGTAGATAGGGTGGGGTGTTTGACAGACCCACGCAGCAAAGCTAATACCAAGGCTCGAGGCCCTTGGGTGCCGAAATGGCTCGCTTGGTAAGCTGCTGTACTCAGGCAGTTGCAAGCGCTGTTTCGAATCCTCGCAATATTTAATTTATTTAACGGCCATACCACGTTGAGTACACCGCTTCCCATCCGATCAGCGAAGTTAAGTAACGTTGGGTCTGGTTAGTACTTGGATGGGTGACCGCCTGGGAACACCAGATGCTGTTGGCATCCCTACGTGTCAAGTGGGGTTGGTGGAGGATTAGTGCCCCTCCCTGTAAAACAGCTAACTCTAAGCCCTTGGTCACCCTATTTGGGATACATGGTGTCTGGCAATGAATGAATGATTTCTCCCCCCCCCCCCCGTTGTTTTCAGTGGGGTGATAGGAGGAAGGGGGAAAGGGGAGAGGGAAAAACTCTCCATTTTAATTATCCTTCAACAAAGTAACCCGTATCATTTTTTAGGAGGTGGGTCCAGAAGGTTCAGACGAGGGGAGGTGAAGCAGACAGGTAAGAATTTCTTATTTTTCTCTTTTCAGTTCACATGGAAGATTTTTTTTTTTTTTTTGTGGGGGGGGAAAGGGCGTTGACTGACACAAATGAAGAGGGGACAGGGGAAAAGACATATTGGAGAACTGGAGAAAATGCAACTGTTTCATTTCTCCCTCTGTGGCGGAATGGCGTGGCGGTGGAGCTAGGGAGGGAGGATGTGAGGAGAGAGTTTGTGTAGACATGAGAAACATTTTTTTCCATTTCTTCTTATATGGTTTGTCTCTCTCTCTCTCTCTCTCTCTCTCTCTCTCTCTCTCTCTCTCTCTCTCTCTCTCTCTCTCTCTCTCTCTCTCTCTCTCTCGCGTGCGCGCGTGTGTGTGTGTGTGTGTGTGTGTGTGTGTTTGCAGAAGAAAGGGATGGCAGACTTGGAGTACTGGCAGAAAGGGAAGTACCTTTTCTTTTCCTTTTCTTGCTCCCGTGGCAGCACCAGTTCTTGCCTCTCGCGTTAAGGTGGGAGTGGAGAGTGAACTAGGACAGACAGGGAGGATCATTTAATTTTTTTTCCTCCATGACAGATTACCCCTGCAAGGGAGGGAGAAAGAACGTGTTGGTTGACTTTAGGAAGACATAAAAGACCGACCATTTTTTTTCCTCCTATGCAGTGTTTTTTTTTTTCCTTACTGTATCGGAGAGGTGTATACCTGGGTCGAACAGGGAGATTTTTTGTATTTCCTTCTTTCTCCCCGCTTATGCCCTTCGTAGTATCTCCACTCAGTGAATACGGTAGGTGTTGCGTAGTGGATAAGTGGAGGAGTATTGTGTGTTGGATGGATGGGTGGGTGTTGTGTAACTGATGGGAGCGTGGGTGTTGCGTAATGGAGGGAAGTGTCGCTGTAGTGCAGGGGTGGGTGGGGGTTGTGTAGCGATGTACATTGGTGGATGGATGTGGTGTGGTGGAGAGATGAATGGTTGTGGTGTATCGTATGGGTGGTTGGAGTGTCGTGTAACGGAGAGGAGGGAGGGTGTTGCTTGGTGGACGGGTAGGTGGGTGTTGTGAAGATGCACGAAATGGCCGCCGGTAAGAAACTGGGCCGGACTCGGAAAATTAAAACAGTTGCAAGTATAATTCTGTCGGAAAGGAAAGTTGGTCGTAATTCTGCTACTGCAGAAGTACGAAAAAAAAAAATTTATAACAAAATTTTCGTTACGCATATACGAACTGAATGGAAACTGGTTGATCTGTTGTGATTGTTCTGACTAAGTCTCTTTAAACCACCTCACAATGATGACATTAACTTTTTTTAGTCTTGTTATTTACATGTGAATGTTTAGCTTACTTGTGATCTCTTTTTGTCCCGTGCTGGAGGCCCCCCTGGTTAATACATAGCTCTAAACGGAAATATAATTTTTTGGAAATGGTAAAAATAAATGAAAATAACAAACCCAGGTTACAAGAGGTAACCATATGACTTCGATGACACCTTTCTCATTTTGATCAAGCTACCGTCGAATGATTTTAATTAACTCTGAAGAGAGGCATAATTTTGAAAAGGTCGGTGAAGGTTATATTAAATTCCTCCTGCCCGATGTCTTTCTTAAAATAAATATTCATGGTAAATAGCTAGAGCGAAATAAAATAATACACCACAGTGATGGGAATGTTTCGAACAATTTTAATGCACTTACTTTTTTACTTGCTGTAGTTATAAAACGCCAGTCAGGGTGATATAGCATAGCTTCAAATCCTAAACATGCAACAACTGGACTATTTAACCGTATAATACGACCAGGGACATGAAGTGGTTACCTACCATTAATGTTCTCGACTGCACTAACCCAACCTCGGGCCACTGTACATTACTCACTACATAAGTACCTTTTTTCAAATGAGGATTTTTTTTTTTCCGCCCACCCCTAGCACGTGAATGATACTAAACTCCTTCAGCCAAATGATTTCCTTTTAAAAGTTTAAAGCTACCGTAAGACTTTTTTTTTTTTTTTTATGTGTCCGACTCTGGCAAAAGCTTCACAGCCTGCTCCCAAGGCCCAGTAGTCCTCCTACATTCCATACACCTCTACATGTCACCTACAACATCTTATTCAACTTACAAGTTAATGAAGGGGTTATCTAACCCGTCCAGTGGGAAAGTCTCTCCCAAGCTACATTAAATCGGCTTGAGGTAGCAAAAATCACAAATGATAGAGACCTGCCCAGGCTTACAGTGTATTAAATTCGTAAAATTTTAGTGCTATCATATCTTCCTTGGATAACTTATTATTTATGTAACATTGTCTGCACATGTTAAATTGCCATCGAAATATTGAAAATATACATCATCTTCACTTTCCCTCATCTAGTCCCCTTTTTGTTAAGTTATGGGCATTCTTAAGCTCAAGATTTTGTATTTAATACCCATCAGCCATGCTTTCTCAAAGGCTTTGGAAACGTCTCTCATAATTTTTTTTTTTTTTTTTTTTTATGCGAGGAAGAAGGAACCAAAGGCCATGAGCCCGCAGTAACAGTTCCCTCCTAGAGAAAAACAAAATACAATATAGAGCCAAATTCAAGATCCGATCATTTTGAGATGCCTGGACACACTGCGTTTGAAAGACTGGAGATCATAGGCAGCAGGAAATACAGACAGAGGGAGACAGTTCCAGAGTTGACCTGTTGTATAAATGAAAGCCTGGGAGTAACGGTTAATTCTTGCATTAGAGAGTTGGACAGAAAAAGGATGAGAGTCTGCTGCCAGACGGGTGCTATGCGCCCGTCGTAGAGGTGGAGGAATGCAAGCAGACAGTTCAGAGGAGCAGTGACCATTAAAGTAGTGATAGAAAAGAGATAAAGATGCAACAGTGCGGCGAAGAGACAGAGGTTGAAGGGAGTCAGTAAGAGGAGGAGAGTTAATGAGACGAAAAGCCTTTGACTCCACCTTATTGAGAAGAGCTATATGAGGGGAGCCTCCCCACACATGAGAGTTGTACTCCACACAGGGGCGGATAAAACCCCTGTATAGAGTCAACAATTGCGCAGGGGTAAAGAAAGAGCGGAGTCGGCTTAGCACACCCAATCTCTTGGAAGCAGATTTTACAAGAGATGTAATATGATCTTTCCAAGATAAGTCCCGAGTAAATGAAACCCCAAGCATGTTCAAGGATGATGTAGGATTAAGCTGAATATTATTAAACATTAGTGGGTATACCTGTGGAAGATTTTGTCGGGTTGAAAGGTGTAAGAACTGAGTCTTAGATGCATTAAAGACAACCATATTATTTTTACCCCAGTCAGAGATACGAGCCAAGTCAGACATTAGGTGTGCCATAGCCTCATCCCTTGTTTGTTGAAGTAACTGTTGAGATGGGCGTTGCGGGAACCGAATGGAAAGGTGAAGGGTGGAGTCATCAGCGTATGAGTGGATAGGGTTAGATGTACAGCTTAGAAGATCATTGATGAATAAAAGGAAGAGAGTTGGTGATAGGACAGAGCCCTGAGGAACACCACTGTTAATAGATCTAGGAGAAGAACGATGGCCGTCTATAACAGCGGCTATAGAACGACCAGAAAGGAAGCTAGCGATGAAGGCACAGATAGAAGGATAGAAACCGTAGGAGGGCAGTTTGGAAATTAAGGCTTTATGCCAGACTCGATCGAAAGCCTTTGAGATGTCAAGTGCAATGGCAAAGCTTTCGCCAAAGTCCCGAAAGGAGGATGACCAGGAGTCTGAAAGGTAGGTGAGAAGATCGCCAGTGGAGCGTCCCTGACGGAACCCATACTGACGATCGGAAAGAAGGTTGTGATTGGAAAGATGCCTTAAAATTTTTCTATTAAGAATTGACTCGAAAACTTTTGAAATACAGGACGTTAAAGCAATTGGACGATAGTTGGAGGGTTGGGAGTGGTCACCCTTCTTTGGGTCTGGCTGAATGAGAGCAAACTTCCAGCAAGAAGGAAAGGTACAAGTTGACAAAGACGAAAGAGTTTGCCTAGGCAGGGTGTAAGCACAGAAGCACAGTTCTTGAGAACAACAGGAGGGACCCCATCAGGCCCATATGCCTTGTTAGTATTGAGGCCAGTGATGGCAGAAAATACATCAACTGAAGAAATTTTAATGTCAGCCATGAGGAAGTCAGAGAGGGGAAGTGATGGAGGAACAGCACCGGAATTGTCTAAGGTAGAATTGGAGGAGAAAGTCTGTGCGAAGAGATCTGCTTTATCAGTAGAAGAAATAGCTACAGAGCCATCAGAGTAGAAAAGAGGAGGGAAGGATGATGAGGTAAAGTTGTTAGAAAGATTTTTGGCAAGATGCCAAAAGGAGCGGGAAGAATTCGAGTTGGAGAGTTGAGAGCATTTTAGTATGGATGAAATTATTTTTAGTAGAGCGAAGAACAGACTTAGCACGATTCCGGGCAGAAACGTAAAGATGATGTGATTCAGGGGTGGGTTGGCTCCGGTACCTTTTGTAGGCCCTCTCCTTGTTGCGGACAGCATGAGAACAAGCGTGATTAAACCAAGGCTTTCTTGCATTAGTCAAAGGATATGAGAAAGGAATGTATGCTTCCATGCCCGAGAGAATAACCTCCGTAATGCGCAAGGCACACTCAGATGGCTCACGGCCATGGAAGCAATAATCATTCCAGGGAAAATCAAAGAAGTACTGCCTGAGGGCCTCCCAGTCTGCGGCTCCAAAATGCCACAGACGACGTTTCCCTGGAGGGTCCACAGGCCGTACCGGAGTGATAGGACAGGTTAAGGTAATAAGGTTGTGATCGGAGGAGCCCAACGGAGAGAAAAGATTAACATAGTAAGCAGAAGGATTAGTTGTGAGGAAGAGGACAAGTATGTTGGAGCTCTCTCCAAGGCAGTCAGGGATACGGGTAGGGTGCTGTACAAGCTGCTCTAGGTCATTAAGGATAGAAAAGATGTAGGCTTGTTCTCGAGGTGGATCCGTGAAAGGAGAGGAGAGCCAAAGGTGGTGGTGAACATTGAAATCTCCAAGAATGGAGATTTCAGAGAAAGGAGAAATGGATAGAATGTGTTCCATCGTAGAAGTAAGATAGTCGAAGAATTTTTGATAGTCAGTAGAATTAGGGGATAAGTAAACAGCACAGATATATTTAGTCAGAGAATGACAGGAAAGCCGAAGCCAGAGTGTGGAGAATTCAGAAGAATCAAGTTCAGGAACACGAGAGCAAGATAAGTCGTTGCGTATATATATACAACAGCCACCTTTGGCTTTGAAATGAGTATAGAGAAAGTAGGAGGATACAGAAAAGGGTTTGCTGTCAGTTGCCTCAGACAGCTGAGTCTCCGTTAGAAAAAGAAGGTGAGGTTTAGAGGAGGAGAGGTGGTGCTCAACAGAGCGAAAGTTAGAGGAAAGGCCGCGAATGTTGCAGAAATGAAGAAGAAGAGTCAGACAGTGGTTCCAGGCATCTTGAGTCGTCACCGGGAGAGGGGCAGATGGTGGGGGCATTTATGGTCCCCCCCCCTGGGGACTCCGAGGCTTGGTAAAACGACGCCATTTTGGGTAAGTGCCTCTGCAGTCGATCACTTATTTTACGGTCGTAATTGTATCTGTTGTTCCCCTGTGCTTTGTATGTATAAATTTGATTTTGTGATAAGTTTGTCAGTTATTTAATATAAAAGGTTTTACTAGGCACTTCCGAAACTAAGATCAGCCTACGTCTATCGGGTCATGAGGTGCTGTACCTCTTCTGGAGTTAAATCAGGTGTAGTTGTTTTGTAAGGATTTTGAAAATTAACCCGTAAGAAGCGGTTGTTAAATATGGCTACTAAGTAAAGTAAATGCTGATCTGGCAGGCTTAATATTACTTTACTGTATATATTCCAGAGTCCCCTGGTGCTATGTACTTCATTTCTTTTAATATTGATTTATTAACCTCGGTCAGTTTTATTGGATTAACCACGGAATCATTATTGAGCAAAAGGAACTATTCTCCAAAGCCACATGGGACTGATCTATTAATGTGTTCTCTGATGTATTCAGTTACCATAGTTTCATTGTAAGCATCATATTCGTCATTTTCTTCGTTAGAAAGGTGGAAGAGCTTTGGTCCCTTACGTTTCTAAATAATATTTCTTCACCTTGATGATCAGTGATTCTATTTCCTAAACTAGTGAGGCATCCAGTGGAGCGTCTCTCTCCAACCAGGGCAACGTAATTTCCAAACCACTCTTCATAATGGGTTAAGTTTTTTCATCACTGATTAGGGTTTTGCAAAAAGTGTTTTCCAGGTCCAGATTTTGTAATACGATCCGGATCGGTCCCAAAAGTTAATCGATTGTTCCCTGGGACATGGGCTGTCTACCCACCAAATTTTCTCCAAATCTCAGGTAGTGGGGTGTTCGTAGGGAACCTTAATTTCAGAAGGAAGAGGACAACGAGCGTTGACATAAGCAACATCTTTATTCAAACGTTTCGACATTTAAAATGTCATCATCAGTGATCTGAAAATGGAAAAAAAAAAAAAAATGAAAAACACTAAAATAATAATGTGCAAGTGAAAATACACACAGAGACTTACGGTCTACATATGACGAAAATAAAATAGGGGTATGGGGAAGGAGTCTGACACAGTTAAGTAACATAAAGAGGTACTGCAGTCATAGTGTTAACTGGAGATGGATTATGGGACTTTATATATAAATAGATTCTAGCAATCTTAAGTTACTATTTGATGAAGAAGCTAATATTTTAAAATATTCCTTTTTTAAGTAAGATATCACAAGATTCACAATGGTCTCTTACTGCTGAGTGAGGAGGGGACCCGAGTCGTCGGCCTGTCCTGCTCGATTGACCCATATGTTCGTCTGTCCTAACCTTGAAAGCACGGATTGTGCTACCAATATACCCGGCCTGGCAACCTGGGCACGTGAAACAATAAACAAAAGACGAACGGAGGTCGGTCGGAACAGGGTCTTTAACGTGAGAAAATGAGCTAATTTTGAATGAATTACTGAGTATAATCTTAAAGTCAATTTGAGGATAAAGTTTAACAAGGCTGTGAATCAACCGGTTTTTCATTTGAACCGAAATATCACCCAAGTAGGGTAAACTGAGATAAATTACCTCCTTACCAGCAGTAGAGATTTGTTGTTTAGGCATGTAATGGTTGTTAAGAAAATTCCTTACAAGACGATAGAACAAGTTATCACTATAGCCATTATTTACGAAATGTTTTCTTAAGAAGCAAATCTCATTATGGAATAGAGAATACAGTATGTAGATGAGAGAAAAAAATGCTCTATGTAACAAGGTCTTAACAGCATTGATTTTAAAAATTTTGCAACAATAACTGAAAAAACTGCTACCCAAACCTGAGAAAGAAGGCTTACGGAACACAGAACATAGGAATTTTCCATTATCTCTCCTAACTAGGATATCTAAAAATGGGAGACAACCGTTGGACTCTGTTTCAATCGTGAACTGTATGTTACCTCCTACTTTCTCTATACTCATTTCAAAGCCAAAGGTGGCTGTTGTGTATACATACGCAACGACTTATCTTGCTCTCGTGTTCCTGAACTTGATTCTTCTGAATTCTCCACACTCTGTCTTCGGCTTTCCTGTCATTCTCTGACTAAATATATCTGTGCTGTTTACTTATCCCCTAATTCTACTGACTATCAAAAATTCTTCGACTATCTTACTTCTACGATGGAACACATTCTGTCCATTTCTCCTTTCTCTGAAATCTCCATTCTTGGAGATTTCAATGTTCACCACCACCTTTGGCTCTCCTCTCCTTTCACAGATCCACCTGGTGAACAAGCCTACATCTTTTCTATCCTTAATGACCTAGAGCAGCTTATACAGCACCCTACCCGTATCCCTGACCGCCTTGGAGAGAGCTCCAACATACTTGACCTCTTCCTCACAACTAATCCTTCTGCTTACTATGTTAATCTTTTCTCTCCGTTGGGCTCCTCCGATCACAACCTTATTACCTTAACCTGTCCTATCACTCTGGTACGGCCTGTGGACCCTCCAGGGAAACATTGTCTGTGGCATTTTGGAGCCGCGAACTGGGAGGCCCTCAGGCAGTACTTCTTTTATTTTCCCTGGAATGATTATTGCTTCCATGGCCGTGAGCCATCTGAGTGTGCCTTGCGCATTACGGAGGTTATTCTCTCAGGCATGGAAGCATACATTCCTTTCTCACATCCTTTGACTAACGGAAGAAAGCCTTGGTTTAATCACGCTTGTTCTAATGCTGTCCGCAACAAGGAGAAGGCCTACAAAAGGTACCGGAGCCAATCCACCCCTGAATCACATCATCTTTACGTTTCTGCCTGGAATCGTGCTAAGTCTGTTCTTCGCTCTACTAAAAATAATTTCATCCATACTAAATGCTCTCAACTCTCCAAATCGAATTCTTCCCGCTCCTTCTGGCATCTTGCCAAAAATCTTTCTAACAACTTTACCTCATCATCCTTCCCTCCTCTTTTCTACTCTGATGGTTCTGTAGCTATTTCTTCTACTGATAAAGCAGATCTCTTCACACAGACTTTCTCCTCCAATTCCACCTTAGACGATTCCGGTGCTGTTCCTCCATCACTTCTCCCCTCTGACTTCCTCATGGCTGACATTAAAATTTCTTCAATTGATGTATTTTCTGCCATCACTGGCCTCAGTACTAACAAGGCATATGGGCCTGATGGGGTCCCTCCTGTTGTTCTTAAAAACTGTGCTTCTGTGCTTACACCCTGCCTAGACAAACTCTTTCGCCTTTGTCTGTCAACTTGTACCTTTCCTTCTTGCTAGAAGTTTGCTCTCATTCAGCCAGTCCCAAAGAAGGGTGACCACTCCCAACCCTCCAACTATCGTCCAATTGCTTTAACGTCCTGTATTTCAAAAGTTTTCGAGTCAATTCTTAATAGAAAAATTTTAAGGCATCATTCCTATCACAACCTTCTTTCCGATCGTCAGTATAGGTTCCGTCAGGGACGCTCCACTGGCGATCTTCTCACCTACCTTTCAGACTCCTGGTCATCCTCCTTTCGAGACTTTGGAGAAAGCTTTGCCATTGCACTTGACATCTCAAAGGCTTTCGATCGAGTCTGGCATAAATCTTTAATTTCCAAACTGCCCTCCTACGGTTTCTATCCTTCTATCTGTGCCTTCATCACTAGCTTCCGTTCTGGTCGTTCTATAGCCGCTGTTGTAGACGGCCATCGTTCTTCTCCTAGATCGATCAACAGTGGTGTTCCTCAGGGCTCTGTCCTATCACCAACTCTCTTCCTTTTGTTCATCAATGATCTTCTAAGCTGTACATCTAACCCTATTCACTCATACGCTGATGACTCCATCCTTCACCTTTCCATTCGGTTCCCGCAACGCCCATCTCAACAGTTACTTCAAGAAACAAGGGATGAGGCTGTGGCACACCTAATGTCTGACTTGGCTCGTATCTCTGACTGGGGTAAAAATAATTTGGTTGTCTTTAATGCATCTAAGACTCAGTTCTTACACCTATCAACCCGACAAAATCTTCCACAGGTATACCCATTAATGTTTAATAATATTCAGCTTAATCCTGCATCATCCTTGAACATGCTTGGGGTTTCATTTACTCGGGACTTAGCTTGGAAAGATCATATTACATCTCTTGTAAAATCTGCTTCCAAGAGATTGGGTGTGCTAAGCCGACTCCGCTCTTTCTTTACCCCTGCACAATTGTTGACTCTATACAGGGGTTTTATCGCCCCTGTGTGGAGTACAACTCTCATGTGTGGGGAGGCTCCCCACATACAGCTCTTCTCAATAGGGTGGAGTCAAAGGCTTTTCGTCTCATTAACTCTCCTCTTACTGACTCCCTTCAACCTCTGTCTCTTCGCCGCACTGTTGCATCTTTATCTCTTTTCTATCGCTACTTTAATGGTCACTGCTCCTCTGAACTGTCTACTTGCATTCCTCCACCTCTACGACGGGCGCGTAGCACCCGTCTGGCAGCAAACTCTCATCCCTTTTCTGTCCAACTCTCTAATGCAAGAGTTAACCGTTACTCCCAGTCTTTCATTTATGCAACAGGTCAGCTCTGGAACTGTCTCCCTCTATCTGTATTTCCTGCTGCCTATGATCTCCAGTCTTTCAAACGCAGTGTGTCCAGGCATCTCAAAATGATCGGATCTTGAATTTAGCTCTCTATTGAATTTTGTTTTTCTCTTGGAGGGAACTGTTACTGCGGGCTCTTCGGCTTTGGTTCCTTCTTCCTCGCATAAAAAAAAACAAAAAAAAACATGAGTGTTAATATAGTGCAAAAAATCCTGAGCATGGCTTTTATCTCTAAATATAACAAATGTATCATCGACATACTTTCGGTACATCCATGGTTTAATGTTACTTGGACAATCTCTTAGCCATAATTTTTCATAATAACATAAAAAGATGTTGGCAAAAGTAGGTCCAAGGGGTGATCCCATAGCAACACCATTTATCTGTTTGTAGAGTTCGTTATTGAAAATAAACAAACCATCCTTAACACAAAGGGCCAAAAGTTCTTTGAATACTTGTCTTGTCATTCCCCTGAAAAGTTTAATGTCTTTATAGAGCACTTCAAAATTATGTTTATGGTTTCATCAACGGGTATATTAGTAAAAGGGGAAGTAACATCAAAATTGCAGATAAAATAAGTGTCATGTATATAAATCTTGGACAGGGAATCTGCAAACTCGTACGAGTTCTTCACTGTGAACTCATTGGTGGTTAGGGTATTTAGAAGTGGGACAAGAAACTTTGACAGCTTAAATGAAGAAGTATTATAAGCAGCCATGATAGGACGGAGGGGAACTGATGGTTTGTGTACCTTAGGTAGACCATATAACATAGCAGGAGTCGACCCCACGGGTTTCAGGGATTTTGAATCTTCAGAAGAAATGACACCAAGTGAAACTAACTTACTGATGAATCTAGTCACTTTATCTTCTAATTTCATAGACAGCGAAAACTTCAGAGTACCGTAGTTTAGTAAATTTTGTGAAGTCATTTAATATTTCTCTCATTTTAAGGATATAATCAGACTTGTTCATAAGGACGACTCCCTTTCCTTTATCTTGTCCAAATCTATTTTAGTTTTTGAGTAATTCTCCTAACAAACAAACAAACAGGAGTGAAAACATACTCTCCTTGTAGGAGGGAATTATCCAGGAGATACTCATTATTTCTCTCTTTGCCCCATTAATGTTTTCAAATTAAGCCAGAATACTTTACTTTATGTGATTGCCAGTCAATTTATTATATTTTCCTTCATAGAGTTTTGTCTTTTGATCGACATGTTTCTCTTTAATTGTTTCTGGATGTGTTTACATAGCTGGAAATGTGGTTATCCCATTAGTTTTGTAATTCATATAAACATGTCCTTGGATATTTCTTTTAAATTCAACTTCTCTTGTGTAAGTTATACATGCCGTAATTTGGCTTTTTGTGTTAAAGGCGTTGAAATATTAATAGGGTTTGGTCACTGTTTGTCCTTTTATTTCAGGGGCAGGCAACCTTTTCAAAGCGAGGGCCTGATGAGACTTTCTTAAGCAGCCCAAGGGACGGAGTGACAAATGAGAACACAAAAGTGACTATACAGGTATACAAGAATTTTATTGGAAAACATGCAAATTAAATCTATATCAGGATACAGACTTCAACACTTAAAGGGGTGGAACGTGTTTGAGCTCGTGGGTTAAGATCTCAAAATATCTATGAAGTTGAAAAGTACTACATACATACATGGATATGCAACAAGTGTGTACCTGCCTTAAAAGTGACGCATATCTCCTCTCAGTGTGGAAGTCCTACTGACACTGGCGTCTGGCGTCTGGTAGGATGGGATGGAGGAAAGATTGTATCACATGGGGTAAGGGGAGCGCTGAGTTGCCAAATAGCATCTGCCGGCCGCATGCGGCCGGTAGATGCTATTTGTCAGAATTTAATTTGTTTTGGCTGGGGTTTTGCGGGCCAGATTGCAATGCTCATGCCGAGCAGGTTGGCAGGCCAGACGCTAGACCTTCGCGGGCCAGATCTGGCCCGCGGGCCGGAGGTTACTCACCCTTGTTTTTGATACTCATCTGTCTCATCAAGTATTGGAATTTCATTTTGGTCTTCCTCATATTTCTTAACTTCAGACCTAAAATTATCCAAAATATATATATATATATTTTTTTTATAGGGTGATACTATAAATAGTTTCAAATGATAAAGTTTTCTTTAAAGACATGTATTAAATAGAAATTTCCCTGTATTTACACTGTAATATACACTAATAATTGGCAAGGTGATACATGGCGCAGTAAAAAGTTGTGTTAATAGAAGGCTGGAAAATAAGGACCTGCATGTTGGAGTGTGCATCTTTGTAAGCATTTTTAGGCATCTTTCTGCTCTGTTTTTCTTCTAATTTCCCAAAACTTTATGTCTGGCAATAGGATCACCTATAATACAGGTGGGAAAATGAATGTTTTCTAGTGATTCAAAATCTGGTAAAGGCAAAGAATCTCTTTTGGATGGGAGGTAAATAGTTTTAGTGAATACTGGGCTTGTTGCTGTCATAACTTTGATAACCAGTGTTTCCGATACATAGTCATATAGAATTGTATTTTTAGCACTGGGTCGAGTGAAAATTTCCACCCCATGATGGTATTCATTTTTTTTTTTTTTTTTGCATGTGTTGAATCTTCGTTTTGATTGATTTCTCCAGCCTTCAAAGAGTTACTAATTGATAATATTATATCATGCTGAAGTTTTTTGCAAATGTCATTAGTTCATGATTCATTGCTTTCCAACGTGGAATTTTCTGTTGAATAATTTTATATTCAGAAAACATGGTACATTTGATTAACTGCAACCAAATGGATACGTATTCTTTAACTTGTGGATCTCTGTTTTCTCTTAAAGTGCTTAGGATTATAGTTCCTGTTCTCATATATCTACATCTATATCCATATCTATCCCTGTGTGTGTGTGTGTGTGTGTGTGTGTGTGTGTGTGTGTGTGTGTGTGTGTGTGTGTGTGATTAACAAGAAAACAGACTGACCCCTCTACTAATGAAAACATTCTCAAACTTAAAGTCGTCTGGATTATGCAAGAATAAAATTAATCATCTGAATGAAGTGATTAACATCTTCAGACCGATGACATACAATACTGCATTATTTTACTCTCCAGATGATTGCAAAATTAGGAAAGACTGTGCGACCTTGGAAGGTTGGATGGTACAGTAGTATCCATTAGGTCATTAAGTATCGTAGGGCAACACAAAAATAGTAAAGTTGCATGGTAGTAGCAGGGGAGCTACGCAGTGACTCGGGGAGGGAGGAGTGGAGAGGATTATCCAAGCTTGGGTAGGCCCAAGAGAGCCATCAACAGGGAGGTAACGTTGGGTGTGCCTGGCCTCTCGGAACATTGCACACTTTGGCACGACCTCTTAAACTATATTGTTATTGCGCGTCTCCTATTCCCTGCACGCTTTTCGAGTTCATCCTCGCCCTCACCAGACAACATTATGAAAGGGATTTTTCTTTTAATGATTGAGGAAGAGATATATTCAGAGAGAGAGAGAGAGAGAGAGAGAGAGCGAAGGAAAGAAAGGGGAGAAATGCGAACGGATGGCATAAAGAATCTGCGGGAAGGGGAGGCATTTGCCTTAAAACAAGTGACACTGGAGGCTTCGTAGCAGTTCTTACTCATCCATCTGATTTGCATATTACCTGTGGTTTGTATATTCTTTTTTTTTTTTGTATCATTGGGACAAAGTGCAGCAAAGACCAAATAGTAATATATAAATATATGAAAATATAAAGTTTTATTATGAATAATGATTCTCTGAACAGTAGGTTCTCCGAAGTGTTCTGTACCATTCAAACCGTATGTAGAGTCAAAGGCAACTAATGGATGCCGGCACAGAAGAATGTTATCGTAACTGAAGTTATAAGGCATTAGGCATACAGCAAGTGTTGGAAAGAGAAAGAGGGGGGAGGGAACGAAACTCACTGAGAGTATCCCTATTTCATTTTTTTTTTTTTTTTTATGCGCGCAGTTATTTATCATTAAAAGATGTCAGTCAAGAACGCATCTTGAAAACGGGGTAAAATATTCACAGCCAGATTACGCATGCGTCTGTACTTGAATCCACGCACCCAGATAAGTCAGATATAGAAAATACTGTTCCAAAACACATAATTCCTTCACATGGAAAAAACAAATCTTTACTTCATGCTGCTTAGCCGTATGCGTTCCTATAAGTATTTTGACAGTCGAAAGTGGTGGCCAAGCGTTTAGGGAACTGAAATGTTATCTGGTAGAATGTGAGTACAATCTTAAACTGGCAGTGAGGAGCTTTATGACTGCATATCGTAAAAAAAAAAAAAGGCTTAACTGACCTTCCACAAGGTTCATCGCCATGTCATTAAATCACCCTAATAATACCTACACACCAGTTTGTGATGAGACATCCCTTGCTCGTACTCCTATATGAATGGTGGGTATTTCCGCCGAAGTGGTGGCATGTCAAGGTGTGTGGCACGCCAGAGGACTGCTGGGTGTACTATAAGGGGTACCCGGCGTTGCCTGGGTAAAACTCTATGATCATACATTACCTGGGACCCTGGATGGCCACCCCTTGTGGGAGAAAACCCTTGAGCCCATATCCCCAGGATTATATTCTCCATGGACCTATACCTACCATGGACCTATTATGTAATGTACACGTTTAAAACGTTTAAATTCGTCATAAAAAGTAACACTTGTAAGAGCTGTTAAAAGAGTTTAACATCATCCCCCTTGATTTTCATAGAGGTCAGAGAGACAGGCAAACTCTCTCTCTCTCTCTCTCTCTCTCTCTCTCTCTCTCTCTCTCTCTCTCTCTCTCTCTCCAGAGATGCAGAGACATGAAACTCCACGGATATGCCCTGCCGCATTTACAGCATAACACGAGATATGGACACGTGTTAATCTACAACATTTTTGGTAACCGGTGACCGATTGCACCAATTTTTTTAACGAATGTTTTAAGTTAACATATTTTGGGTACATTGATTTAAAAACTGTTGTGCTGTAATGCACCGTTTCGGCTAATTTGAGGGGAAGAACAGACAAACAGATAACAGAAAGGAAATTTTAGTGGCAACCTCCTGTCGATGTCATGTCAGTTCCTATTTTCAGTAGAAAGTTAACATAAATTTGAATTACTCATGCCGTGAGCGAGACAGAGCGAGGAATTTTCCCTTATTTTTATCTTGCTGGGACACCATTGGAGAGAGAGAGAGAGAGAGAGAGAGAGAGAGAGAGAGAGAGAGAGAGAGAGAGAGAGGCAGGATGGTAATGTTTGCTTTTATACTAAATCATATTATAGCATTATAGTGTACAATTTTAGGAGTATAAGGAGGGAGGAAGGAGAGGCAAGAGAATGATAATACAACAAACAGGTCACTCTTCTCTTTTCTGTCATTCTGGTAATTTCAATGCCGGACCAAAGACGGATCCATCCCCTCCACTTAAAACAAATAGTAGAATTTGAAGCAAAAGGCCAGAAATGAGTCATAACTCGTAAATAGGTGGCCCAATTGGACTGGAAATTTTTTATTCTTCAAGTTAGCGCATTTTAACAGTACCTTGCTTTTACAAAAATTGCGCTGCGTTCCGCCGCTTTTTCTGTGTTACGGTAACAAACAAACTTACAGAAATCGGATCATTATAATATAGATATAGATATATGCCCAGAGTTGGATGCGGAAAAATAAATAAATAAATAAATAAATACTCTACACTTTGTAGTGACTGGGATCCTCATGTGGAATGTCACTGAGCCGGGGTTTAGGCGTGAAGTGCCAAAGTTAGATTACCGAACTTCGAGACGCGTATATGACCTTCTGATAGCACGTACCCCAACTCAGGCGAGTTGAAACAGACATCGGATGTGTGAACTGATGCAGCTTTGGCCAGGGGAATGGAATCCTCAAGCGCAGTCATGCATATTCAGGCGAGCTGGGAAGGGGATACTAGAATTACAGCAAAATGCAGGAATGAAGGGCCGGGACGAATTAAAGCCACATCAGCGGCAGAGGTGAACATTTGGGCAACCCCAGGGACGTAGGCTAAAACTTGAACAATTTAAGGAACAAAATTTAGCTCAAGACAGCTGTAGGCAAGGAAATAAAAACTCGATCGTCTCTCTCACACACACACACACACACACACACACACACACACACACACACACACACACACACACACACACACACACACACACACACACACACACACACACACACACACACACACACACACACACACACACACACACACACACACACACACACAGAAAATTGCAGCAAAGGCTGTGGCGAAAATTGGGAGGAAATTAAAACGTTGGGAAATGTCATTTCCGGCACTGAAGAATAGGTAGATGTCATCATTATCATCATCGTCGTGGTCGTCGCCGTCATCATATATCCGGCTAATAAATGGTTTAAGAAGGATTGAAATAGGGAGATAAAGGTACAAAAGTAAAGCTATCAACAGTAGGTGATTAAGCAAACATACTATTATAGTAATTTTTGGGAAGAAATGACTTAGACTGACAAAATATTGAGTCTCAAAGCATTATTATTATTATTATTTTTTTTATTTTTGCCAGAGAAAAGGAAGGCAACAGTTATTCAGGTATTTAGCATATTTGTCTTTCAGCTTTTTAAGTCTGTTCCTGCTACATTTGGCAAACTCTGTTACACTTTGAAGGGACCAGATTTTAATGTGAGGGAATAAGAAACATCTTTCACTGACCCGACATAACCTGATATCTCTCTATCAGCTGAATACCTTTGTCAGAGGGTGTGAGCATTAGATGGAAATTTCATTGACTCATTAGGCCGGTAAAACTGTTCAACATAGTTTGTTTCTCCTTTGTTCCTGGATGGGGGCACCCAGGGGGGGGGACCGTGGCTTCCCCCCCCCCCCCGAAATTTCCTTCCATGTAAGGAACGAAATACACTAACAGTCGCTTTAAAAAGTCATGAATTTTTCTAGCCACAATTTTCATTTTTATGCCCCCCCCCCCCTGAAAAATATTCCTGGGTGCGCCCCTTCCTGTTCACCTAGCAGTATAGTTGCAGACCTAGATTGAAATTTAGTTATCCTGTTCTAGGGGGAAAACTGAACATTATTTTTTAAATGATAATCTGCAATAGTTACCCTTCGTGTAGTCAATTGCTATTAATCTTACATTTAGTCTCATCAGCTGTAGCATATTATGATCGACAACATGAAACTGAAATATCTCCAGGTATAACTTCCTGATTGCACTGCGGTTTACCCCAGTCGCTTCATTTCTTAACCGAAATAAAGGAATGACAAAGTTGTCTTCCTAAAACCACGTCATTCAAACTTGCTTTGTTCCATATACGCCTTTCACACCATCTCGGATGCTCAGACCTGTATGATTCGAAATCTTTCATATAATGATTCCACCATCTCCTTGGCCTCCCCCTTTCCTTTATTTCTTCCATCTTTGGTAGTAGATGTTGGCAACTATCTACCACTCACGTTATGTAATGTTGCCTACTTCTGCCACCTTTATCATTCTTCCTCTATTTTTCCCATCTTTCTTGGCACTTATATTATCCTTCCTTTCGCCTCCAGTGACTCTAAATTGAGTGACAAGCCTAATGGTTTCCTCTAACCCAGGAAACCATTTATAACGCTGGGTGGTAACCATGTATTCATATAACAGGGTGCTGTGGAGCCCACTATGATGTCCCTGTTAACTGGGTGGAAACGCCAGTGCGTCATCCATCCAAAAACCAAACCTCCACACCCATGTCTCGCTGAAGCATGGCGTTGGCTACCGCAAGGGAGAATTGGTTCACTGCACTGGGCGGCCCTGCAGGGGTGTTTGATTGACTGTGATTGGTGGATCTGCTCGGCTAGACAGACTGGATATGCTCAGCAACAACAGCTTGTGATATTTGTATCTCCTTGTGTGAAAGTACGTGAGTTTGATCCTAAACTGTATGTTAATTTCGGTGGAACTTATTTTACTGATTTTCTGCAACATTCACCGACATGCCAGAGAGAGAGAGACAGACAGACAGAGACAGAGAGAGAGACAGAGATACACTACTGCTAATGCCATTACAAATGCCATGACTGAAACAGAGTTAGCATGTATTCAGGTTGGACGGTCGGTAATATCGCTGAAGTGGTGACTTACAAAGATGTACGGTACACAGGACAGCAGGACCTAGGGAAATGGACACTCAAGTCAATCCCCATATTTGGATACACAAAATAATCGAAGTTCATTCCCAGGCTATTTATCTTCATGCCTAAAAAAGGCATGATTAAAAAAAGTGAACTCTGGTTTAAAAGTTAGCATTTTGTGGGCGGTAATGGTAATAATCTGAAGAAACTTAATGTACCTATGAAAGTATTAAAACATTCAGGCTTTATGAGTCACTCTCATCTGAATAAATCACCTGGATTTCGTTGAAATATACAATCCGAGTTGTTCCTGGCATAAGAGGGTTAACGGTGAAAGTATTTACCGTCTCAGGCTCTTAGACATTCTCAGTTGAATAAAATCGTCCGGCTTTACTTGGGATAAAATATTAGAGTTGCTAATACTGTAATAAATTACAGGTAAATAATGCATGAGACCTACATTTTTGTATTAAAAGTTTTTGCACCTTATTCGGCAACAATATAAATTTATGGAAGTTTGAGACGTGAAAACATCTTAAGCCTTCAGGCACAGAGAAGTCGGACATGTTTAAGAGCTGGATTCTGGTATTTATCACTATCCGGCTTCTATGACGTACTTTCGCTGGACTAGATTACTTGAGTATTTCCGATCATGAGTTAAGACTTCCAGCGCTGAGAAAAATACGTTTTTTTTTTTTTTTTTTCGCAAAAAAAGCAGAAATCTTGAAATTTAAATTGATAACGGTGACGAAAAGTGCAAACTCATGCACCCCCACTGGGGAAAGTATATGCAAAGTGTCACATAGGGAAAAACTGACGAGCAGTAAGATATTCTCTCTCTCTCTCTCTCTCTCTCTCTCTCTCTCTCTCTCTCTCTCTCTCTCTCTCCATTATTTCTGTGTGTTCACTATTCTCCCTGTCGCTGGATTTTGTTCTCTACCATTCCCTTGCTTCCTCTCCCCTACTTCATTGTCTCTATCCGCTGTGTCCATTACTATTATTTCTTCACACTTCCACATATATTTCGCCCCCTCTTTTTCTGTTCTTGTTTCTCTTTTCTCTCTCTATTTGCCTATTCTGCCTTATGTCTCAACTCGGCCCCCATTTTTCCCTCCCTTTGTCTGTCTGCTTTCCCTCCTCCTCTCTGCATACTGTCTTTAGTACTCTTACCTGCTTATTTTTTCTCCGTTTCTGTATTTCGTCTTTTTCTTCTGTTCTTTTCGCTACCTGCTCTCTCTATGCCTCATCTGGGCTCTTTCTATATCTTTTCTTCAGTTCCTTCTCTCTCTCTCTTCCTTTTAACTTCTTATCATCTTCTCAAACTTTTTACGCTGTCCTATATTTTAGTGTTCACTTTTCTCTTTCTCTGTAATCATGTATCTTCTTTTCATCTTCTGCTCCTCTTATCACTCCTTTTGCACTGTCTCCTATCCTTCAATGTTCAATTTTCCTTGTGTCTAATTTTTTTTCTCTCCTTGGATCCTTCTCACTTCCTGTCAGACCTCCTTCAGTGTCATCTGTCCTTAATGGCAGATTCTCAATTTCCTCACACCTTTTCATTCTTGGCCTTATCTGTCTCCATTCCTCTCTCTCCTTTCTGATCCACCACCGCAATTCCATTCTCTTCATTCCATCTGCCCTCACTTTCCTTTCTTCCATCTCATTCCTTTCAGTAGTCTACGTCCATCTTCCCTGACTTACCACTTCCTCCTGCTCCTTTTCAAGCCGGTCCTCACTAACTGTTCCTCGTTTCTCCCTCCTCCTCCTCTTCTTCCCCATTGAGAATCTTCCTCCTTTCTCACTCTGTTCTCCTTCCTCCTCCTCCTTCTCCCTCCCCCTCTTCTCTTTTGATTCTGTTCCCTTTCCTTATTTCTCCTTCACTGCTACATCCATCCCTCCTTCCATCTCTCCCTTTCTAATCCTTCTCTCTCTCTCTCTCTCTCCTCTATAAAGAACTAGCCCTCCCATATTAGCTCTTATTATCCTTTATTCCACTATTTCTTCGTTCTTCGATTGTTGCTCTCAGAACCTGCAGGCTATTTCTTATTTTATTCCTTCAGCAAGGGATGCCTTTATTACGCTCAGTAAAGTCTCCTCCAATTAACAAGAACAGACTAAGAAGACGTCACCGGTCTGGTCTTTGTCACTTTTTTTTTTTTTTTTAGAATTATAATTTCTTTTCCCTTTTCATTAAACACGGTCGCCATACCACAGGCACCTACTCTCGTCGATTGAGGAGGCTCCCTAGCACCTTTTCCTTATTTATTTATTTTGCATACTACACATAATTTTGTCCCTTATATGCAATTTATGTCATTCGAACACCAATATAATTTCCATGTACGTAATACACGAAGGAATATTATCGTGTCATGTCCAGAAATAATCCGATAGGAAGCAGGTGCTAGGGAGCTTCATTAGCCGAGGAGCACGGGTAATTTTATCTCTTATCTGTTCTCACTTCCCTCTCAATCACTCTCTCCCTCCTCACGCAGCTTTCTCCTTGGGCCTGTATTTTCGTTGGGTAAGGAAGCTTCCTAGGAGGTCTTACCAACAGGATTATGTATCTGATAGGCTGGTTTTATTCTTGTCTGTTCTTTATCTGATCCATGTAGAAATAAAAAAAGTGTGTAAATAACATGCAAGATAGTAAGCAACAAGCAATAATATGCACAATGCACAGTTAAAGGAGGAAGTACTTGAGAGTCTCTTAAGACAATGATAATACGGACTATGGGGTCACATTCCTGTGAGGCAGGGAGGATTTCAACAATGCTTCAGCATTTTTGTCTAAAATGACAAAGAACCATGACCTCTTTCAGTTCAGGTGATGATACAGACCCAGAGCAGATCACGTCAGACAGGCGTTCTCTGTCTGTCTGTCTGTCTGTCTGTCTGTCTGTCTCTCTCTCTCTCTCTCTCTCTCTCTCTCTCTCTCTCTCTCTCTCTCTCTCTCTCAGAAATTAAGATTTAGAGTACTTTTTCTGGTTATGAACTAAAAATCTGGAGATTACCCACTTTTTATGAAAAATTCTGAAAATTTGTAATTAGGCAAAAAATCCGGACTTTTCTGGGAATCTGGCAACACTCCATGATGCAGCAAACAGCCCTAGCTAGCTTGGCACAGCTGCTTGTTTGGTAACACTATTCTAGATTACTCGTTCTACTCATGCTTTTAACTCTTTGATTTTCTACAAATTCTATAAAGTTACATTATTAATATTCGCAGAAAACTCGCATGACAACATGAGAATGCAAATATTGAAAATTATGCGTATATTTGCAAAGAGGAATGCAAATATTCGAACCATCACTAATACAGACCACCCATGTTAGATGAGGAAAACGATAAATTACCGTACGGCTAAATAAAACCAGTAATAGAAAACAGCAAATACATTATATTTTGAGAGATTTTGATAATCCATATATTGACTGGAAATATTCATGTGCAGACAAAGAAGAGAACAGGTTCTTAGAAATGATAGATGATGCATTTTTGTCAGGCAGAGAACACACCAATACACGGTGATGATCTAATTGAATCGTGTGATATTGGTAAAACTTTAGCAACACTGACCACAGTATCATCAGATGTGAAATTGACCAAGACCAGCATATTTCCTTATATTTAAAGGTTAATTTCAGTAATAAGAAAAATGAAATTGTCCACACTAATTGGATACATTTACTATAGATGGATAACAAAAGAAATGTTGGAAATATTCAATAATCAACATTTATACTGGAAATTACTCTAGGAAATAAAGAAATTAATAACCAACATAGATGCTGAATAATGTTGAAGATGTCATCAGTCGCAAGAGAAGAAAATATAAGAAATTATGAGCGTACAGTACATCACGATGACAGTAACACATATTTTAAATTACCGTGGATTTGTACAAAAATTATATGGAAAATTAAGCAATACTATGAGTCGAAAATTTCTCGTGAAGGAAAAACTGTGACTCTAAAATTTTTCGTGAAGCAAATTAAACCCTACAATATTTTTTCATCACGGAAGTAGTAAGAAAAACTGTATAGGATAGCATTGGCCCTCTGCTAAACACAGAAGGCGATCTTGTTCATGACAACCAAACAGTACCAACAATACTGAACGACTGCTTTAGCGATGTTTTCACCAACAAAATAACATCAAAATTCCTCTCCAAAATATTTTTTTTTTTTTTTTTTTTCCTTCCAGGACCAGAAGATGGGAAATTATCAGCCAACGAAGTGATAACAAGTACTGAAATTATCTGCAAAAAATTGGCCCAAACCAATTAACTGACCTGACCAAATATAATATGCAATAAATCATTAATTGTATGTAGAGCACCAAATTAGTGGAAGTTCACTGATATATTCACCCCTCCATACAAAAGAAAAAAAAAAAAACGTTAAAGTCGCCATAACTCACCGTTTCATTAGTCTAAAATAAATCTAATATAGGTACTTGGCAAAATTATGGGAAATAGTGTTTGAGATAAAATTGTTTTCTTCCTTGAAAAACATAACAGTACCGGTATATCAGGTAATCAACATAGATTTCATAGAAATAGATCATGTCTTTCAAATTTGCTTGAGTTTTTTTGCAAACATACAGGATAACTGGGACACAAAAGTGGCGTCAGATATTATCTTTTTAGATTTTCAAAAAGCATTTGATAAGGTCCCCCAGCTCAGACTAATAGACAAACTAAAACCCCACAGCCTCTACAGCAAATAAATGTTCATGGACTGTTGACTGGTTAACATATCGTAAGCAGTGTGTAGTGATAAATGGCGAATAATCCGACTGGGTAGACGCAACAAATGGAGTTACTCAATGGACGAATTCATGTGTGTGTATGTGTGTTAGAGACAGAAAGACAGAGAAGGAGAGAGAGGGTGTGGGGTGATTTTCTTGCCACATGTCCACATGTGGACGTGTTCATGTGTGTGTGTGTGTGTGTGTGTGTGTGTGTGTGTGTGTGTGAGAGAGAGAGAGAGAGAGAGAGAGAGAGAGAGAGAGAGAGAGAGATGCAATACATTGTTATCCAAAACCTCTCCATGTTTTTATCCTAAATTTTCTTACCGAGAGCCCAATCTGATCCGATGCTATTTGCAGATTTTATGTTAAAGACGCTCTAGACGCGGCACAGTGGCTCCCTTACCTCCCTTCCCTGCTCCCTTCATCTTACTCCTCCTCCCATCATCTTTCACATAAAATTCCCTTAAGTTTTTATACTATATTCAACTCTCTTCCACTCCTATTTTCATTTACTCATCGTCTTTCTCACTTCCGTAAGAGTTTCACTCCTTTCCCTAAGGAACCACTTCGAGAGACAGTAACATTATTAGAGCATATTTGTCAGGCATTGCAAAAAATTCAGGAATGTACCTAAATTATGAGTAGATAATAAAATATCTTGTCTGTAAACATTGCCATACTTCAACATGTTCTGCTTAATATCAGAAGAGCCGGAGTGATTTTTAAAAATTCTGGAAACTGCCATATATACGGTAGATAGACATAGATAGACTGACAGAGATAAAGAAAGATAGATATATATAGATAGGTAAATAGACAGACGGATAGACAGATAGATATTACTCCACAGGTTGAGTGGGAAAACAATTGCCGAATTTGCGGATTATAACAAAGACAAAAGCCAATCATACAGACTAATAAACCTGATCCCATCCCCCCTGGCCGACAGTCCAGATGAGAAAACCAGAACACAAGCAGACGCCCAGAATCAAAATCACCGTAATAATAAACTGCCTTATTGAATATTAATTCCCCAAGCGAGGGCTTTGCTAGTTGTCGGCCTGTCCAATAATTGGGATTGTTATACTGGTTCCACACACAGTATTCCGTATATAAATATACGTCCACACAAATATAACCTCTTTCATCTGCTAATTAAGAAGCTTCTAATTACTGAATCTAATTTCGTCGCCAGAATTTCACGAAGGGCATTTTACTTTATTCAGGGATGGTATAGAAAGAGTTATATTCACTGGCATTATGAACTACTTAAGATAAAATTACAGTGAAAGGCTAAAAGATAAGGAGTAAAATTACAGGTAATAACAGCAATTTTAATGGAAGACTGACAAACACACAGAGATAAGGAGACAGAGGCAAGCACGCACGCACGCACACACACACACACACACACACACACACACACACACACACACACACACACACACACGCCCGGGCAGAGAGAGAGAGAGAGAGAGAGACTAGCTCAGGAGATGAAACGTCAAACAATCCCCTTCAACCTGGAGTGCGCCGTAAGAACTAGAAAGTAATAAAGTGGGCAAAGAATGACGTAAATTTTCACGTACAACCTGCACAGCAAATTTATCTACCTTTCAGGAATAATGAGGTCCTGGGATTACCTGAGAAGTGGTACTGTCATAGGGTCAAATGCAATCCACGATAACTTTTACCCATTGCAGCATATTCATATAAATTTTCCGTTCTCTTCCTGGTCTATGACAGCATAATACCGTACAAGATTTTTTTTTTCGAAGAAAGGAAATATAAACTACGCATTTTATAGCCTATCCATCAGAAAATTGGTAAAATTTATAATACAGTCGAAAGAATAGATCCAGATACAGTTCGATGGCGTTGCAGTAAAGTCCCTCGAAACTATCATTGCTCCTCATTAACAGGCAGGATTTTCTCTACCTTCTGGTATAAAGGAATGGACATTATCCTTGTGGTACTCTTACCAGCCAGGTATTTATAGGTTTCTCCTTCCAACTGGCTCAGGAGGGGAGAAAGACAATAGGAGGAGGAACCGGGTGATCAGAAGAGGTGAGATGTTGTAAGAGGTGGGAGGAGAGCTGATGAGGGAAACTGTAAACTGGAGAGTCAGTCTGACAGACATGCCCTGGTTGTATTTCGGAAGAAGATGTCAGGAAGGAGGAAAGAAGGCGAGAGGAAAGGGTGAAATCGGTGGGGGTATCACGAGGAAAAAGCTGAGCAAGATCAAGTGGCCAGGATTCCAGTCGTGATCCGTAGAGTGGAAAACAAGAGGGCCGTAGTGTGGGGCAGGAATACTAATGCCACTTTGTGAGAAGAGTAATGGGGTCATGGAAGTCATCTGAGGCATGTAAAGCAAATTCCAAGGAAACGTTTTCTGGACCTGCTAAAAAAAAAAAATACAGGGAAATTGGGGAGGGAAGCAGATAGGAGGAGTGTATTTTGAAGGATTCTCCTTGGAAAGGAGTTAACCGTGGGTATAGTGCAGAATGTGGAGAAGGGGAGGGTGAGATGCTGATGGGGGAAAGAGACACAAGAGAAAATGGCCCAGGTAAGCAGAGGGAGAAAAAGGAATAGGGCATGGATAATTGAGAAAAGCGATGGAGCAGGCAGAGTGAAGACAAGGAAGTGGAAGCTGGACATGGAGACAGAAGAAGAAAGGGAGGGAGGGAATAGGAGGGAGAACAAGGTAAGCAGAAGGAAGATAAGGAAGAGAAAGAGAGGAAGTAAAATCTGGAAGAAGACGGAATTAGCAGTGATGAGATTAAAACGGAGAGGAAGTGGGATACTGGAAAGGAAGACGATAAAAGCAGTGGGAAGATAAGTAAAAAACTTGGAAATGTGGGAACTGAAGGGGGAACGGCGTGATGGCAAAGGAAAGAGAAAAGTAAAGAAGACGTGATAAGTAGAGGAAAGATAGATAGGTGGAAAAAGGAAATAGAGGTAAACGATATGGAAGACGGTATACTGTAGAGATGAAGAGAAATACATATGCAAAAAGGTCATCGAATTAAGTGAATGGCAAGAGCAGCAAGATAGAACTGGGAAGAAGTGGATGACAACGAGCACTGCCGTAAGGAAAAGATGGTTCATATAGAAGAACACTGGGAGGATGAGGAGGAAGGAAAGAGAATGGATGGAAAATTTGGTGAGGAAGAAAAGTCAGGAGGGGAACAGAAGTGGATCGAAGAAAGAACGAGATAAGGAAGGTAAAGTAGAAAGCCAATAGGAGGAGAAAGGAGAATGAAAAATGTAAGTATAAGAAGTAGGAAAATCGTCTGACAGCAGATCGTGTACTTCAACATTCGCATAGTTGGAGTAAGTCTAGTATTCTCTTCCAGGTGATACACAGACGACTTAATTCAGCTAAGGCTGAATCTGGGTGATTGAGGGTGTAAATACTGTCGCCATTAGCCCTTCCATGGTCAAGATAACTCATGCATTGTCTTCCGGATAACATCAAGCACTTCTTTTCAGCTGCGTGAGAATATTAATTTAGACGAGATTTTCTCCCTTTTACAACCTACTGCCGTGCCTCGGTGGAAAATATAGCAATAGTATGTTTCACCGTCCATACAACCTTCGTAGCATTTCTTAATGACCAGGACTAAATTCTAACGTTAATTTCATGTTATAACGCAGTATTCAAGATGGCTAGATAGTTATTTCGGGTTGACTCGCGATAAGTAGAGTACAGCAAGAGAGTGGTAAAAGACAAGGCCAGAATTTATCCGAAGGCAATCAAAATCTAAATCTCCAAATGACGCTCAAGACTGGAAGATTTTCTTTTTCTTTATCACTGTGTTACTTCCGAAGAATTATCACAATTCTCAAACCTCAGCCAGCATCCATCCAGAGCTCTGGATCTGTAAACACACACACACACACACACACACACACACACACACACACACACACACACACACACACACACACACACACACACACACACAGCCGCAAAAATTTCATGTTTGGTGAGTCATATGACAGACATATGGTATTTGTCTATACAAGTTCAGTTGGACTCCAGAACCGAGTTTGTCATCCCACTTGTGACTAAATGCGAGCGTGTGATACAGAGGACCAGGGGGAGGGTTACTCTAAGTACTGTTGTGGTGATGTCCATGTGTGAAGGTGAGAATGGGAGGGGGGAAGGGGTGACTATGAGTTTTGTTGTGGAGTTGTGCAGTGCGTGAAGATGGAAACGGGAGGGGTGACTATGGGTACTGTTGTAGTAATACATAGTGTGTGAGATGCGAACGGGGTGGGAGGGGGGGCAGGGGCTGACTATGTAATAATGTACAGTGGGTGAAAGTGGGGACGGGGGGGCATGACTTCGAGTACTGTTGTGGTGATGTGCAGTTTGTAATTGTGGAGATGAATGAAGGGGGGTAATTCTGGATACAGTTATGGTGCATTGTGTGATGGTAGGGATGGGAGGAGTAAGTTCTCATGTGGTGATGTAAGGTAAGGGAATCAACCGTCTAGCTAGATTTATCTCAAGAGTAACCTCCTTATGGTCGAGACAATTCTAGTATTTGGTACTTCTTACAAACAGAGGAATTTCTTCATATAAGAGCGAGTCATAGGAGCTTGAATGTAAATACTAATACTCAGAGAAATGCACCCAAAATATGCATATGTAGCAAAAGCGGACACACACACACACACACACACACACACACACACACACACACACACACACACACACACACACACACACACACACACACACACACTTAACCTTTTGGCACCAGTATCAATTCCTTCTCCGAAAATATTGTTGTATTCTCTCTCATAACCAGAAATATCTTCTCACTTCTTCACCCTTTCTTCTCCATTAGATAGGTTCATCTGCTGTCTTCATAGTCCTTTTCTGTACTACTGTAATACTATAATGGTGTAATGGTGGAGGGGGAAGGGTAGTGTGAGAACACCACCATAAAATCGGTGAGGAAGTACAGAGAGATTAGGCAGATAAAATCAATGGGCTATTTTTAAACTGTGGGAGCAAAGAGGACGAGAGATGGTGCGAAAAGCAGTGATACTGACAGAAGCAAAAGAATTGAGCTGCAGACAGGAGGGAGAGCCCTAAGTCACAAATAAGCGACGGTGAGAGTAAACAGAAGGGAGTGAGCAGAGAGGGTAAGAGACGGGATGTTCGCGGGGTGCCGGCTGGATATTAGTTGTCACACGGTACCACGGCTGGAAAGGCAAAGGAGGAGGGACAAAGGCATATGTGGAATAGAAAGAAATGTATAAATCAAACAGAAAAAGAGATTTATGAGAATTAAATTTGAGAAAAAGAGAGGTATCTATTAGAAAGAAACATAGTAAAATACAGATCACATTGGGATGGGAGGAAGGACAAAGAGGAAATAAGAGAAATACAGTATAATGAAAGATGAAGAGATGACAAGAAAGAGACGGACTGCATATGATGATGTATGACTTTTTCGTTTACTATTACCACTTCGGGGTGATTTTATTAATGCTAAGAGATATTTCGATTGGGACGAGTTAGGTCTAGCTTCCTTTAGCCCTCCACCACAAGAGGTCTTCCCCATAAAATCATGCGGAGATGCCAAGAGTAGAAGTTAAAAGTACATCATCAAGCTGAAATCGGAAGATCTCGTCCACACTTTCTTCCTTCCCTGAGCTAATTCTTGTCTTCCTCTTCCCTGTACCCCCTGTATCCCCTCACTCATCCATAGTCTCTCCCCTGACACGCTTTCCCACATACACTCCTTCACCATTTTTAGTCTGGTAGTTATCAGAGGAAAAGTGAGGACTCATTAACTGAGATTATCCCTCCACGCGACTACAGATAATGGATAGTTTGGGCTTTTGGCTAGACATTAAACGCTACTTATATTTCCTGTGAACTAGAGTTTTCGTTTGAATTAAAATTTGGTTCTCCTTTGTTGGACTCTCTCTCTCTCTCTCTCTCTCTCTCTCTTTCTGTGTGTGTGTGTGTGTGTGTGTGTGTGTGTGTGTGTGTGTGTGTGTGTGTGTGTGTGTGTGTGTGTGTGTGTGTGTGTGTGTGTGTGTGTGTGTATTTACTCATTGCAAAGCATCTATGTGTATTATATTTTTCTGCAAACTTTTAGCTGTTATCATTTGCAAGATAATTACAAGATTATGAAGGCTAAATAATACAAAATTTCAGTTGCCGGTACGTGTTTTGGCAGACCTGATCTTGCATCTGATGCGAATCATCAACATCACCACCACCACCATCATGATCATTGTCATTATCGTTCTCGGTAATATATAGGGTGGGAAGGATGTATAAAATGGAAAAAGAACGCATAAAAGCTGGAGAAATATGAACAAAACACGTAGTGAAATAGGTCTTGTCCCTACTGTCATTTATTATCCATTGAAACCTTCGAAATATTCGGTTCCAATTCACAGAACAATCCACACACAAATGTACTTAATAATGAATGTGGGATAAATTATTTCCGTCCATTGATAACATAATAATGGAATGCAACCTTTGTTATCCCCCCTCCCAATATATTTCATCTACTAATTTCTGTTACTCCTTCACATTCATGGTTCTGCAACTTTATTCTTTCATTCATTGACTTCGTTTCCGATAGTCGCCCATCAAGTACAGATGTTGATACTTGGCTGCATTTTCTTTAATAATAATCTGGTGGAAGAAATGTCATTACTGAGACATTGAATAGATTTTCAACACTTCATGTGTAAACCTGAAGCACTGAAAGAGGGTATACCCCCCTCAAAACCAATGTACTCTGAGTTTTACTTCTGTAATTCCTCTTTCCTATTAGACGAATTCTTTTATGGTGACACATAGACAGTTAATTCTATAGTCTTAGTCTCCTCTGTCACACAATCCTCGAGAGAACATATGGCTAATCCTTCCCGAATTTATTATTTATTGCTGCATCTGGATCAGAATCAACCTCAAAACCCAATCAATTCCTCCTTGACCCCTCTGCCTGCCTATCCACCAGATTTCACTGAAATCCAAAAACAGAGCCGTGATTTCGCGAGAAATAAATCAAATATTCTGGTTGACTGACCAACTCGGCTGGGTTGATCGTCGTCGAGTGATCGCCTGTACAACAAACTATCAGCTGATCACGCTCCCTTCTCCCGCTCGCTCACCATCAGCAACTAATATGGCGACATAAATTATTAATAAAGAATGTCTACCTGTATATGGAAAGAATATAAGCAACTGCATGACTCAATATTTACTACTCATTATATGTAATGACATTACAAACGTTTTTGTCATCCTAACACCAGCCACACTACGTTTACAAGCTGACACTATCATCGAAATGTTTAGCCTGTAATTCTTCGAACTTGTCTGGTTTCACCACATTTATTTTGAGTAATTTTGTGAAGATATTTGCACGTTTAACTAAATAATAACCACCATATAATTCTTATTTACTTAGCCGTGGTTAAATATGAGGAAAAATGGGAAGAATGTGAAGAAGTACTGAGAATCAGCTGAGCTGTGTTTACGTTTGCGATCCAACATCGGGAGGTTGGAAGGGGTCAACACTGCTCCCAACCATTGCTGAGTCGAAGTCAACTTGAAGGGTCCCGGTTGGAATTTGATGACGTCACAATGTTGGATTTTGTCCTCGCCTGGACAAGAAAATGGCGCCGAAGTCAACATTATGACGTAAAAAGTCAACAGAAGTCAACTTCGGTTGACTTTTAATTCTCGCGAAATCACGGCTCGGGTCTTTGAGATACCTTGTACACAAACAGACTCGGGTGAAAATATAACCTCCGTCCAACTTCGTTGCCACAGGCAATATCAGGGACACCAAGGGCTGGAAAAAGTGAGTCAAATATTTTGTGATGAGGGAGGAGAGGGCAATGTTGCAGTTAGAAAATGAAGAACTCAAAGAACGCATCATCTACCCCGAACAGTTGGTTTAAGGCAGAACCTTTGGTCATGTCGCGGCCTTTTATGTAACTGCTCTCAAAAGAAAATTACTTCATCCTTACGTGACCCTCAACATGTCCTCCAGGAATGGTCCAAGACGGATCAAAAAAATTTAATTGATCTTACCCTACAACCTTGACGTCTGTCCTATTGTTGTGAATTTTTTTCCCTCTGCTAATCTTAACCACTTCCATCAAGTTTGATCCAAATACAGTATAATAAAAACTATTTTGGTAGAAGTCCTAAACCTTTGCCCTTGTCCTGTTGTTATGGTTAAGTATTCTGTCTCTGTCTGAGCAGACCTTGCCCTGTGACTTTTACCTATGACATGACTGATTGTCCTAAAAACTACATCACTTCAACCTTTCATCTCTATTAACCCTTCCACCAAGTTTAGTCAAAAGCATATTAAAATTGTTTGAGCGGACCATGTTTTATGTTATGACCTATGACGTTTTTCTTTTTCAGTAAAAAATTAATCACCTGCTCCACCGGTAGTCCTCAGTCCTTATGCCATATACGTCGCAATGTCATCAACAGTTTTTCCTTACTCTTGCCAACATACTGAATGACAGGCAGGAAGTCAAACAAAGGAAACCAATAGCATAACCCCATCGAGGTTTCGCGCGCAGGTTTTTTTTTTTTTTTAATTGATTAACATAATACAGTACGCTGAAAAAAATAATGCTGATCATCAAAATTAGATACCAGGTGCAAACTCACTTTCTGATTTTACAAAGACATGGATCGGTCTAGAAGGAAATGCCAAACACAGTAATGGGGACAACGGTAACCGAAAGGGGCTTTTTTTTTTTTTTTTTTTTTCCCCATTCGAAATAGTTGTGTCTCAGTTGCGCAGATGAGCACGTTCATGTACTCCTCTTCCATTCAACAGTGCAATTCTACTCATGTGATGAACGAGGAGTGCGAGTTGAGGTATTTGTACCATAAGTGTCTTACTCATGGCGGATACTGGCTCATTCACTAAATTTACCCATCACCACGGCGCACTCTTAGTACACCAACTTTTGTCATGGAAGCAGGTTGAGTATGTGTGTGTGTGTGTGTGTGTGTGTGTGTGTGTGTGTGTGTGTGTGTGTGATAAGAATGACAGAAGTATTCACTTTCGATGCAGCAAAACAAAAGTAAAATCTAGTCAGCTCCCCATGATAAGCAAATTACCCACCTTTTCTTCGGTGATCTGCATTTCCGGAGAAAATGAACGGGTAATTGTTACTGTCTCAGAATTAATTCCAAACGAAGACGCTTTGAAGTTCTGTATGTGATTTTCCTGTCTGTTTAAGATTGCGACATAACTGTCTTTTATAATCACTGCCGCTGGTGGCTGAGGCAATTATCCTCAGTGTTTTGAGCCATACATTGCATTATAATTAACATTGGTGTAATTACAGAGGAAGAACAGAAAGTAATTGCAGCTTCCTTAGATGCAATTTTCGAATTAAGACCATTAGAGAGAGAGAGAGAGAGAGAGAGAGAGAGAGAGAGAGAGAGAGTTAATACTGTTACTAATAACCCTTTAATAGTTATTAGTATTCTATTACAGTCCACGGCAGATTATTATTTTAATCTAAGAGGGAGGTATGGGAGTCCGAGAGTTAACTGTGATAGCAGTGGTGCAGAACAGCCTTAACGAGCTGAGATAATGGTGACATAGAGGCCACGTCGAGATACTGCCACAACACGTCTATAAGCCACCAGGCCATATCTTAGCACACACCCAGTCAGCACGAACGAGCACGAGTGGGAGGAGGAGGAGGAGGTAGTGGTTGATGATAATGATGATAAGGGAGAAGAAGGAGAAGAGGAGGGGTAGGCGGAGGAGACGGGCTGAAATGAAGAATAGATGCTGTTATCACACACCATTCAACCATTCAGTACGAAGAAGTCCTTTCATTATATCCTTGTTCTTGCTCTCGCCGGGAAGTGTTATTTGACTCAGGATTTAACCCTCGAAGTAAGGGTGTTATTTAAAAAAAAAAAAAAATCTTTATTTCTGCCAGTATCAATACAATTATATTTAATGTATTATTCCAGATTCTAAAGACAGAAACCTTTCGCAGCGAAAGACTGAATTACGAATGAAATTCTGGCAAGTATTTGATATATTTTGCTCAACACAGAGAAAAATCTGCAGTTAAAAGCCTGAAGAACTATGTCGAGCTACATTTTCGCTGCTGCTACCTATGTATTTTCTTTAGGGTAACACCAAATGATTTGTTAAGTAAAGAGAAATCCTTGCAGTCAAAAATGTTAATGATGTTAAAGAAAGTCCCCACATAAGGATGGGTCTGTGAAAGGGAATAGGAGAAGGTGAAGAAGAGAAACAGCGAAATAGGCGATACTTTGGTGCCACAATAAACTGGGAAAGAAATTAAAAATGGTAACTGTATTTATAGCCAGGGTCCTGACTCTCTACGGCTGAATAAATCTCCTTGCTACAAGTAAATAAATAAAAAAAAAACTGAGTTGGCCTGAACTGACACAGATAATGGGAATAATAACAGAGGCAAGGCAGATTAGAAAAAAGATATAGAAAGAATGCAGGGAAGAACTGAATAAGGTACGAGGACAATGACAGACGATCAGCGCACGCGCACGCACGCACACACACACACACACACACACACACACACACACACACACACACACACACACACACACACACACACACACACACACACACACGAACTTAAGGGAGAGCGAATAATGAGTGAAAATCAAACGACTGCCAGAGAAAGGTGGATTAACTGAGGAGGGAAATGAGAACAAAAGAAAGGCAATGCAGGGAGGAGGCATACCATAATGATACATGAAATGTCCAAGAGAACCAGTCACCATGAATGATCAATTAGAACCGTACTGGAGGACATAATAACAACCGCCACCGCTACGGCACATCACCCTGTGGCCGGTCAGTGCTAAATCACCAGTGATATATCTCGCTGCTTTGTAATTGCTGGGTGCCTGGCAACTGAGAAGGTCATGATGGTGAAGGGGCTCGTTGCAGAGATTTAAGGACTACCCTGCATGGAGGATGTTGCCTTAGTAACAGAAGGACAGGTAAAACTTATGGTTCCTTTTTCCCGGGAAGCTTGGAGTATTCAGTATGACACCAGAAACTCTCGTCTTGGGCCTAGGTGTATCATCGTTCGAGAACGCAGTTATATGACAGGAGGTTCAGGCTTAAGTGCCTATAAGTGGCTGACCTTGTTTCCCACTATCAATATGAATTTTTTTTTTTTTCTGAAAGAGTGAATATGTAATAAAGAAACCTAATCTAGACCTGGTAGTGGTTATTTAGCTACTCTGGCACTGAACATTTCGACTCAGCGGATGGAGCGTTTTATTTTAATTCCTTCCAGGCGAACATAGCACCGACATTATTATAGTGTTCTTCAGGAATACTTCAAAGTAGTGGAAAGTACGTGTTTGTCGGTCCTATGATCTTGATTCATAAACAACACAGCCATACGGTACAGTCTTGCCTACTGGAAGCATCTCTCTGCCGTTACTAGTGATATAGCGGATTCACGATTCTATGAAGTGATCAGTGACACCACAGCTCCGCTCATCCCACCTGTGGACACAATTAGCAAATTTAACTTGGTATACATGTATAAAAACATTTAAAAATATCTTTATACATTCACATTCGAAATCACAAGACATACATTTTATAGGCCAGGCCATTACCGTTACTTCTACCTGCTATGACAGTTCAAATCACCCAGCATCTGCTTATATCCTCTCATTTCCTAATATGAATGTACAGTTTCTGCTGTCCTCTCACATATACAGTTCTTACATTCCCCTAGCGCTCCTTTGATTTTCTTTCATATTCCCTCCTATGTCTCACCTCAAGCCCCCTATGCCTTTTATGTTTTCGTTTTCTTTATCTAAGCATGCAGAACCTCATAGTAATCCCATTCTGTATTCTTAACACTCTCTCTCTCGTGACCTCTTTTCCCCTCCCCTCCCTTTCCATCCAGCCACTTCTCTCAGCTTCTCCTTCCCCACCCTTATGGCCCCTCATTACAGTAATGAAGCCTCGGCATACCCTGGGAGAGTCAGCAGGCCAGAAACAGGTGTACAGGGAGTGAGAAGCAGAACAAGTAACAAGCAAAAGACTTAGAAGGGTGAGGACGTGAGGGGCACAGGGGCAGAGGGAGTGAAACGAAAAGGGGAAGTGAGATTGGGGAAATAGAGAGGGAGGGCAGAGGGGGTGAGAGGGAGTGGGGAATATGGACTGGGGCCAGAGGGGAGGAGGGAGTGAGAGCCATTGGGGAGAGGGAGGGGGGAATAAGCAGTGGGGGAAAAGGGGGAGAGGGAGTGTGAGGGATAGGGAGAGAGAGTGAGGGGCATATGGGAAGAGAGGGAATGAGGCAAAGGACAAAGGGGTACAGGAGAGAGGGGGGAGGAGGTAAAGGACATAAGGGTACAGGGGAGAGGGGTGCGGAACACAGGGGTAGAAGGAATAAAGAGTCGAAAGCAGGGGACAAGAGGAAAGGAACTTTGCAGGGACATGAAGAAAGGGGAAAAAGGCGCAGAGGAAGGAAAGAATGTGGGGCAAAAGGGAAGAAAGGGTAAGGGACAGTCTGAGTAAGGGGTAAAGGGGGTTAAAAGGAAGAGAGAATGAAAGGGCAAAAGTAATGAAAACTGACAGGAAGAGACAGTAGTTGGCAGCGAATAGAAAGGTAAAGTCAGAGAGGATAAGGGTGTGGAGGTAAAAGCACATGTGTCAACTTAAAGACTGCTAGAAAATGAAAAAGATCTAAGAAAAATAGTCCAAAGTGCGGCATGAGAAAGAAAAAAAAGAAAAAAGAAGTAGGTGTCCAGTGGAAGAGAATCTGCTTAAGAGAACAGAAGAAGAAGTATGTGTCCCAGAAGTATGTGCCGTCGTGGTTCCTTCAGTGCTTTAATAACACTGATTAAAATGGAAGAGGGCCAATATCCATCAACAAGCCAAGGGGTTAAATAAACGATAAACATACTGTTTCAGTGTTGTAGTGTAGGTTAAGGTATTACCTCCCTTTGCCTAACATGCGACATCAGATATTGCTGCAAGATGGCTGCGGCCATGCTCTGTGAATGTCTGTATCTCCCTCAGTGCCGTATCTTCAGGCGACGCTAGGGTTTAAATAACCTAATACCACTATTTACCTTCACTGTGATTTAAGACGTTTGGGAGAGCTGCGATTATTTCTCCATTAGGATGTCGGTGTTATTTTGTTGCAATACTTCTCTGCCTCTAGCATATTCGGGGTGTGTGAGTTAAGCTTTCTGTTTTTCATCAAGAAAGAATTTCCAAGCTGGACACACACAAAAAAAGTACCCTATAAGTTAAAAGAAGGTGCAGCTTTCTCTTTTTCATCAAGAAAGAATTTCCAAGGGGGACACACACACAAAAAAAACCTACAGGTTAAAAGAAGGTGCAGTAGCGTAGTGGTGATCTCAAGCGTTTGAAGTTCCTTGAGAACCATACGTGTATTTTGTGTACCTGTGTGATATGGTCAAGGTTTATTTCATCAGAGCTTCCAAGATTACTGTCATACCGGCTTTTGGTGGCGGTGGTCCCGCCCTGCCAGCACCACCGCCACCAGACCAGGCCGGGTCAACCACTGATCCTGGCTCAGTGGTGGGGGGACCCTGGCCGTGTGAGGGTGTGGGTCGCTGTCTGTACAGGCGGGGTGGGCTGTGTCCTTTGTTGGTCAATGCGATGGCCGTGATTGCATGGTGGGAGATGGAGCATGGGCTGGAGTGATATGTTACCGATAAACTTCACTGTTGTTACTTATTCCTGGCTACTGAAATGAACGTCCAAACAACTACTGGCCGATTTTTATTATTTATAATCGGCATTTATGAAGCTGAGGTAGTATGATTATCATGTTTTGTTTCTTTCAATAATTCTTGTTAAGCCCGGTATTATGCTAAAGTTCGTCATCCGGAACAGTGTAAATACTGGCACACAGCAGTGTCTGAGAAGTTCAGTTTTTGACCTGTATCATCATACGTCATTAACTGTAAATACCTTTAATCCGATAACGATTATTTTACTTTATTCCTGCCGGTTGCAGGCGATTTTATTTTAAGAACGACCTCTGTTTGTGAAAGTGTTAATGAAGGCTATATACTGTATTGTAAAGCCCCCCTAGCTTGAAAACTCGTTCTCTCTCTCTCTCTCTCTCTCTCTCTCTCTCTCTCTCTCTCTCTCTCTCTCTCTCTATGTAACTTGCAATACTTTGGTGATAGAAACTCCGTGTACAAACAGCTAGATAAGGAGTTTATTACGAGCTCACAGTAAAATAGTCTGCCCGTCTTGGCTGTCTGCTATGAACTGACGCAATAACGCCTTCGCCCAGGCTTGGGCTCTGGGAAAGCGTGCTAGGTCAGCAAGTTTAGTGGGGGCATGTATGCATTGGAGGGGGACATATATACATCGGGGGTAGACATATTGTGGAGGGGGTACACTACTTCCCCGGGTAGCTGAGATGGTGTCTCCGGACACCAGGAGTGATATGGTGTTTGATTATATTACTAAGGCAGGACCGGGGAGGTTTGTACAAGTGATAAGTATGATACAGGGGCAGTAGGGGAGACATGGCCATGTTGAGGGGAGGGAATTAGAAGGATATATATAGATAAGATATACAAGGATCAATAGGGATGCATCCAGTAAGGGTCGAAGGTATACATAGATATAATGGGGATTATACAATAGTAGTTTGATACATGATAAACAAGGAGTAGATATGAGAGTTCTATTGTTGTTCTTCGTTCATTTTTTTTTTTTTTGTGTGTGTGTAGTTTCTGTAGGATACACTGTCACTCAGTAATGCATTAAAGAAATACCATCATTTTCTAGTAGGCAGAGTTCTGTTCGCAGTTTGGGTAATTGTCAGATGGCATTGGTAATCACTGAATGTGAGGGCACTAAGTACAGGGAGTTTCTACGTCGTATGTAGGGCGTACTATGCCTGTAGCGACTCTGATTTCCTGGAGTCGACGTTCCATTTTTCTGACACAACAATGCACTGCACAAATGATGAGTAGAAAACCTATGAAAGCGATAACCACAGGGGAAAACACAACTGTTGGATGAACCCATGAACGGCTGAAAGCCAGAGAAAATTGATCCATAATGAAATCACTGTCATTGAGGAATGTTAGCATGCACAAGTTAGGGGAGGTGATGGTAATGTTGGCAGATGGTAGGGCGGAAGGCATGTCGATAGGTTGAAAGATATCATAGGAGTGTTTACGGACAGCTTGGTGATAGCGAGTGGCGAAGTGATGACGGACTCTGATTTGACGGTACAATAGTCTGGTGCTCTGTAGAGACCACTAGTGGGGATGGATCGAACCGAAGAACCAGGACACATGATTGTGACAGAGATGGGAACAGCAAAGAAGAAGTACTGGACATGGTTGAGGTGAGCATGGTGGACCGGGAGGTCAGGAGCTGAGACAAAAGAACAGGCCGAGTAGATGGAATGGTTGCGAACTAAAGCAGACTCATAGGGTGTAGCACTGCTAGGGAAGATAGCGAAAAGGTGGGCAGCACAGAGACGAGAGGTCGGAGTAAGGGAGGAACATTTCTGGAGGTCTGTGGAAGAAAGGAAGGCAACTGAAAGATGATCATGGGAGAGGAGGAAATATTCTGAAGGAACAGATACTTGTAACAAGGAGTTGTTGAGGCGGAAAGGGAAGGGAATGATGTGGAAAAGGTTAAAGGTTATGGCAGAACGGAGAGGAATATGGACGACGACGTATGTGGTGAGAAGAGTGGCTTCGAGAACAGGATAATAATATTCAAGGGAGGAGTAGGGGAGGACTGGGGAGAGACCGAAGGTGGAGTGAGCCCATTCCAGGACAGAACGGAGAGCTGAGACAGGTACTAAGTCGGCAGTGACACGTCCATTTATAGCATCGACCAGGATACGAACCAAGGTAGAGACTTGAGACAGGAGAGAGAGTCAATGGCCAGGTGGAGATTATCCATATTGAGTTTGAGGTAGAAGAACTGAGAGATAACATTGAGATCTGAAAGGTGTCGTTGTAAGATATCGGTGAAGTTGTTTAGAGTGGACGTGACTTCATTGAGGTGGGTCATAAGCTTCTGTAACATAGTGTGTTGGATTTTGATGACTCAGCATTGTGATTCTAGGGCTGAAGCTAAATGAGTGAGATCAGATTTGAAGCCAGAAATGTCACGGGCTGTAGCAACGCCAAACAAGCCACTCAGAATCTCACCGCCGAAGTCGAAGAGACCTCGTTTCACACGAGAACGACCAACGGGTTTCTGAATGGAAAATGTCATTGAGCTCTGTGAATCTGTTACTTATGTACTGCAATTGCCAGGAGAGTGGTAGGAAAAGGTTATAGAGATACTCATTTGGGTTGTGTGTCCCCATGATGGCCATGAGATGGTTCCTGATTCCGTGGAGCTGGTGAGCGTAGGCAGGTAGGGCAATGGCTATGTCGGCCAGGGGCGCAAGATCATAGCGCAAGGAGGCTATTTCTTCGATAAGCATTACCTCGCCTCCCGAGCCGACCAAGCCCACGGGACGTACTCCACCATCATCCTGACCTGACCCAGACCCCAGGAGGGTCAGCACTGCCAGCAGGGAGATCGCTAACATCGTACCTAGAAAATCAGGGTAGAGTTAATGGGGGAGGTCTTGAAGAGGTTGATGGGCAGAGCGCAGTTTGGACCGATATTGATTGGTTGATGAATGAGCAGGTGGAGGTGGAGATGAAGGAGACTGAGGGATGTGTGGAGGGGAAGAGGGGGCAAGAGGTTGTGTAAGTGACTCTTCCAACACGAGGCCACGGGGTGCTCGCTTTAAGTCATCGACGTGGACCCATCTGGTGTCCTGAGTGGACAGGTCCTGGAGGTGAAATTTGTTGCCTTGTTGAGTGAGGACGCGGTGGGGCCCTGTAAATTTGTCATCCAACTTAGAGGAACGCGTATGGGAATGAGCAAAGACAAGATCGCCTACATTGATGGTGATAGGAGAGGCGGATTTATGTTGACACTGCAGCATGTCCTCCTGAGAGGAAGCCAAAGTGGATTGGACATACTGGTGGATTGTCTGGAAGTTGGCCAATTTTAGTTTAACATAATCATCCAGGTTGTAGATGGGCTCTGGCTTTGAGGATAAGAGAGAGTATGGGAGGTCCTTGTCAAAACCAAAGAGGACGAAGAAAGGAGATTCAGCAATGGATGCATTGATGCAGCTATTGATTGAGAATGCCACTTGGGGAATCCAGTCATCCCAGGACGTACTATGGGAGCCTAGATGTCTGAGGCAATCTAAGATTTTTCGGTTGTGGCGTTCTACAAGGCCATTGGAAGCCGGATGGTTAGGCACGACATTGCACTTACTGATATGAAAGCGGCGACAGATCTCATCGAGAAGGCTATTGTTGAACTCTGTACCGTTGTCAGTAAGAATGGAATGAGGGGTACTGAACGGGCAAATTACGTGATCTACAAAGGCACGTGCAACGCTCTGTGCAGTCTTGTCGGAGAGGGGGACGAGGACACAGTAGCGGGAGAAGTGGTCGACTGCTACGAACAAGTACTCAGCACCAGATTCCATGAGAGGTAGTTTTAAGAGATCGATTGAGACAGTTTCCCATGGTCGTGACGGGATTGGGTATTGTAAGAGAGGTGCAGGTAAGCCGGTTGATCCTTTGTGGCGGTGGCAGGAGAGGCAAGAATCACAGTGGGCATTGATATCGCGGCACATGGTTGGCCAATAGTATTTGAGACGTGCTTGGCGCAAGCATCGGTCTTTACCTGGATGGGAAGCTTGAGGAGTATTATGAACAATGTGAAGAACCTTTGGTATCAGAGCAGTGGGGACAACAAGTTGGCGTACTTCGCGATTGGGCGTGTCTTTGCCTGTTAGTAGTGTTTTCCTGTACAAGAGATCATCATCTAGCATGAACTCATCTAGTGATACTGGCAGAGTAGGTATGGTCGAGGCATCGCCAGAGTCTAGGAAATAAATGACTTTGGACCATATGGGGTCTTGGCGCTGAAAGTTTCGAACAACTTCTGACGTTAGTGTAGTGTTTTCAGTTACTTCAGGCTGCAGTGATGTTATAGCTGCTGCTACGTGACGTGAGAGTGCGTCTGCGACTACATTCAACTTGCCTGGTACATATTGAAAAGTGGGATTAAAGTCCTGGATGATGACGGACCATCTAGCTAGCCTACCTGTTAGGTTGCGGTTCTTGAACAAATCACATAGTGGAAGGTGGTCTGTTTGGATATGCACTGGATAACCATAGACTATATCTCTGAAATGTTTCAAAGACCAGACTACCGCTAGCGCTTCGAGATCTGTGACACTGTAGTTACTTTCAGCGGTTGTAAGGGTGCGACTAGCATACGCTATTACGCGCTTCCTTGATGCTTCATCGAGTTGCATCAAAACGGCACCAAGTCCAGTGCCTGAGGCGTCTGTGCAGAGAAGGAAGGGTGTGGTATAATCAGGGAACGCTAGAACAGGGGCATTTACAAGAGCTGTCTTTAGCTTTTCGAAAGCCTGTGACTGGTCGTTAGTCCAAACAAAGGGCACATTCTGCTTGAGTAAGTGGGTCAGAGGAGCGGCGATCTTTGTGTAGTCTTTAATGAATCTACAATAATAGCCACTGAGGCCCAGGAAACTTCGTACAGCTTCGGTAGTGGTAGGTTCTGGGAAGTTAATAATCGCCTTAGTTTTATCCTCATTAGTATGAATGCCTTGTTCATCTACGACATGGCCTAGGAATTTGATTTTCTTTCGCAGGAAGTTACATTTACTGAGATTGATTTTCAGGCCTGCGAGCTGGAGGCATTCAAAGACTTGCTGGAGTTTGGTAAAATGATCAGGGATGGATGTACTCACAACAATTATATCATATAGGTAAACAAAAAGAGAGTGTCCCATCATACCACCGAAGACTGAATGGATAAGTCGCATGAACACAGAAGGAGCATTTCTCAGACTGAAAGGGAGTCTCTTAAACTGAAAATGTCCGAAAGGGGTGATGAAAGCTGTAACTGGGCGAGAGGACTCTTCCATTTCGACCTGCCAGTACCCGCTGAGGAGGTCTAAAGATGAAAAGACTACGTTATTTTCACCAAAGGATTCTAGCAAATCAGTGAGGATGGGTAACGGGAAACGGTCTGGAACGGTGACAGAATTGACCTTACGATAGTTGACTACTGGTCTAAAGTAGTCCTTCTTTGGTACTAAGAAAAGTGGGCTATTCCATGGACTGACGGAGGGCTCAATAATGTCCTGGTCTAACATGTTCTGTACCATTTGATCTGTCTGCTTTCTCTGGCTGTGAGGAAATCGATATGCTGGTATGTAAATCGGCTGAGTTCCTGGTAGTAGTTCAATCGTATGTTTGACAAGGTCTGTTCTACCCATCGGTTCACCGGGTAAGGCAACCACGTTTCTGTATGAGGTCAGAAGGTCGAGGAGTTGAGGCATATTTTCTGGGAAATCCGTGCAATTGAGATGTGAGAGCATATCGGGTGAATATGTCGGCGCAGATCCCGTAGAGTTAATAGTACATACACCGATTGGCATACTATCATCAGTCTGAATAGTAGGAATTGAGGAGTCCTGGCACGCCTTTACAGCCACTGGGTATACTAGGAAGTCTCCAATCTTTACACCACTTTTAAGTTTTAGTGGAGCATTTGTGACACTGAGCAAGTACAGGTAGCATAAACTGTCCTCTAAGACTGTACACCACGCTGACTCATAAGTCAAGCCATTCACACAACACGTCTCAGGTAGTGTTAGTACATCCACTCCTTCTTTCGCACTGGCAACACAAACAGAGACTTTGGTGAACTCATGCAGTAACAAAATTGTGCACGTATTCGTTACTGCACGTTTCGTCTCTGCGTGTTGGAGAAGATCATGCACACTGTGTGAGGTAGGTAACTGAGACATGTCTGAGTCAGCGATAGTGTTGTCGGGAGAAGAGGTAAGAACCATTTCCGAAGGCTGAGAGGATGTAGCAGTAGACATTGAGGAATTTATGTCCTTGCTCGCAGTCAGTAAAGGAATGATCTCTGTATTCTCAGATGATGATATTGGTGGTTTGGGCTGGGCTGGACTTTTTGGTAGTGATAGGGACAGAGGTAACTGAAGGACTGATTTGATCGTAAGAACAGGATGGGGACATTCCATACTGTAAACCGGGAATCCAGAAATGTCTATACTACCACAAGCAGGTAATAATGCAATGGAGTGTTGTGCCATGGTGGAGAAACCAATAAGGGCATCTGCAGGATACTGCAAGTCATTAGTGACATGAAATTCAATTGGGATAGGGGGCAAATCTCCGTGTAGTTTGACTTCAAGGGTGACTCTTCCCTTAACCTTAAACTCTGAGCCTTCGACACCAAATAGGCGAATGTCTGGTCGTTCTAGGAAGCTGACGTGGTTGTGATGTAGTTGAAGAAGATGTAAGGAATTGTCGGATATCAGATTTACTATAGATCCTGTGTCCAAGAAGAATGACGTTGGTATGTCATGACTGCATCCGAGAATGACTAAACCCGAGGATGTTATGGGACCTACATGGCAGATGGGGAGTTGGGTGTCTGGTTCTACGTGATATTGGTCCGATACGGGCGCGGCGCTTCCCCCGACTGTTGGCGGTTGAGGTAACGACATTCCTCAGTGGTGTGAGTCGTGCTGGATCTGTGGTCTTTGCATTGGGGACGACGTGAGAGGGAAGGCGTATGCTCTTTGGTTTGGGAGTGAAGATGTCTGTATGTACGGTCGCAACTGGATGCTCGATGTCCAGGATGACCACAGTGCCAGCAAAGAATCGAAGATTGTCTGTTCCGTCGGGCGCTAGATTGATCACGACCTGCGGTAGGAGAACGATGCGTGGCAGGTCTGCCGTGTGTGGTGAGACAGGAGCGAGAGTGTTCTGGGGTAGTGGAGGTGTGACAAACTGAGGAGGCCAAGGGTTGGTTGGTGCCCTGACGCATGTAGTTCGAACCTGTTCTTTCATGAATGGCTTTAGTGACCTGAATAATTTTATCTCCTGGATTGAAACCGATTTCCAAAGCTAGCTCTCGCTGTTTAGGAGTAAGCCAGTGAAGGAATCTCAGGTAACCAATTAAGTCAGCAAAGTTGGTGAGTGAAAGCATTGGAACGCCATTATTGTCTTCTAACCATTTCGTGCCTACCAGTAATTGGAGCATCTCGCTACTAGTTGCTTTCATGGCGGCGGCAGCTTCGCAGAGCTTGGCATGTTGCGCTGGGACCCTCAAGTCCTCATCTAGTTGGTTTAGGAGATTAATGAATCCCATGAGAGACGCGGTATTTGAATGCTGGCAACAAAGGCTGATGAGTTCCGTATGAAAATCAGCAAAGGTATGAATGTTATCGAAATGTCCTGCACGGATCGCGGATCCGATGTCCGATTTGCTGTGGTGCAAGCGACCCATGAGATAGGCTACTTTGAGCGATTCATTGGTGATCTGCCTATTGTGGATGTCTGTGTCGACTTCTCTGAGGAAATCATAGACAGACCAAGTTGGGTCCTGGCCGGTAAATTTGGGATGATTGGCATCGTCGAGATAGACAGACTGTGGAGGGTTGGCCATGACTGGAAGAGCAGAAGTGGCGGTAGGAGAGGTGTGGGAGAGAGAGAAGGTAATGGTAGTTAAGGGCGAGCAAGACGGGGTATGAAGTGAGGCAGGAGAGTGAACGATAGGGGAAGGAGTAGAGGAAGAAGAAGGGAGTGTAGAGGCAGGGATAGAGGAGGAGGTATCTGGATTTACGAGGGTAGGATGAGTAGTAAGTGATTCTGCGAGAAGTGAAACGGGAGTCTCAGGTACAGGGCTGTGGTACTCTTTGCCACTTCGTAAATGAGTGATTGTGTTAGAGTCGGCAGACGGAGTATGATCAGGTGATGTTTCCGGGTCGAGAGGGCTGGTGTTAAGCGGTTGACGTGGAAAGTATGACATTTAATGCGGCAATGGAAGATGAAATGATGAAGATGGATACGTAGGTGGAAATGTATAAATAACAATGAGAGAATGGAATACACGAGTAGGTGTGAAAATGAAGGAAGGTGCGGGGATGGATGGTTTAAATAAAAGGCGAAGGATGAGATGGATTATAAATAACGTAGGTGAAGATGAAAACAGGGTAATGGAAATGAGATGGAATATTTACAATATCCAATCTGTAGAGAAAATCGAGGATAATCTTTATAGAAAGGTAAGGTATACTATAGTTACACAGTAGAGACGGGATTGACGAGATGTATGACGTGCAGGTGTGGCTGGGCGTAGCGGGGCTAGGGCGGGGCGGGGCGGGGTGGGGCGGGGCGGGGTGGGGCGGCGGTGGAGAGACAGCTGGGCGGAGAGGAGAGTGGCTGCGATGAGTCACCGGCAGGGAGTGGCGGTCTTAGGAGGCTCACGTAATGCAGACCAGATGTGGCGGCGTCAGGGCCGGTGGTGGGATGTGAGGGCAGATGTTGGTTCAATGCAGGTGTAGAGCTGTTGAGTTGCAAATGCAGAGAATGGCGGTGGGCAGACAGTGGGCAGACAGTGATAAGTGGCACCGTGGGGGCAGGAGTTATAATGAGTTCGGAACAGGTGCCGGGAATAGGTGCAACAGGTGCGTAGGACGGCGATGGTGACACTCGCGGGCAGGAACAAGGTGTGTGGGTGGGGTTGTTTGAGAGGCGAGCACTGGTGAGAAAAATTGGACACCCGGAAAGCACAGCCGGTTATTACACCACTAGAGGCACTGAGGAGGGGTGAGGCTGTGAGATGCCAGACGGCGTGTATCTGTTGGTGTCACTAAAAATTGTAGGAGGCGGTCAGAATCTGATGGTTCGAAACACCGCTGCTACCGAATGTAACTTTTTTTTTTTTTTTTTTAATGCGAGGAAGAACGAACCAAAGGCCATGAGCCCGCAGTAACAGTTCCCTCCAAGAGAAAAACAAAATACAATAGAGAGCCAAATTCAAGATCCGATCATTTTGAGATGCCTGGACACACTGCGTTTGAAAGACTGGAGATCATAGGCAGGAGGAAATACAGACAGAGGGAGACAGTTCCAGAGCTGACCTGTTGCATGAATGAAAGACTGGGAGTAACGGTTAACTCTTGCATTAGAGAGTTGGACAGAAAAGGGATGAGAGTTTGCTGCCAGACGGGTGCTACGCGCCCGTCGTAGAGGTGGAGGAATGCAAGCAGACAGTTCAGAGGAGCAGTGACCATTAAAGTAGCGATAGAAAAGAGATAAAGATGCAACAGTGCGGCGAAGAGACAGAGGTTGAAGGGAGTCAGTAAGAGGAGGAGAGTTAATGAGACGAAAAGCCTTTGACTCCACCCTATTGAGAAGAGCTGTATGTGGGGAGCCTCCCCACACATGAGAGTTGTACTCCACACAGGGGCGGATAAAACCCCTGTATAGAGTCAACAATTGTGCAGGGGTAAAGAAAGAGCGGAGTCGGCTTAGCACACCCAATCTCTTGGAAGCAGATTTTACAAGAGATGTAATATGATCTTTCCAAGATAAGTCCCGAGTAAATGAAACCCCAAGCATGTTCAAGGATGATGCAGGATTAATCTGAATATTATTAAACATTAGTGGGTATACCTGTGGAAGATTTTGTCGGGTTGATAGGTGTAAGAACTGAGTCTTAGAAGCATTAAAGACAACCATATTATTTTTACCCCAGTCAGAGATATGAGCCAAGTCAGACATTAGGTGTGCCATAGCCTCATCCCTTGTTTCTTGAAGTAACTGTTGAGATGGGCGTTGCGGGAACCGAATGGAAAGGTGAAGGGTGGAGTCATCAGCGTATGAGTGGATAGGGTTAGATGTACAGCTTAGAAGATCATTGATGAATAAAAGGAAGAGAGTTGGTGATAGGACAGAGCCCTGAGGAACACCACTGTTGATAGATCTAGGAGAAGAACGATGGCCGTCTACGACAGCAGCTATAGAACGACCAGAAAGGAAGCTAGCGATGAAGGTACAGATAGAAGGATAGAAACCGTAGGAGGGCAGTTTGGAAATTAAAGATTTGTGCCAGACTCGATCGAAAGCCTTTGAGATGTCAAGTGCAATGGCAAAGCTTTCGCCAAAGTCCCGAAAGGAGGATGACCAGGAGTCTGAAAGGTAGGTGAGAAGATCGCCAGTGGAGCGTCCCTGACGGAACCCATACTGACGATCGGAAAGAAGGTTGTGATAGGAAAGATGCCTTAAAATTTTTCTATTAAGAATTGACTCGAAAACTTTTGAAATACAGGACGTTAAAGCAATTGGACGATAGTTGGAGGGTTGGGAGTGGTCACCCTTCTTTGGGACTGGCTGAATGAGAGCAAACTTCCAGCAAGAAGGAAAGGTACAAGTTGACAGACAAAGGCGAAATAGTTTGCCTAGGCAGGGTGTAAGCACAGAAGCACAGTTTTTGAGAACAACAGGAGGGACCCCATCAGGCCCATATGCCTTGTTAGTACTGAGGCCAGTAATGGCAGAAAATACATCAACTGAAGAAATTTTAATGTCAGCCATGAGGAAGTCAGAGGGGGGAAGTGATGGAGGAACAGCACCGGAATCGTCTAAGGTGGAATTGGAGGAGATAGTCTGTGCGAAGAGATCTGCTTTATCAGTAGAAGAAATAGCTACAGAATCATCAGAGTAGAAAAGAGGAGGGAAGGATGATGAGGTAAAGTTGTTAGAAAGATTTTTGGCAAGGTGCCAGAAGGAGCGGGAAGAATTCGAGTTGGAGAGTTGAGAGCATTTAGTATGGATGAAATTATTTTTAGTAGAGCGAAGAACAGACTTAGCACGATTCCGGGCAGAAACGTAAAGATTATGTGATTCAGGGGTGGGTTGGCTCCGGTACCTTTTGTAGGCCTTCTCCTTGTTGCGGACAGCATTAGAACAAGCGTGATTAAACCAAGGCTTTCTTGCGTTAGTCAAAGGATATGAGAAAGGAATGTATGCTTCCATGCCCGAGAGAATAACCTCCGTAATGCGCAAGGCACACTCAGATGGCTCACGGCCATGGAAGCAATAATCATTCCAGGGAAAATCAAAGAAGTACTGCCTTAGGGCCTCCCAGTCCGCAGCTCCAAAATGCCAGAGACGACGTTTCCCTGGAGGGTCCGCAGGCCGTACTGGAGCGATAGAACAGGTTAAGGTAATAAGGTTGTGATCGGAGGAGCCCAACGGAGAGAAAAGATTAACAGAGTAAGCAGAAGGATTAGTTGTGAGGAAGAGGTCAAGTATGTTGGAGCTCTCTCCAAGGCGGTCAGGGATACGGGTAGGGTGCTGTACAAGCTGCTCTAGGTCATTAAGGATAGAAAAGATGTAGGCTTGTTCACCAGGTGGATCCGTGAAAGGAGAGGAGAGCCAAAGGTGGTGGTGAACATTGAAATCTCCAAGAATGGAGATTTCAGAGAAAGGAGAAATGGACAGAATGTGTTCCATCGTAGAAGTAAGATAGTCGAAGAATTTTTGATAGTCAGTAGAATTAGGGGATAAGTAAACAGCAGATATATTTAGTCTGAGAATGACAGGAAAGCCGAAGCCAGAGAGTGGAGAATTCAGAAGAATCAAGTTCAGGAACACGAGAGCAAGATAAGTCGTTGCGTATGTATACACAACAGCCACCTTTGGCTTTGAAATGAGTATAGAGAAAGTAGGAGGATACAGAAAAGGGTTTGCTGTCAGTTGCCTCAGACAGCTGAGTCTCCGTTAGAAAAAGAAGGTGAGGTTTAGAGGAGGAGAGGTGGTGCTCAACAGAGCGAAAGTTAGATGAAAGGCCGCGAATGTTGCAGAAATGAAGAAGAAGAGAGTCAGACAGTGGTTCCAGGCACCTCGAGTCGTCACCGGGAGAGGGGCAGATGGCGGGGGCATTTATGGTCCCCCCCCCTGGGGACTCCGAGGCTGGGTGAATTGACGCCATTTTGGTAAATTTTGAATAGGAAGTGTAGTGTGTACTGTTCATGTAGTTTGGTGAAGATAGTTACTTGCAATACTTTGGTGATAGAAACTCCGTGTACAAACAGCTAGATAAGGAGTTTATTACGAGCTCACAGTAAAATAGTCTGCCAGTCTTGGCTGTCTGCTATGAACTGACGCAATAACGCCTTCGCCCAGGCTTGGGCTCTGGGAAAGCGTGCTAGGTTAGCAAGTTTAGTGGGGGCATGTATGCATTGGGGGGGGACATATATACATCGGGGGTAGACATATTGTGGAGGGGGTACATCTATGTATATATGATATATATACAGTATATATACAATATATATAAAATAGTCGGAAACGAGCAAGAAGAAACAATACTAATACGTCACCGGAATGAAGGAGTATATAGTTAGAACAGGGAGGTCAAAGAGCAAGATTGTCTTTGTTGGTGAATGATGCTGAAACGCAATGAATGACTGATTTCACTGCATTCGTGGATCTTACTTTTCACAACCATTTTTGTGCAGACTTTGTCTCCGTACCAATCTTACACGACTATTAGTCTTGCTACAAAAATAGTTTCTGAGGAAGATTTATTATTATTATTATTATTATTATTATTATTTTTTAAGCAAAGGTCCGAAGAGGAGAGCAAATCATGTACCGTAATTTAAGGAATAATTCAAATAATAACGATTCCATTGATTAAAAGAAAAGGCTTTCGTGTTATATTTTAATATCTAGCTGCTCATTTATCAACGTCACATATTTAGAGGCAGAAAAGAAAAGGTAGATTGAGATGTTCCCCTATTTAAAATCTGACTCCATAATAATTAATTTATTTAATGAATGTCTTGGGATCAATTAGGCTACACTCAATATACGGGATGTAAAATCGACTTTAAATCTGTAACTGGGATATTGCATGTAGCGTTTGAAATATGAAAATGCTACTATGATTTGAAATATTCTCTACATAGCATCGTATACATTCATACAAAACGAAAAATTTTCACAGATAACTAATCCTTACATTTACTTGTGATTACATCCGCAGTTCCGGTTATATTACACCATGACAGTAAGATAGTTTTCCTGAAAGGTGCTTCTATTGAATGATTTACCGGTATGGCACCTTACGATAACAGATGCATCTTTGGTCAAACAATCTAGTAATCTTGTGTTTTCTCCCTCTCTTCCTTCTCTTTTTTTCGTTTTTTTATATTCTTTTCATCTTTTCCTCGTCAGCTTCTTTCTCTTCATTTCCCTCATCCACCTATCTTTCCATTTCTATTATCTTCATGTTTTTTCTGTTTACTTAAAATCGACAATACTTATAGTGTAACTGCCTAGTAGTCGAGGAGAAGGAAGAGGGAGAAAGGAATAATATTTTTATATAAATTGGCTAAGTACCACGAGAAGAATTTATGTGCTGCACAACTGTGTCTATCCTGGGGACAGCGGAGAATGATAGTTACCGAATACACATTACTTGTGGAAAAAGGCGACTGAGACAGGTGGGTATGGAGGGATGGAAAGAGACTATCTGTAACTGTATGGAGGTAACCCTTAACTGTACACTAAGGGTGTGATTTTATGTTGGGCTTCCTTCCTCTCCTGGTTAGTCGTCCCAAGAAAATCAAGTTGCTGCGCTCTTGATTTGCCAACCACATGTAACTGTGGGAAGTTTGTTTTGGCTGTAATATACCTATGGTGTGATATACGTTATCAATATCAGTGTTTGAAGATACGGTGCCAAGCAACTCCCCAACACAAAGTTTCCGTAGCGTCTAGGTTACAATTGTTTTTTCGACTTAGTTTTGCAGGATAAGTGATTCAGCAATAGAGACTAGAGAAGTAGTTCCATAAATAAACCATGAATTGCTCCTGCCTGCATTGCATCCAGCAGTACCACCCTTTGCGCTCCACTACTGTTTACTGAAGCAGTTTGGCCTTATTTTCAACTTTAGCTGAGACTTTTTAATGTTGTTAATATTTTACTGCAAGAAGATACGGGGTAATGCAACTTTGCTATAACTTCTTGGACTGTTTTGGGAGGATCACAGCCATTCAGAAATGCTATATGAATATGGGTCATCTGATCGCAGTATATCAACCTGCTAAACTGTCATATGAGATCACGTGAAAGACCCTGTATACAGCTCGAGTAAATACCTAATACTTACTTCCTATCACATTTCCCTATTCCATATTACTGATTTTATTAAGTTTTAATGTGTCTGTGTATATACAGAGGGGGAGGCGTGGCGAAGCGAGGGCCGTTATGCACTTGATTTTGTGTGCAGGGAGGTGGTGGGTATGTACTTGGTCAGATGGAGGGTTGCAACAGCGTAGCGTTGCCTGTGTGTGTTTGACACTGTTACGGTGAACACGACATAGTAAGACTTTACTCTAATTTCAGACCTTACAGGTCCTGTACTGCCAAGAGCCTTTAGAATTGCATTTTTTTTTTTTTTTTTTTAAGATCATAACACTGTCATCGCTTTCTCTCCCCAAGAGTGTAGCCCTATAATCACTGGCGATTTCATTCATGTTCTAACACCATTTCTGACTGGAAATAATTCGAGGAGACATCCCCAGAATATATATGACACAACGTTTCATAATGCGATATGTTGTAGATGCAAACAGCCTCTACAGTCGTGTTGAGAGTTCGAGGATGATTATCCATTTAGCGGATCAAGATATGACGAGTAAAAAGATCGGGAGGGAACATTCCTGAAATTAAAGATTGCATAGCTCAAGGGAAACAGTGAAAATAATGATAAAAAGAAGGAAACAATTAACTATGAACACATGACCAACATTTCGTAAAAATGGGGAAAGAATGAATGTTGAAGATCTCAGAAGGGGAGAATAAACAAAGCAGGAGCAGGGAAAGGCACTAACGTACAATACAAAGGTTGTATCAGTGAAAAAGAAATTACTTTGAGAAAGAAAATATATTTAAAAACAAAAGAAATGAAAACGGCACCGGCTGAGACAAAGGAAAGGGAGCAAATCATTTGGAAGGTAATCTGAAATAACGATACGATGAGTACAGCAACAGCAGTGAGAGAGGGGAGGATATTAATAGATTGAATTAGGAATAAATAAAAGAAAAACATTCTGGAGCCGATTGCTAATCGCCCGCCAGAAACAAGCGCTCCCAAAAAGGAGGTGACGGGGGCCGGCGCCCAACCCGGAGAGTGCCGGAGGGGGGCCCGGGGACTGCGCCCCCAAGCGGGGGGGGGGGCGAGGGGCGGCGTCTCCCATAGAGGGGCTGGCCCCCCACCGGAGGAGGCCTGGACTCCCTCGGGTGGGGCGGGGAGGCGGACCTTCCTCTGGTGGGGCGGGCCTCCCTCAGAGGGGTGCCATGGGGCGGCACACCCCTCGGAGGGGTGGGGTCCCTCAGGGGGGAGAGGCTCCCCTCTGGGAGGCGGGGCCCCTCCTGGAGCGGGGCGGCTCTATCCCTGAGGGCGGCCGGGGGTGGTGCGCTCCGGAGGGGGTGGAACCCCCAGGAGGAGGGCCAGGGCCCCCCCGAGAGGGGGCCGCGGGGCGGCGCCCCCCCCCCCGGGTTGGCCGGGGGCCGGACAACACGCCCCCCCTCGGGCCAGTGGGCCGGGGGGGGGGGAGTGAAAGATTTTTGCCATATCTTGATACCCTGAAGGTTTCATGTTGGTAGCTCAGGCCGTTCATGAGATATAATAGTGCTAAAGGCAGGCGATAAAAACTAGTTGACCTTTGGCAGCCATTATGGTAACTTTCAGCTTGACCCCGAGTGCCCATTTTCAAACTCGTCCAAGATTTGGGCCATATCTTGATACCCTGAAGGTTTCATGTCGATAAGCCATTCATGAGATATAATGGGAACACACACACACACACACACACACACACACACACACACAGGAGGGCACTAACATTACCGTATCACTCCGGCTTTGTAAGGGAGGGCGATAACAAAAGAAGCGTCCGAAATAAAGAACGGGAAACAAAGACAGAAAGTAAGAAATAGATGAAAGAGTAGCAGACACACGAGAAGGGTAGAAGCGAATGGCATTACAGACGGAGAGAAAACGTCTAGAAAGTGGAGGAGTGGGAACTAGGTCAGAAGAAGATAAAGGGGATGTGAACAAGGAAACAGGCGTGATGATACTCAGCTAAATTAAGCGGCCAAGTGTGGATCCTGGTCGGCATTACAGGGAAGACGAGTTAATTAACATAGGAGGGGTTTCACGTCTGGCTGCAACAGTAGGTACAGTCTCGCTTCCCCTACTGCATTTGTTCTACCACTAATGTATATGACAAATATAGTATACGCAAGACATGGGTCTTTATAACTTACTTACTCCAAAGTAGGCATTCATGAACTAAAATATACTTATGTATGTAGGCATATATATTGAGGAGCCACAGGAAGAAAAGTTGATAAAACATTTCATACGAAGCTGTGCACTGTAACTGACTACGGGTTAATGAATTTGGGTTAAAGCAAGGCTTCAGGAGAAAAAGATTAATAAACTGGCCTAATAATCCCCAGCATCCAGCGTTATACCCTACCTGCAGAGAACAGTAAGAAATTTATTACAGGTTTTTATATACTACGGTGTTAACAGAGGGTATGGAATCTACGATATTACTGGGAGCTTTCCACTGTATGAAAGCGAATGTCTTCATACTGGAGCAACGATGGAAAATGATTGGAGAAAATAACTGAAAATTTTGATGATGAGACATTTAATATTATGGAGAAAAATAATCATACACTGTACATGTTTTAAATGTATTTTGGAATAAAGCCATAATCATACAACATCCATGATGTACTGGTAACTGTTATTAAAAAAATAATTAATCAGATACCGGTCTGCATGATACATTACAGTGATGATACACCACCTCATGGTCCCCTCCAGGTAAGTTCACTGGGTCTGGAATGTAGCAACAGTGTTGCCAGGTGCTGGCCCTAAAATATCTGTAGAATCATCCATAAAATTTCTTGAGATTTGAAAAAAATTCTGTAGATCACAATTTCACGCATATATTGACAAAAGGTATGCAAATATGTATTAGAAGTTATCTGTGCCTTTATTTAAAAGAAAAAAATATATGATTAATTCCATACGAATAATCTAAGATTAATAGTTTTATTAAATTAAGAATATGGTATGAATTTTCATATTTCAAGTTCATAAAATGCGGGTTAACATACAGTTACTATGGGTCAAGTTAGACACGAACCTAACTGAAAACATACTGAAAACAAGGGCTAAAAGAGCGAGCCCCTTTTTCACTTTTCGTTTTGCTCATAACTCTCTAGGCCAAATAACTATAACTTTGTTATATTAGATAACCGTAGGAACAGTCGCTAACACCACTAACATATTCCAAATATGTCCAAACTTCCGAAACTAACTCTTACATACCAGCTTCTGACTCCCTCAGAATGTAAACAAAAATGGCAGTACACCGGCGCATTCGATAGTAGAAAAATGTATATATTTAATATTGAAATTTTCGTATTAGTTCACAGATTAAGCAGTTTATAAGTATATTAATTGTTAAGGCCGGTTCACACGAGCAAAATCGCGGTCGTTTTTTGCCGGAATTCGCTTCCCGGTAGAAATTCCGGCCGCTTTTTTCGCCGTTATGGAGAGACCGACATGTCGGTCTTTTTTTGCCGGAATAGGAAGAAAGTATCCGGGCCGATTTAAATGGAAGCACCGAACAAGGCAAAGCTGTGGGAACGAAGACGAATACGACATCTTGTTTACAATACTACCACAACTTCGCTCACTTTAGCGTTCATTCCAGATTGGGTGTATCTGATATAAAAGTATGATTATTTAAGTATGAGTTAAAGGTAATGAGCTGAAGGTAAAGGAGTCTTGTACATGATTTTATGCTTAAGAAAATTTATGCATACGGCCCCTGAAGCCCCCGGAAAGCTGAGTTGCAGTAAAGGCTTATTCACAGGAGCTAAATCGCGGCCATGAGGGCTCATCTTGAAGTTGGAAAAGTGCAAGTGCAAGAGCTGCACACCTACTTCGAGTACGGTGGTCCATCTTTGTAAACACTGTTGCCGCGTTCCTGCCTCTACAGTCCCCGCACGTGTGAACACCTTTCCGGGAGAAATGCCGAAAATCGGCATTTTTCCCCCGCAAATCGGCGAAAAAAACGGCCGCGATTCAGCTCGTGTGAACCTGCCTTTATACTGCAAGTACTAGTCTAATATAGCTTAAGCGACATAATTTGAAATTAAAGAAAATACAATATTTCATTGAAAACTTTACGTTTCAAGGGTTAACTACTGTATACAATACGCTTTCTTTCAGGACTGTCCTCTTGCCCACTGCTAAATTTCTCTGTGGTATTTGTAAATTGAATTCCTTTCCATATTGCTTGTAAAATTTCTTGAGAATTTCTGTAATATATCAAAATATCTGTAGATTAAGCACAAAATTCTGTATTTCTGTAGATCCTTCCAAAAATCTGTAGAAATACAGATATTTCTGTAGACCTGGCAACCCTGTGTAGCAAAATTGCGATCAGCGCCCTCTTGCAACTCGGACTTTGATTTGAAGGAAAAACAATTGAAATGTCAGCGTTGTTTTCGCCTTTTCTTTTTCTTCCTTCATATCAGCAATAAGTATGATAAGTTTTCCTTTCACCACTGATATTTGTATATAAAGAAAGAATAAGAGACATGGGATGATTCTAAACGCTCATTGTCTCTCCTACAAAAGCATGTCTGAGTTTTGACGGAGAGCTGGTCATAAGTTTGCTTACAGATCTCACTCCTATATTGTAACTGCTGCATCTTCAGTTCCACTGTTCCTGCGACTCCTTCCCTTCGTCTAATCTCCGTCTTTCAACACTCTGATAACTGAGAAACTGATTTACTTATCATATGTGCCTTTTGTAGCATTTGCTGAATCATAGTTTTGTTTTATTTATTTTTTTCTGGAACATAAAACCTAATTATTTTTGGATGCATTAGACTCCGATCATAAAGCCTCCCACATGCAGCGCTCAAATATTTATTCAACCAGAGTACTACTCTAATACCATAACACACACACACACACACACACACACACACACACGCAGCATTATATTCTGGCAAGCTTCAAAAATAACCTCAGTACCATAACAAACATATACAAAGTTCTAATTTCCTCTGGTGAAGCAAGGGTTTCCGCCGCCACTTCACGCTTCTAGCAAAATACGCGCAGATATCATCCTGCCCTTCATTATCTCACTTTATCTCGTGCTTGGGAAAGTGAGTGAATTTTTCATACATTACTAGGAAAACACTTTATTCGCAAATGATATAGGGATGGAAGAAGTGGAAAACCAAGATATGAATATAGCACGGAAACAAGAAAGTATTTGGGATGGGAAGAGATTTAGAGTTTTATATGCACTGCTGCTTTCCACAAAACGTCTGTACCTATGTTACACACACACACACACACACACACACCGCTCGCTGGTGCAGTGGTAACGCTCTCGCTTGCCATCTGGTAGACGGAAGTTCGCGCCTCGCTCAGGTTGCGAAAAGTTTCACTGACGAAGTGGGTGGTTACTGTCCTCCTTGAGCACGGGGACGGGTGTGTGCGTGTGTGAAGGTCACAGCCTTGCGCTTAGATCGGACTATATGAGCTCTCAGCTTCCTTCCGGGAGGGTAAAAGCTGACGATCACGACCATCAGGTGATCCTGACCGACCCGGTGAATTACACACACACACACACACACACAGGACGGGAGTTCGCGCCTCGCTGAGGTTGCGAAAAGTTTCACTGACGAAGTGGGTGGTTACTGTCCCCCTTGAGCAAGGGAACGGGTGTGTGCGTGTGTGAAGGTCACAGCCTTGCCCTTAGATAGGACTACATGAGCTCTCAGCTCCCTTCCGGGAGGGTAAAAGCTGACGATCACGACCATCAGGTGATCCTGACCGACCCGGTGAATTACACACATGCGCGCGCGCGCGCGCTGTTTATGTTATTAATCGTCTGTATCTGCCATCGGTAGACCTGACAGGGTGTCAACATATGCAGACATGACAATGCACCATTACGGGTTGCGTTCGAGCGTACAATTCATTACAAGTCGAGCCACTGCAGGTCCAGGGTCATGGTAATGGTGAGTCAAGGTGGTTGGGTACGTATGATATGGGGAAAAACAGTGCCTCGCTTTGTCGGGATATGGAAAGTATGCAGTATGAGAGAGAGAGAGAGAGAGAGAGAGAGAGAGAGAGAGGAAAGAAATGGAAAACGACGAATACCTGACAAAGAATGAGTGACAGTCAGTGAAATCCAGCAGTAAACATTCAGACGGGTATGAACTCTGCTCGGAAAGGTCGAGAGAGAGAGAGAGAGAGAGAGAGAGAGAGAGAGAGAGAGAGAGAGAAACATGTGGAAAATGTGACAGAAAGAAAATGAAGCAAAGGAAAACATTGTGAAAAATGAGAGGTAAAAAATTTAGTCAATCATTTCAATTCGCACTAGACTCTTTGCAACGACAGAAAATATACTTTCCATAAGAACGACAAGAATGAAATCAAGCACACAAACGCATGATTAATAATATATACAACGCAATTTAATGTCCACTTCTGTCAGGTTGCTGGTCATGAAACTTAGAAAACTTTCTAACTGATACAACAACACTCTACATGAGATACAATACAATTACTTTGTGTACTGTGTAAATTAATGATGCCTTGCCTAATCCATGCATTAGGAACTTACTGATACAGTTGCTGAAGCATTACCAGTGATAAATCCTCGTATCCGGTGGGAAGCAGGTAAGGAGACGTGGGCGATGTGATGGTATAGATGATGAGTGTTAAAGCAGGTGAGGTAGTGTTAAGTGATGTTTGGGTAAATGAGCGACATGGCTGGATAGATATTATTAATTCAGATGAGGTAATGTATAATTATCTAAGTTTCCTTCATGATGTATATATTTGGTAAAGAGAGCGTCAGTCTGTGTTCATGCAGACGTATGAGTGATTCACCTAATCTTAATATTAATTTAACTAAGCTACCATAACATTCATCATCATGTGCTGCCATAGTGCTCATTTGCCCGGTCACCTCGCTGAGCACCCAAGGAACGTTACAAAAGCGCAATTCTTCATGTAGGATACCCTAGGTGGTGGCGACCATCATCCACTCACTTGATGTAGTGCTGCCTACTTCTTCCTTAGCCTTTACCATTCTTTTTCTGAGCCTGCCTCCTCTCTTCCTATTTCTTCCATCTTTCCTGTAACTTCTTAATGCTTTCCTTTCCTTCACAGGTGGCAAACATTGAGTGACAAGCCAAATGGTTTCCTGTAAGTCAAGAAACCATTTACAACGCAGGGTGGTAACCATATAACCAAACCATCGTGCTCCCTACTTTGCTGGGCGAGGTTCTTCACTTTCTGTACAAATTATGTAAATACATTATATTATCTTGCTTAAGTTATTCTAATTAGGGACGACAGCTGACGTATATGGAAATGTTGCTGACTCGTCTGGTTCCCTTTCATATACTGATGTCCCCTATATTAGGTTGTGCCTCGACTGACAGTCACCAGGTGATGAGTGCAGGTATGTAATGTAGAAAGGCATTACATATCTGCAGTCGATGGTGTTCTGTTAGTCGAGGTATTTTTACCATTAGTGTAGGTCTAGCTATTTGTCTTTGTAGGATTTAGTATAGGTTAGCGATTTGTCTGTTAGGTGATTAGTTTTAGGGTCTTTAGATTAGTTTTTCTTTATAATATAAGGTATAAAAAATATAAAACCAAGAAAAAATTAAAAAATAAAAATACAAAAAAGAATAAATAAGATTAAAATTATTATATATATATGTACAGACGTCGGAATAAGTTCGTTTCCTTTTCTGTGGACTAAAGCGTTTGTAACGCTGCTCGATGGAGAGCTACCCCCTCCTCCTCCCTTCCCCATAGTCCCACACTCCCACCCAACCCCCCCACTTTTCTCTCCGACCCCATAACCCCACCCGGTACCTTCCATGCTCTCGCTCACAGCCAGCTAGGGGTGTCTGTACTTCAAGCACCTCTCAAATTACGTGTAGTCCGAACAACTAATAAAGAAATAGCACAGTATATACATAAACCAAGTTAGGAAAAATTTACTGCACTTAGAGAGAGAGAGAGAGAGAGAGAGAGTTAAAAGACAGGGGGCGACAGGCGGAGAGGGAGAGTGAGTGGAATAATGAGAAATGAGAGTGCAGTTACGGAGAAAGTAAAAAGAGGAGAGGCAAGGAGAGAACAACGAGATTTAAGAAACAGAGAGTGAGAAGAAGAGACAGTGAGAGGTGAAATGAGATACAAGCAGTGTGAAAGGGAAAGAGAAAAGGGTGATGTGAATCGGAAGGCTGGGAGACAGGAAGGAGAGACAAAAGGGGAGACAGCTGAGAGAAAATTGGAATGGAGCTAACACAGAAATAGGGATAAGAAAAGGAGAAAGTGGGAAAGCGAGCTACGGAACGGAACACTGAGAACGATATGAGAAAAATTAGAAAAGAAGACAAGGTAACGGGGAGGAGGAAGAAAATGTGTTATTATGGTAAGGACGCAGGGAAAGAACTAAGCAGGATGAGACGAAAACATTGAGGCTGAGTAGAACGAATGACATTCAAGTGAAAAGGGAGGGAGAGAAATAGAGAAATTAGCGAAATCTGCAGAGAGAAAGTACAGATTACTGGTGGGAAGAAAACAGGTTAATTATTAGGGCAAGAAAGGGGAGGGGGATGTTAAGAAGGGAAGACAAGGGGAGGGAGAGGGAGGGAGGAAGGGAGGGACAGTGGTAAGAGCGGAATGAAAGAAGAGATTTCGGGTAACAGGGAGAGACGGAGAGAGGAGAGAGAAAAAGGAGCATGCAGTTATTAATGGGGAAAGAAAGCAGTGAAGGAAATGGGTTTAGTACAAGTAAAGAAATACGGAGAGAATAATGGAGAAAAAAAGGTAACACATGTGACATGAAAAAAGAAAGACAAAGTTGTGACAAGGAGGGAGAAAGAAGAGTGAGGTAAGGAGGGAGTGACAGAGGAGGAGACAGACGAAGGAAAGGAGAGAGGGAGGAAGGCAGGGACTAAGCAGATAGCTAGAAAGAGGAAGGAGGGAAAAGGAAACTGGGGGTGAGACAAAGGATCCAGAGGAAGAGATGAGGGGGGGGGGTGCAGGGGCAGCACACAGACAGGCACAGACAGATAGGTCAACAAATATTCAGAAAGTGTGTGTGTGTGTGTGTGTGTGTGTGTGCTTCCATCCCTGTGTCACTTCTATAACATTGTTCCATTTTTTCACCTGAGTGTTTTCCTCTTCCCTGCTTCAGTTTCTCCTCTTACTTTTCTTATCAGCATTTCTCCTGATTGTTCTTACCATTCAAAGTCTCCTCCTCTCTCTCTCTCTCTGGGAATTAAGAGATTGTTCTCACAGTCTATATCTCCTTAATACTGCCACTTCCTGAGTTGCTGTGGAATTTTGGTCGCTTGGAAAAGACATACGTCGACTTAAAGAGTTCAGGAGACTAAGGGATCAGTTCGCCTGAGGGCTGTGGGACTTTTTTTAGTAGAAACTCGTAGACTACGAGGTCAACTAGTTAAAGTGTTTAAAATCTGAATGGGTTTCACAATCATTACATACAAAGTTGCTTACTCTTAACACGGACTTGGCACACAACCATGATTGGAAGCTGTAAATTTACCAGCAGAAATACGTGAAAACTTTTTCACGTGCAAGATCTGCTCCACATGGAACTGACTCAACATGGACGTTGTTAACACTACAGTAAATAAGTTTAAGGGATTCATCGGCAGGATCTTACACTAGAATAAATGTGAACTGGATATGCATTCACAGGCAAACAAGAAGTATCTCCACGGTATGAGCTGCATAGTCATTAAGATCCTAACTTCCTTGTAACTCCTCTCTCTCACTGTGTGTGTGTGTGTGTGTGTGTGTGTAAAAGAGGTGTCTACTTTCGCAACATTTAATCACAGCAGATTTATTCTCTCTCTCTCTCTCTCTCTCTCTCTCTCTCTCTCTCTCTCTCTCTCTCTCTCTCTCTCTCTCTCTTTCTGTGTGTGTGTGTGTGTGTGTGTGTGTGTGTAAAAGAGGTGTCTACTACTGCAACATTTATTAACAGCAGATTTATTCTCTCTCTCTCTCTCTCTCTCTCTCTCTCTCACACACACACACACACACACACACACACACACACACACACACACACAGTGTGGTAAACCTTTTCCTAACTTAGTTTATGATATATACTGTACTATTTCTTTATTAGTTGCTCGGACTACACTTAATGGGGTGCTTCTGAAAAGCCTAGTATTCCGGTAGATGTCACTACCATTGGGACAAACACAGTCCCCGCGCTGTTTAAAAAGCATTTTTTTCTTTGTTAAATCTCTACATTGTGTGAAACTGTGATTCATAGTAATGTCAAATTCCGTAATGTAAATAATACAAATAGAACAAGTATGTATAACGTAGCGTGAATTATTTATATTTATCATAAACGGAAATTAAAATATCATTGATGGAATATGATGGTCCTATATTATTTAATGTCTGCTACATTTAGTGCAAGTTAGGTTCTTAAGACATCGTTTGTTCAGACTGTAAATTACGCCTACTAGGTATCTTGACTCATTCAGTCTCTACGTAGGCAGAAATTTAATGCTGAGTAAATACTAGGATTCAGCATTTTGCTCACTCCCTTCATGCATGCGCACAAGACAGTCCAGTGTTTACGTTTTTTCACGAGAGATTTGTTTTTAAAACAAACGCACTAGGGCTAATGCTTAAAATAATACTATTTAGACTAGGCTACGTGTGGTCTAGTTAGGTTAGATAAAGTAAGGTACTGTAATTGCTTTAAAGGGTCTGAGGGGTCAACATCACGGCCTTCTCAAACCGTGGCACAAGGGTCTTGTGGTGTGCATGGGTGAAGGGAGTGAGCAAAATGTTGAGTCCCAGTATTTACTCAACATTAAATTTCTGCCCACATAGAGATTGAATGAGTCAAGACACCCACTAGGCGTAATTTACAGTCTGAACAAACTATGTATTAAGAACCTAACTTGCACTAAATGTAGCAGAAATGAAATAATATAGGAACAATGAAATGGCGAGGTGCCATCATATTCTATGAATGATATTTTAATTTCCGTTTATGATAAATATGAACAATTCACGCTACGTTATATATACGTGTTCTATTTGTATTATTTATATTACAGTATATGACATTACTATGATTCACTGTTTCACACGACAGTGTAGATATTTAGCAAAGAAAAATATACTTATTAAATACAACGCGGGGAATGTGTTGTCCGAATGGTGGTGACATCTACCCGAATACTAGCTTTGAAAGCACCCCATTAGGGAGGTGCTTGAAGTACAGAAACCCCTAGCTGGCTGTGAGCTAGAGTATGGAGGGTACCTGGTGGGGTTATGGAGTAGGAGAGAAAAGTGGGGGGGTTGGGTGGGGGTGGGGGACTATGAGGAAGGGAGGAGGAGGGGGTAGCTCTCCATCGAGCAGTGTTACAAACTCGGAAAAGGAAACGAACTTATTCCGACGTCTGTACGTTTGCATGAAAGTGTGTCTGTATGTATGCATGGAAGTGTGTGTGTGTGTGTGTGTGTGTGTGTGTGTGTGTGTGTGTATGTATGTATATGTCTCTATATATATATATATATATTTATATATATATAAAAATATATATATATAATGTGTGTGTGTATATATATATATATATATATATATATATATATATATATATATATATATATATATATATATATAAATATATATAGGGCCTTAATAACCAGGGGCTTCGGCCCCAATTGTTGATAGGCCGGGAAAAAAAAAAAAAAAAAAAACTACTTTTCGCTGAAAGGTGGACGAATCTATACAAACAAAACAGCTCCCTACTTGTCAACAAGTGGGTTAGTGAAGGGTTAGTGCCCCTCCCCGTAAAACAAATAACTCAAAGTCAAATGGCCACCTCTTACGGAATTATGGCGTCTGGCAATAGATAGATAGAATTCCTTATGAGTCAAGTATACAGTGACCATATTACAAATAGACAAAAAATAAATAAATAAAAATATATCAGTTTGTTTTATTAATCTGTCCACATCATTTTATTCTTCACAGAACGTAATTAATTAAAAAAGTCATCATTTGTAACGAAAAATAAAGCAAAATCTCAAAATCTCACCATACCGAAAGAATCCTACTAACACAAAAACGAATGAAATTCAGTGTCACCCAAAGCTTGTCTGGAATATGACTGCAAGGCAATGTATTATACTGGTGTATATCCAACAATTTGAGACACCAGTTCAGGGGCCATATTGTTTCAATAAAAAAGTCGACTATCGTGTCCGCCAGCACCAGCACCCTTTTCCGAGTGAGCCAACACAAAAATGAAACAACAAGCTGGAAAGGAATAGACCATGTTAGAAGATTAAAGGTACAAGTGAAGAAGAGGAGCATCGAAATTAGGCAACCTAGTATGGTAAAGAACTGGGACGAATAATATATAATTCTTTTGGTAACTTAGGGTGCGGGGAATATCCCATCCTTACTGTGTTTCTCGGGGGACAGAATCAGCATCGAAATTTTCAGTTTAAATTAAACTAGTAATGCTGTCAGATAGAGGACCAAACTGTTGTTTCACCTATTGTGCAGCATTCTGCATAGGCTATAAGGCACAATTTGTTTCACGTACTTCGTTGCATTCTTTATATAACGCACAGTTTGTTTCAAGTATTTTGTAGCACACAGTACACAGGTATTTGGCGCACAGTGATACGTCGCTGAACTACTTGAGCAATACCTTTACCATGTCACCCACAAAGTAGATATGGTAAGTGTAAATATCTCACCGCGGAGAACCCTGAGTCGGCCTAACAACACGCCATTGCTAAAGCTGCAGTTGGTGAAGACTCCATGCTCTCTGAACAGGAGGGCAACGAGTCGACGTGGGAGAAAGCATAGTAAAGAGAAACATACTCAGGCTCCCTCAACTAAGTGCCTGGAAGAAGATTTTGCTGATGCAGCGTATTTCGTATATGTACAAAGTAGATAAAAGGGGCATGCAGAAAGTGGGAAAGTACTTGCAATTCTCTTTGTTCCAGCTGTTTCAGGGTTTCAGTACCTATGAGGGAAAATACTCTATGTTTCGATCTACCTACCGTGCCTATCTACCCACCTGTCTGTATCTATCTACCTATCCTAATATCTATCTATCCATCTCTCTCTCTCTCTCTCTCTCTCTCTCTCTCTCTCTCTCTCTCTCTCTCTCTCGTACTCGGGGGAACGTCTGTCTATCTGTCTACTGCCAGACGCCTCAATCCCGCAAGGGCTAGCCACAAACAAATAACCTCCATATAGCCCTGTCCTTCCCCGCAGCTAACACACACCTCTCTCATTTACCTCTTCACTACATCCCTCCATCTCATCTTCGGCCTCCCCCTCGTTCCCCCCCCCTTCATCGCACTTACACATTTCTTTAGTTTCTCGCTCTCCATCCCCTCCACATGGCCAAACCACCTCAGTGTATCTCTCCTTACGCATTCTATCACATCCACATCCACATGACGACGGTCCTTCACTTCCTCATTTTGTCAGTCTGTCTCTCCATGTAACTCCACCACTGCTCTCACTCTTGACTTATGTCCTTCCAACAAGGTCCAAGCTTCACTTCCATACGTTAGAGCTGGCATCACAATACTATCATGCAGCAACTTCTTTACTTTCATGCTCACTTCCCTATTTCTTATCACTGTTTTCAAAGAACCAGCCACCTTTCTTCCTTGTTTTACTCTGTCAAGCATTTCACCCTCCAAACTTCAATCCTTACTCATCACACTACCCAAGTACGTAAATGCACTTACATTTTCCATTTCCTCATCCAACCTCACTGTATATTCGGTGACTTCATTTCTCTCGAAGACCATAGCTTTACTCTTCACTACATTCACCATTAGATTCTGTTTCTTACACACTCTCCCAGCCTCATTCATCATGCCTTGCAGTTTCTGGTTGTCTTTACTTAACAATACAGCATCATCTGTAAACAACAATACAAGAAGTTTCCAAATGCTGATCTCTATCATTAGGACTGCTCCAACATTCACTGCTCTACATTGTATATCTTTTATAACCCCATCCTTTTTCAGATGAACAGGCATGGAGACATGACACATCCCTGTTTCAATCCATTATTCATAGAGAATAATTCACTCAGTTCACTATATACATGCACTGCAACCTTAGCACCCTCATACATACTCTTCACGGCATTCAACACCTTCCCATTTACCCCATATATTCTTAGTATTTTCCACATTCCTTGTCTATTCACTGTCATATGTGTTCTCCAAATCCAAGCAGGCCGCATACAACTTCTTTCCCTTCTCTAGAGAGTTTTCCACTAAAGACCTAAGGAGGAGATCTACACAATCTCTTCCCTTCTTAAAAGCTTCCTGTTCTTCTCCAACGAATTCCTTTGTTATTTCTCTAACTCTGTCAATAACTATCCTACCATATACTTTCCCTGTTATACAAAGAAGACAAATGACCGTATGATTACCACACACTTCTTTGTCCCCTTGTCCTTTGTACAGGGGAATAATTATATTTGACTTCCAATCCTCCGGGACTCTACCTTCCTCCCGGGCCAATCTCCACATCTTTCATATCAATTCCATTCTACTACTATCTCTCCCTCATGCTTCATCATTTCACCACACACTCCATCCATACCGAGAGCTTTCCCCAATTTGACTTTCTTCATTGCTTCCACTACTTAAATCCCACTGATCTCTTCCTCCTTTCTCACCATCCTCCTTCTCCCACCCATTCCCCAGCCACTTACACTCGCATTACCTTCATTCTCTATGTTTAACAGTTCTTTAAAGTGATCTCTCCATCTTCTCACTTTATTTCCCTTCTCCACTATTAATCTACCATTTCTATCCTTCGCTACCCTACTAACTTCTTCATCACCCTGTCTAACTCTCTTTACCTCCTTCCAGAATATTTTCTTACGGTCCTTCCACTTTACACTCAATTTCCTTCCAAATTCCTCATCCACTCTCGTCTTATTCTCTCTTACTAATCTTTTCACCTCTCTCTTCCTCTCTACGTATAATTCTCTCCCAGTCTCTCAACTTCCTCCATGTGTCTGCATCTCATACACTCACTAAATGCTTTCTTCTTTTGCGCCACAGCATGCCTCTCGTATTCATCCCCAACTCTCTCTTTTATTTCAGTTTTACAATCAATGTTACTTTCCCCACTCATCCCTCGTACTCTCAGATTTACAGCACTCTACTCCTTGGACGTGTATGCGTGTGTGTGTGTGTGTGTGTGTGTGTGTGTGTGTGTGTGTGTGTGTGTGTGTGTGTGTGTGTGTGTGTGTGTGTGTGTGTGTGTGTGTGTGTGTGTGTGTGTGTGTGTGTGTGTGTGTGTGTGTGTGTGAACTCCTCCTAGGATTTTTGGTGGACTGATTGAAACTTCCCAGTTGAGTTCCTTGGGTTACTGGGAAGGTTACCCAGTTTAAAGAATTTTGATTTTTAGGGGAGCAGCACCGTCCCCTCACCAAATGAAAAATTCTCATCTATAGTGAAAGGAAGGCAGGTATGGTTTTGATTACTTAGGATATGTTGTACAATGGATTCCCATCCGTAGAATGATATTTGGGGAGCGTGAACCTTCAGTGATTCTTGGGGGTGGGGGGGGGACAGCCCCCTCCCCAAAATGCAAACGATCACAAATAAGGGAAAGTGATATGATGGATTTCAACGAAACTTCTCAGGTCAGTTCATCCGGTTCCTTGATAATGTCTTCCACTATGTAAGATTTTTCAACATTATTTTCATGGGGGTCAGCCTCCTGCAAATCCTTTAACGTATGATAAATAGAGGAAGACGGGAAGATATTACCCTGATATCTTAGCACATGACGTACAATAAACTCTCATGCGTATTGTGATTCTTCGGGTGCGTGAATCTCTCCGCCATGATTCTTGGGGGGTTAAAAACCCTCCCCAAAATTGAAACGATCGGAAATAGGGCAAACATTTGAATGAACCTTCCCAATTGAGTTCGTCTGGTTACTACGAAGGTCTTCCACTGCATACATTTTTTTTCAATCACGGTTTTTAGGGAGGTTAGCCCCCCTCATCTAATTAAACGTTCTTAGAAAGTGAAAGGAGAACAAATATGGTTTTCATATCTTAGTACATGTTGTACAATGGACTGTCATCCGTAATGTGATAAATGGGGAGAAAAACCCACTGATGATTCTAAGGGGGTGGGAGAGTCAGTCCCTCTTCAAAAACTTAAACTACCAGAAATAGGAGAAAGTGAGGACGTAGATTTCAAAATAAAAACAGCATACATATCAAAGGATTGGGTATGCAGTTTTCACTTTTTCTCTGAATGCACAGGACGAAACTGCACATCTGCTCTATTAATTCTTTTACCGGTAGGGTCACACCTTGGGTGACTAATGCATCTTTGCATTGGCCTAAGTAGAACACAAAATACGTCCACACGATGAGAACTTAAGGATGATAGTTTTTCTCTTCTTCTTGAAGGGTACCTTCACGATTTAGAAAAAAATAATCATCTCACATTAGGGATAAGCACAGAAAACTGTGCTCCCACACTCCAAAGCAAGAGACTCTTAAAAGTATGAATTAGTAATACCATGGTTATCCTTGGTGTTTTCTGTAAAGATCCCAGTTGCGGTAATAATGATGTCTCGTAGAATCTCCTCCTCCATCTGAAGAAATCGTCATTCCCGCCTACTTGCAGCGTGCTGTTCAGCGGGAAAAATAAAGTGTATGAATGTGCACTCATGTTGAATGGGTTCGTCGTTTACCTAGTATCATAGTTACGCAGATCACAGTTTATTCACTTTTCTTTGGCCCTGCACCACACTTCTGTTACGTTCTCGAGTTCTCCTTTGTTACGTAAGCCAGTGTCATTCACCTCTAACATAGATTTTCACATCCCTTCTGTGCTCTTTCATGTATTATTTTTGCTCTTATTTGATTTTCCCTTGCTTGCGTATTAAAGGGATCACACAAAAAAGAAAACTTTGGCAATGTTAATTAAAACTCACTTAATTTCGAGGACGGGCGGGTTGGCAGGGATGCTGCTGCAGATACGTTCATCGCCTTCCCCAGTCTGCATGGAAGTGGCATGGGATTTCCTGCTGAATGATGTTACAGATGTCGATATTTCACTCCTTGAGATAGTCCTGGTTCATGAATTTCGTTGCATAGACCTTGAGTTTTAAATGGTTCCATAGGTGAACATCCAGGGGATTAAAGCCTGTGGACTGGGGCTCAGCAGGTCCACACGAACCTATCCGGTGCCTTGTGAACTGCTACCATGTTTACTCGTAGGTCGGGATCTGCAGTTAGGTTCTGGATTAAGACAGGAATAGCTATGATTTAGCCCTAAATGCCACAAAACATCCTTAGCTTTCTGACTCTCTGTATTATAAGTCTATATCCTTTGATTGCTGGTTCTTTCCTGTAATGGTTAATTTGACGGTTGACCTCATCGTTCGCATAAATGTTGGCCTCATCAGCAAAGGGAATCATAAAAGCAAATGGATGTGCCTGGAGAATCCTAGGACAATTTTGTACGTCTCCATGGGCCATTTTCACTAAGATGTTATTCTATCTGCATTTTATATGGCTGTCACTTGCTTCCATGTAAGACATGTACAACGTTGCTATGGCTTACTTTGTGTCCCATCGATACCAGGTGTCTGCAAGTGTGGGTGTTTAGCAACCGCTGACAAAATCATGGAGATCATTGCATTGGCTACTGTGTTCAATCGTCTACTTCATTCTTCGTCATTAGTGTCTCATGTTTATCCGAACCTTAAAGTTTTGCAGTTTACTGTGTGCTGTTCAGTCTGTTCATGGACTGAATGGTTAAGAAGGTTAAATCGTGGGTATTGGGAAGATGGGGAAGATACTTCTCTCTGTTAAGATGCCTCGGGGGAAGGAAATTAAGGACTTTTCCTAAGTGTGAAGTAGACAAGGTGGATTAGTAACCGAATTTTTGTCTTGATTGTCCCTAAACTCCTTTAGTATGATGCATTATTATTATTATTATTATTATTATTATTATTATTAATATTATTATTATTATTATTATTATTATTGTTGTTGTTGTTGTTTGTCGTTTATCCAAGCCCATACCAGACAAACTTTATTCAATTTAAGAGAGTTGCCTGGTAGTGAAGGGGATATTGAAGTTTGTAAACAGCCAACTCCTCCATACTAGGAATATCCAACTTAAAAACAATCGTAAGGGGAGATACTAAGATTAAAATACGAATAACATCCTGGCGTTAAGGGAGTTAAATGCAAAAGAACTAAGGAGGGTGAGAGTTTTGACAATTAAGTTTGTGAGGCTTAGAGTATTATAATAGAGAATGCAGGAAACATGTCGAGGTAAACTCAGCATAGTGGAGAGGGCGGACCCTATGTGTTAAATTTGTAGTCTATGGAGAGATTGAGACATACAAAAAATGGAAGATGAAAGCCGAGAAATGGGGTGGAAGGATGGAGAGAGTGAGGCTTTTCCACAAAGGGAGAAATGACGAGACAGAATTATGTCATTGGATTTAAGTCGAACGGTCAATTTGGAACGATACGTGGCCAGTGGTAAAGCAGCTGAGTGATCTGTAGGGTCTGGTTGCCTACATGGATCATTATACAGGATAAAGGGTAGATGAAAGATGAAAAGTGAAGACAACAATTGGATGGACTTCAAGTACTTTTTTTTAAGTAACACCGTGTAAAACAATTATTAGAGAGAAAAGGAGAAATTATTAGAGAGATAGATAAACCCACAAACTGATTGACAAAGAGTTAGACCGATAGGCAGACAGATATAGACATAGATATTTTCACCAGCAGTTTCTCAACTCAGTTCAAAATGCAAATGAGAACATTCCAGCCACCTCTCACAGTTCCAGTTGCTCTCAGAGTTTTAAATTACGTTAGTGAGTTCGCATAATGTTTGGCCTTTTAGTCAGAAATATTCCTTTTTTCCAGATATCTGATGAGGAAAAATGTATTTTCTGCGTTCGTTGAGAGCGGTTACATTGCCGTTAGTTTATTTAAATTCAGTCTAGTTCATTGACCTCTCTCTCTCTCTCTCTCTCTCTCTCTCTCTCTCTCTCTCTCTTGCCAATATCTGCAGTACTATTACTGTAAGTTCCCCCAAACTTCCTTTCCTCTTATTTTTTATACCACAGCTACCATTCATTTGTTTCCAGGATCTATACTCAAAATCATTATTTTGCTTGTTCTCTTTAAGTTTAGTCCATATTTTAGGCTTGCTTTCATCCCCTTCTCCCCCTTCCGCTTGTACTTACGGCATCCCAGTTTGCCTCGTTCTGTTTTCCCATTATCAGCCATTTTCCGACTTTTTCTCCTATGATGTCTCCTCTCTTTGTGGTAGGTGGGGGCGCTCACCATCCACTCACTCGATGTAGTGCTGCTCTCGGGTGTCTGCCCTTTCCTCTCCTCCATCCCTCTTTCCTTCCATCCTCTTCTGTCTTCTTTTCGTTCATTCGTTCCTTGTCCTTCTGCCTACGGGTAACTTTACACTCCCTCTTCTGTCTTTCTTTTCTTCATTCTTTTCTCTTCCTTCTGCCTGTGGGTGACTCTACACTGAGTGACAAGCCAAATGGTTTCCTGTACACCAGGAAACCATTTACTACACTGGGTGGTAACCATATAACCAAATTTTGGCGACTGGTGGTTTAGTGGGTAATTATTGCGCTCCAGTCGGATTGAGCCGGTGAAGGTTTATATCCAAGGGATGGTTGGGGTTGATTGCTCGTGTAATGCCACTCAGGGATGAGTGAAGCTGGTCACTTTCATCTTAAATGTCGGGACCAACTGTCTAGCCCCGGGCTCCTACGATCCTCATGGGGCAATGTAGGATTGGATGATAGATAGACAGATAGACAGATGTCTCCTCTCTTACCTTCCTCCACCACAGTATTCTCCAGTTATATTCTCGCAATGTATAATTTGCATGTCATCATTAAACCACTTACACAAACTGATAAGATGCTGGCTCCTCTCGTCAAACACACTTCCCCACCAAACAGTGAGGTAAAATCCATCCCTTGCTCTAAACTTATGACGACTGCCATCAACCCTAGACCTGCGTTTCTCAGGCTTTCTGGCCAATCACTCTCAAACAGCACTGAAAGACTCGAGACCTTTGTCCTCCCTCAATTTGATTCACACACACACACACACACACACACACACACACACACACACACACACACACACACACACACACACACACACTGCAATAAATTCTTGCATGTTATCCGGATAGTATATTATGAAAGGGATTTATCTTGTATTTACAAACTAAAGATGGCAGTGCATGAAGCCTCCACCTCCGCTCTCACATGTACAGTCACGGACAAGATCCTCTAATAGTTTACCTTCTTTAGTTTTTACCTACCTCTGCTGGCTTATATATCCAAGCTAAGAAAGGCCTGATGTCCTTATGTACCCATCTGTGATTCTCATTAAGCTAACGTGTCAGGAAAGAAACTGACGAACATACCGCACGTGTGAGAGACGAGGTAGAATAGCAAAGGAGGTTTTGTCTTTGACAGTGCACAAAGAACGCTGAACTGTTTATCAGCACTGAGTTTTGTTTGTTGATGTAACAGGCTCAATTGAAGGAACGTAGATGTATGATGTTATCATTCGCATTTGCATTAAGCAGACGAATGCCAATCACATTTTATCACTCCTTGTGATCATTCTTCGAGAGACAGGATATTTACACATTCCCATTTTTCCTAATGAGCATATTAGTATTTATGTTGCCTGACCACCTTCCCAGCTAGAAGCTGCCATGATTCAAAGCAAAATTTTTAGCAATCGAAGCCGTACATGCACACATCAGGGCTGTTTACCACAGCACTGCCTCACTGAACACATCTTGACAACACAAAGTTGGCTTTAGATCCCGTAAGCCTGGGTTCCCACCAGTCAGGGCAGGATTCGCTGATCATGTTACCATCATTTGGTATTCCACTGTAGGAAGTAATACGACCTTTGAATTCGGCGGCCCTTGAACACACACACAAAGCTAGACTACTTTATATCATGCAGCTGATCAATTGAAGAGAAGTGATTTATTTCACTGCTTGTCAAATGTAACCTTGTTTCTACGCTTGACTTTATCATATGTCCTATTTTCTTCTTTTAATATAGTGACTTTCGATGACCTGTTCACAACTGTGGTGCTCTACTAGACGACCAAATCTATACGCTTAATCATACCTTAACTCTCATATAAACACACAGTAGCGTAAGTCATTCTCTCATTTCTTCCACAGAAGGTGTTGTGTACCGATTAGTTGCAAATTCTGGATAAAAGCGACTATATTTTTCTAATGCCCATGCAAAGTAATAATAACCGTTAATGTAGATGGAAGGAGGATAGCGAAATAGCGAGGAACGGCAGTGGGTTGCAGGGACAGGAAAGAGAGGGGTGGAGTGGGAGGATGAGTGGTTAAAGAATAAGCAAAGGACTGGGTTCGGGTGCTGAGACAAACTCGGACGCTAATTATCAGTCGAAGAGATGAATTTGAGTCATGGTTTGCACGAACTGTGGAAAAGATAGCCGAGACAGAACCACGAGTGAGTTTTGAAATACTATAAGGGAAAGATTATGTTCTACTGAAGTGCTGTGAGCAGAGATTATTGAGACAATGTGTGATGGAGAGATTATGTGAAAGGTATTGGAGATATGAGTAGGCAATACTGTTGTAAAATAGGTGACAGTGGCATGGTGTGATGAAGATTATGTGATTATTTTTATCATAAAGGACGACCTTTGTTACGAGTATTATGACAATGCAAGTTAATGCTTATATTTTCTTGTGGATAAATGTAGTACCAGGATGCAGATTTTCATGAATACGACTGCACAAAACAACACTCGAAGTTTCAATCAGTTATTAACAGAAACACAGGGGCACACTGTAAAAACCCACTGACAGAGGAATCGGTCATCTGTAAGCAAACATTATGAAATTAGTTGAGAAGAGCAGAGAACAAAATGTAATGAAACAAGGGTACTGGTACTGGCTAAAGTAAAATGATGTTACAGTTTAAAAGAAAGAACATGAAAACGAAAGGTAGAGAGACGGCCTGCAGTCCCATTGGATCCAGGATCGAATCCCGGCTGGGGCAGGGAACAGTTTAAGGATTTGAACTTCATAAAAGCAGACGTTACTGATCTACCAGAAGACCCGCTGGCATGTCGTAAAAGTACCCCAGCTAATACCAGTACACTAGTTCTGTATGAGACAATCCTATCATGTCGACGGAGGGTGTGTTACCGTCGAAGTGGTGACATGTGGAGGTGTGTAGGAGGACTACTGAGCCTTTGGATAGGCCCTTAAGCCTTTGCCCAGAGTCGGACACAATAAAAAATAAAAAAAATAAAAATAAATCATGCTTTATACTAATAACAACAAAAGGAATTTGTGAAATAATGGTACAGTAATTTATTTTTAGTTAACCACGGAATCTCGGAATTACCGGTGAATTTCTTGATGTTACCTGTATCAGTATTCAGAAATTTGTTTCTCTGAGGCAGTCGGCAGACAGACAAAAACCTGGATAACGAACACTACTTACAAGTAACCACAGTCTCTCCACAACATATGCTTTTAAACTGTAATTTGCAACTAACTATTGTTCCGTCATAAACATCGCTTCAATTATGAATAAAAACATTTGACTCACTGATATTTGTCACCGAGTGCGTACTTATAATGAACGAACATTGAAGCGATAACGAAATAGTAGTAACGAAAAACGAAAGTCTAGTATGTGTGATGCCACTAAAAGCACTTTTCTCCATATTCTGTCTGTATTTTTTTTAGCAAGGAGTGTATTACCACATGAAGAGCCAAAGTTCTCATTTTTCTGTTATTATCGCTTAGGCCTATGCTTCTTTCACTTTTGTCTTAAACTTCATATCATGCTCCTTCCTGCTGCCTCTGTCTCCCACTTCCTCTCCTCCCACTCAAATTCAATCTCGTCCTTTTCCGAGTCTTCTTTTCTCGTCCATTTTAGAGTAATGAAACCCCTGGATTTATGAGGCAGGCGGCCCACCTGAAGCATTAGGCATGTGATGAAAGGGTGAGGAAAATTGAAAAGACGAGTATGTGAAGAATGAATGAAGACTGAGAACGATTAATGGTCGCTCGATAATGAGAGAGAGAGAGAGAGAGAGAGAGAGAGAGAGAGAGAGAGAGAGAGAGAGAGAGAGGAGACATGCAATCGATCCAGCATTAGACCAGTTGTCTGCAGGAAGAGAGTAGAATTGAAATGCAAATTTTTTCTCACTCCATTTAACTTGCCAAGACAGTGCAAGGATGCTAACACATACATCTCCACCAAAGAGATGTAATGTATTGTGCACTGATACGCAGAACATAATCTAGTACCACAGCCAAGTGACTGAAAAATATAGATGTAGAGAGGATTAATACCCATCGATAGCAGATACTTTCACTTTTTCACACGCCACTGATTCGTCATTTATAAAGATTAGCACAAAAACCAGTAAGCCTCTGAAGGAATCCCAAGTATTAGTCTATGCACGCTCACACAAGAAGAAAAAACACGTAACGGAATGAGGAAAAGTAAGTCTTGAGACCAGTTAACACACACACACACACACACACACACACACACACACACACACACACACACACGCATACACACACACCCAAACACACACACACACACGCAAACACACACACACACGCAAACACACCCACACACCCACCCACCCACCCACCCACACACACACACACACAGAAGTTGTGAATATATCTAGCGTGTCCCCACTCCCCTTCCTCTCTCTCCAGTTAAGCACAGGTAATCCAGATTTTTAAAGTCCCCTGTCACAAAAAATAACAGTCATTCTACACAATCACTGGTTTGTCTTTTTGTTTGATTACTCACTTTTCTGAAGTGGCAGTGGAGTTCTACAGTCTCATATACATTGTCTGTTAGGGAATCTTTTTTATTATAAGAAAAAGAAGGAAGGAGAGTGTTGGTGTGAGGGTGGAAAAGAAACTATGTCCTCATCCTCATCTTCATCTTCTTCCTCTTCCTTCTTCCTCTTCTCCTGCTCCTCCTTTTTTTTCTTTTCTTTTTTTCTCTCCTCCACCTCTTCCTTTTCCACCCACTTCTCCTCCCCCTCCTCTTCTACCTCATCTTCATTATCTTTTTCCTGTTTCTTCTCCTCGTCTTTTTTCTCCTCTTTCTCCTTCCCCCTCTCCCCTCCTCCTCCGAGGGTTTGCATTGGAAACATGGTCTCTGCTCTTGTAACGTGACTTTGTGACACAGGACTTAATTGGAGCATGAATGGCTGTGCAACTCACACAGACACCGTGGCAAGTGGATGCTCTGGTATTTTTATCCTTTCAGTTCAGTGACGTACTTTGTATTATACTCCTTTTATGACCACACGATCTTTATTCACCATTAGATGGATCCCTAGTAGTGAAGGGTTTAATGAAGTCCATATTTAACCCTTTCAGTTCGAAAAGTTCTCATAAGTCGGGTTCTAACAAGGGTTGTTGTTGTTGTTGTTGTTGTTGTTGTTGATGATCTAACCAGTCTGTCTGGCCAAGCATACCCATCAACCGTAGGCATGCAACTGTGGCTTCAGGGAGGGCCATCCCGTGCTGGGAATCGATGTTCCCTTGTGGCTGACTGCACCTCATCATAGCGACGCTCGGGGAAAAGTGTGGAGGTTTGATTCCTGGGTGGACGCCACATTTGCGTCTCCCCACTCAGTTAGCAGGGGCACCAGAACAAGCTTCACTTCACCCCGTAATCTGGTTATACAGTTACCACTGCACTGTTAACTGAAGTACGATATGTTGTGTCTGACCCAGTGCCGTGAACTGCTCAGGTAGATCAGTTTCATTCCATGCTAAAATAATGTTTAGTGTGAGGATTTAACATATCGGCCCTCCATATTTAAGCAGTTCACGTTGGCCGAATCTGGTATATTCACAAAATAACTAGAGTATTAGCAGATAGATCATAAACCATCCTTAATTAGTTCATTCCTTTTTCTTCCTACACTTGGCTCTGCCTTTTCCTGCCATGTCTTCATGTATTATTTCTAATCCATAATATTCCCGTTCTTTCCTTCTAACACTTAATTCTCCCATAATACCATTCCGTACCTATCACGTTGTTATTCCGATTCCTGTCTGTATCTTCTTTGTCAATTAGTTCTTTTGAAAACTAATTTTTCCTGCATTGTGTAGGCAACAGCTATATCGCGTTCGAAACTTTCAGGAATGCGATATAATGTTTGCAGTACTTGATAATTTCATAATCTGGATTATAATTGTCTTTATGGGTGAGATTATAGCAGCAATGTCCTGCTTTTTTAAACTCATCTTGACACACTCACTAAAATTTCTGTGGTGATGAAAGTAAGTATAGACCCACCTCAACGAGATGGTACATAAAAGTTTCCTTGAAGGTATACTCTCCGCTGTGGGACGAGTACAGTAAGTGCTGTGGCTATTAGACAGTATATTTGGCTCGGATGACACTACAACTCTCAAGATCCTGCTGGAGCATGATGAAGTTGCATTGTTGATAGCAAGGGTTGGCCAACTGTCCGCTGCACATCTGTTGCTAACGAGGCTTAATTAGAGGTTTGGAACTAGTCGCTCTCCTCAGTTGCCAACTCGGATTAATCAGGCCGGTGGTTAATTGGCGAGAGTAGAGTACGTTGCGTGACAAGATTATACTGACTGGAAATGGAGTGTTCGGTTAATTCCATGACACAAGAATTTTTACGCTGTATTTTCTTAAGGAACAAAATATTATACCTACAGTACAATAAATGCCACTGATAATAACAACAATGAGAATGACAACATGAGGACTGAATATATTAGTCCTCAAATGACTAATCTTATATCTTCTTATAGGACTCCCAAGAAAACTTCACAGAGGAAACGTTGCTCCCGGTTCCGTTTTTGCATGATTGTGGTGTGGGAGGTGTGGAGGTAGTGTGGTGTGAGATGTGGAGGTAATGTGGTGTGAGAGGTGTGGACGTAGTGTGGTGTGAGATGTGGAGGTAATGTGGTGTGAGGGGTGTGGAGGTAGTGTGGTGTGAGAGGTGTGGAGGTAGTGTGGTGTGAGGTGTGGAGGTCATGTAGTGTGGGAGGTGTGGAGGCAGTGTGGTGTGAGAGGTGTGGAGGTAGTGTGGTGTGAAGTATGGAGGTAATGTGGTGCGAGAAGTGTGGAGGAAGTGTGGTGTGAGAGGTGTGGAAGTAGTGTGGTGTGAGGTGTGGAGGCAATGTGATGAGAGAGATGTGGAGGCAGTGTGGTGTGAGAGGTGTGGAGGTAGTGTGGTGTGAGAGGTGTGGAGTCAGTGTGGTGTGAGAGGTGTGGAGGTAGTGTGGTGTGAGAGGTGTGGAGGCAGTGTGGTGTGAGAGGTGTGGAGTCATTGTGGTGTGAGAGGTGTGGAGGTAGTGTGGTGTGAGAGGTGTGGAGGCAGTGCAATGAGAGAGGTGTTGGGGCAGTGTGGTGTGAGAGGTGTGGGGGCAGTGTGGTGTGAGAGGTGTGGGGGCAGTGTGGTGTGAGAGGTGTGGGGGCAATGTGGTGTGAGAGGTGTGGGGGCAGTGTGGTGTGAGAGGTGTGGGGGCAGTGTGGTGTGAGAGGTGTGGGGACAGTGTGGTGTGAGAGGTGTGGGGGCAGTGTGGTGTGAGAGGTGTGGGGGCAGAGAGGTATGAAAGGCTTCGATGCCAAAGAGCTGGCTTCAGCCCCATGTCTGCTACATGCTTCCCTTTTTATACTTGAAACGCTTGAAGAAATTATATAGTCTCCCTTTTACGAATGTGTGTGTGTGTGTGTGTGTGTGTGTGTGTGTGTGTGTGTGTGTGTGTGTGTGTAAGCAGAGTCCATGCTGAGCTTGGTCAACCTGTTCTGTCGTATTTGTTAAATAAATTGTGGCAAAAAGCTATACTGCATATATCTATCCTTACGTTTTTCCCAGAGTCTATTAAATTTTGGTGTAGTTTAGGCATTTGTTTTTCCCATCCAACGATTCTATTTACTTCCCTCAAGCACCAAACTCATTCATCCTCCGTACCTCTCACTCCTGCATCGTCCTATAATTTCCCCGACTGCCCTTTCCCCTCTCACCATGGGAAGCTCCAAACGTGAGTCGACCAACTTAGGGTACGCACTCACGGAGAGATGGGAGTGACAACGCAGGCTGTAATAGGTGGTGATGGCGAGTGTACACTGAAGGTACTGTAATGCGGTGTCCTAAACTATGACCTCTCCCCTTCAGCTCCTTACTGCTGCCCGGGCTTCCCATTTCGCTCTTTATACTGCTGACACCATTCGGTCTTTGCCCATCCTTTTGGAGAGCGTCTAAGGTGTTAAACCTCGCTTCACTTAGGCAAGAGCATTAGAAGATGTCTTTCACTCTCTTGTGTGACGATTTTTATGTTGATTTTTTTTTTACTATATAAGTTTAAAAGTACAGTGTGCCTAAAATCTTTTGATCAAGTCCTTGTAAGAATACTGTTAGATGGGCTAGTCCGTTAACTAAGCTCAGTATGTGTTGTCCATCCACATGCAAGCAACAAGTACACTCAAGTCTCCATGTTGTGATAATACCCAAATTTTTTTTTAGATACTTAGATTAGGACTGTTACCGAATACAGAGAAACAGTGAGCGACTGAAAGGTCTTCGATTGCTAACGAAACTGTTCTCTTCAGTGAATCAGAAGAACTGGAGGAAAACTTTTTGGACAGAAATAAGTTGGACTATTGATCTGGAGATGAACAGAAAGAAAATTATAATTTTGCAAAGAAATAATACGTTCATTCATTCCTCTACATATATATAAAATATATATATATATATATATATATATATATATATATATATATATATGGACAGGAAATTTTCTCTAATACATACTTTATTGAATGTGGCTGCAAATTCTGCATTGTATATTTTCTTCAGTATACTTTCTTTACACCTCGTGAGTGCCTTAGTCTCGTCTGGTAGGTTGTGTTCGGCTTAATTATACACAACCTACCAGACGAGACTAAGGCACTCCTTAGGTGTGAAGAAAGTATACTAAATAAAAGAAGCGGCATGAACGCACAGCAAACCTGTCCCCAGCAGCCATTTTAGTGCTGACGTATAAATACAACAGGATATCTAGTCAAAGATGTCACATATCAAATTTGGGGTAAATCAGGTGAAAATTGACGATTTTATTCCCATTTGAAATTTTAGGCCCGGCCCACCTGCCGCTGACCCCCCTACTGCTAACTGGGGGGTGACCCCCCTGATGTGATGAGGCACGTTATAGGATGCAGGTTCGAAAGATGCACCTTTAGGTTTTGGTTTCATGCCGATATGGAAAATTTGAAAAGAGTTATGGCGAAAAAAACTTTTTTTTTATTTATTTTTAACTTGTTTTGGGCCTACAGCCTTGGCTTTCTCCCCATTTGGCCCAAAATTAAATCAGGTGGTCAGAAGGTCATAGCTCATCATTCCTCTAATTTTAGTCAAAATCGCACCAGTAGTTTTCGCGTAAAGTTGTTACCAGACAGACAGACAGACAGATAAACAAACAAACAAACAGACAAACCGAGTGAAAACAAGTCCCCAAGCCCCTCCAGGGCGGGGACGGGTAAAATTATACAATGCAGATCTTGGAATCACTCTCAAAGAAGTATATATATATATATATATATATATATATATATATATATATATATATATATATATATATATATATATATATATATATATATATATATATATTGTCACGGGGTTTTTATAATATCACGGTAATTTTGGAATAAATGGTTCCATATTATTTAAATTGACAATAATATTCAATAATATTGAAGAGCAAGGACAATGATTGTCTTGCTACATCAAGCAACGATTACTTTACGCTGGCTTAGCACGATTCTCTGAGAACGAGAATTTATAAACTTTCTCAACAGTACACAGCAGAGACTAATTACTCACGAATGCTGAATTAGTACTGTTAGCCTCTGGAGAAAGTTACTTCACCCCTGACAATAAATAACTAATACTAATAATAATAACAGGTCCTTGCTGATGCATTAACTCCTGGCACAACGGATTTTAAGTTAATACAACAAGACTGGTCTAAGTACCAGTTATGAATAGTAAAACGTCTATGCAAGCTAGGAGCTATGTGGGAAATAAGGTTAATTATGGAGAAATGAAACAAGATTTTACTTTACATGAAGCTCAAGAAAAGGAACTGATTACAAAAATAAATTTAACGTTACATTTCAAATCAAATCAATGAGACGCACTCACTCACACAGAAGCTAAATACTTACGCCTAGGAAAAACACCTTAACTAAACTCTTAAAACTAGGATTACAAAAAGGAAATACCGGTCGATGAATGCTATGTATCACCCGGGGGGGGTGGGAGTACTGGGATTAACTGTACTAGTGGAGCTTGGGGTGCTAGCTGACCTCTCCAACTTCTTGAGCACAGAACCTTTCTCCATCACAGCAAACACTAGACTGAATTCAAAATACATTGTATGGGCAGGACGCACAAGCCACCAGAAGAAGGCGTGGCTAACGGTTTAGGCAAGCAGAGGCGAACGATAAAGAAACAATAGTATCGCTCAGTAGCGCACTTAGTGACGTGCATTAAATCGGTCACTTTTGAAAGTGACGAATGTTTTGAAAAGTATACTCCGAAATGGAGGGAGAAACGGTTAGCTGAGCGATACACAGTGAGTTTTCCACTAATAGTTCGTGGCTTCTCACAAAAGGGAAATGTCGCGAATTGATTCGTGACATTACGCCCTTACAAAGTTAAATTTTTTCCTTATGGGAAAAAATTTGTGGATATATATATATATATGTACACATCCTAAGTCATTCGCACAAGATTCACACTGTGGTGTGTGTGCTATCCTGCTACAGGAGAAAGTCGCAGTCGTCAGTGAGCGAAAAAACCTCGTATTTACGTTAATAGAAGCAAGCTTGAGGGAAAAACACTGTGACGACGGTGAAAATCCTGTACTCAGGTCAAACTGAGCGAAAATTCGCTACATTTACACTGACAACTAATTGTTGTGTAGCGTGGTGTATGTAATACACGGTGTAGGTGTGACAGTTGTAGTATGACTGTACCTATGTGTAAAATGACACAATAAATAATATGGCGACGACGAAGGCAGAGGAGAAGAGGCGGCAGCGTGCGGCAGACGATCAGCTGGCCCGCACAGCAAAACTGCTACACCCATTGCTGAACCTGCAAAACCAATTAAGGTGGAGCATCAAAAGTGTCAATGAGACAAAATTCTTATTACGTTACAATTACTCTCTCTGCCTAGCAATCAGTACATGCTACGAAAAGTACACTCGAGGTCGCCATTAATTTTAGCACACGATTAGTGTCGGCAAGTTGAGAATCCTTGTGCAAACTCGGGTCTTCCATAGCCTCGAACTGCACACGGGTCCTCAACCTGTGCCTTAACCTACAGTACTTATATTAATATCGGGAAGCTGAGAATCCTTGTGCAAACTCGGGTCTTCCATAGCCTCAAGTCGCCTCTGTGGAGTTCTCACTTCCCCCTTAACCTACAGTACTTATATTAGTATCGGGGAGCTGAGAATCCTTGTGCAAACTCGGGTCTTCCATAGCCTTGAGTTGCCTCTGAGGGGGTCTCACTTCCCCCTTAACCTACAGTACTTATATTAGTATCGGGGAGCTGAGAATCCTTGTGCAAACTTGGGTCTTCCATAGCCTCAAGTCGCCTCTGCGGAGTTCTCTCTCCTTTAACCTACAGTACTTATATTAGTATCGGGGAGCTGAGGATCCTTATGCAAACTTGGGTCTTCCATAGCCTCAAGTCGCCTTTGCGGAGTTCTCTCTAGAACTTCCCCCTTAACCTACAGTACTTCTATTAGTACCGGGAAGCTGAGAATCCTTATGCAAACTTGGGTCTTCCATAGCCTCAAGTCGCCTCTGCGGAGTTCTCTCTTCTCACTTCCCCCTTAACCTACAGTACTTATATTAGTATCGGGGAGCTGAGAATCCTTGTGCAAACTCGGGTCTTCCATAGCCTCGAGTCGCCTCTGCGGGGTTCTCACTTCCCCCTTAACCTACAGTACTTATATTAGTATCAGGGAGCTGAGAATCCTTGTGCAAACTTGGGTCTTCCATAGCCTCAAGTCGCCTCTGCGGAGTTCTCTCTCCCTTAACCTACAGTACTTATATTAGTATCGGGGAGCTGAGAATCCTTGTGCAAACTTGGGTCTTCCATAGCCTCAAGTCGCCTCTCAACTTCCCCCTTAACTTACGGTACATAATACGTATGTACAGGCCCTGGACATACTGTGTCCTGTGGGGCCAATGGGTGAGACATCAGGTCTGCACCCACTTCACCACTACCCTGTCTCTCAACTGTCTCAAGAGATTTCAGGTGTGGTTACAAATGGCACAGGAAGGGCATGTCCCTGATTAGTGGTGATACTTTGGCACACACTGCAGGAACGGACAAAACTATTTATGTCCCGTCCCATCCCTGGCCAGAAAAAGTCAGCTCGGATACGGCCCTGGGTCTTCCTTTTGCCCATGTGACCTCCTGAGGCTGAACAATGACCCCATTGTAACACAGCTAGGCGGTACTTGGCGGGAACGACAAACTGCAGTCGAACCTCGCCCTCGGGTGTTCGTGACTCACGGTAGAGCCGTCCTTGTTTACGAAGGAACTTGGCTCGACCTCCCCGTGAATATTTAATCACTCGACCCTTTTGTTTGTTCTGCACGGCAGCAAGTGTCGGGTCAGAATGTTGTTCTTGCACAACAAGTTGACTACACATCAGATCTTGCGGCAATTCAATGATCACTGGGGTGACACAGTCTGGAGCCTCAGTCATGGCTCGTGTTACCGCAGCAGCCGAAGTCTGAGTAGCGCCATCATCGGAGCAACTATCCTTGACTCCATTAATATTTCCAATGATGAGTTCAAATAAGGGTTCTGGCATGACAACTGCAAGTGTCGTACCAGTATAAAATGGAGATGCCACCTGGATACATGCCTCAGGGAACAATCTCACTGATCCATCAATAAGGTTTGCATGGATCTGTCGACCTGTATACTGCTCAGGCCGAACTAAACTCTGCTTAACAGAGCAGCCTGAGGAACCATTGTCTCTCAGGACCTTCACAGGAATGCCTCCCACAAACCCTGGCTGTACAAGGAAGGTACTGTCACCTGTGGTGGGGCCTGTGGAGGAAGCAGCTAGCCACTCATGAGGCTGCTGAATTGATGCGGCGAACATTGTGCCTTGTGGATTATATTGGGAAGATGGAACATTGGCCATCTGTGGAGGGGGGTTCACTGTCACTGTGGGACTAGTGAACTGTGGGGAAGTACCCACACTGGTAGGGACGTGACCACCGTGCTGCTGCTGAGGAATGAAGGCTGCATTCGCTTCCTGCCTCTTTTGAGCTGGTGGTGAAAAAGTTTGTCCCGACGGTCGGTTGCGTGGCTGATACTGCTGCTGGTTAGGGTACTTGTTGTACCTCTTCCACTCAGGTTTCTGAGTGTTTTGCCCCTGGTCTTTCCACTGCGGTTTTGGACCTTGGCCATTATTCTGAGAATGACCTTGTTGCTGGGATTCAGTCTGAGACGGTTTCCCAGATTTATCAGGTTTTCTGTTCCAGGTGTTTTGCTGCTTACGAGTTTGATACCCGTATGCAGTAAAGAATGCGTCAGCCTTCTCTGCCATTTGGCTGGCATCTTTCACCTGGCAGATCTTAAGCTGTGCTATGAGCTCAGCAGGCCACGACCTCTCTAGCTGTGTACGCAGCATAAGGTCAATTATCCCCTCACACGTGGAAGGAGTTTCATCTTTCTCCATCCACTCATTTAAGTAAGCTGTGAGACGATCAAGGAACTGAACAGCTGTCTCCTTGTCTTGGAGACGAGCTCGCATGAACTGAACTTTGGCGTCGTCTACTGTGAGACCATACGCCTTAATGAGTGCAGCTTTCATCATCTCATATGTGAGATTGTCTCCACGAATTCTGTGAAGAATATCGAGGGCAGGGCCCTCAAATAGACTAAGAAACTGAAGCCGCTTAGCTGCCTCATCCAGTTGATATAAGTCTGCCATGTCCTCAAAACGAGCTATGTACGGCTCGATTCGCTCGCTTTCCTTGTATGAAGGAAGCTTGATGCGTGGGGTCGCCAGGACATGTGCAGGGAGAACGCTCGTGGAGCTTGGACCAACTGCACCAGACGTGTCTGAAGCCAAGGAATCTCGCTTGAGCTTCAGCACTTCAAGTTCATGTTTTTCTCGTGCCTCTCGTTCGGCACGTTCATATTCACGTTGTTCTCGCTCGCGTTCCAAGTCGAGTTCGCGCTGTTTTTGCTTGTGTTCACGCTCCTTCTCACGCTGCTCTTGTTCATATGCACGCACTCTTTCACGTTCCTCACGCTGTTCTCGCTCGTATTCACGCTGTTCCCGCTCGTATTCGCGCTGAATCTTACGCTCTTCACGGGCATAATTCTCGCGCTGCTGCTCCTGATTATGCCGTGAGAGTATATACTCTTTAATTTCGGTTGGGTCCGAAAGACCCATTTCTTTGGCTTCCTGTAAAAATACAGTAGTAGCCATGCCGCTAATTTATTAAGCAAAACCGAAATTGAGTACTGACTGCTTAGCGACGAATACTAATAAACACAAGTAAAGAGTACAGACACAAGCTAGTGGTGACCAGTCTTATCCAGTTAACTGGCAAAGAATAAATCAAAAATGTAAATGACTGGGAAGACTCAATAATAAACACAATGGGTACGGCGACTTCCCAGGAGCGAATAAAATCGTCTGGCGTTACCAAAAATAAACTAGAGTTAAGTATTCTATTGATTAATAAAGCAAAATTCACTTGCTAAATTAAGGGTAAACACCAGTAAGCTTGTGCCTATAAACTTTAATGTTAAAATACCTAAATATGAATGAGTGAGCACTATCTCGTGAATAGCTTTAGAGCTAGGAGTTAATATCCTGGAATGAGGTCGCCAATTGTCACGGGGTTTTTATAATATCACGGTAATATTTGATATAAATGGTTAAATGTTATTTAAATTGATATTAATATTCAATAATATTGAAGAGCAAGGACAATGATTGTCTTGCTACATCAAGCAACGATTACTTTACGCTGGCTTAGCACAATTCTCTGAGAACGAGAATTTATAAACTTTCTCAACAGTACACAGCAGAGACTAATTACTCACGAATGCTGAATTAGTACTGTTAGCCTCTGGAGAAAGTTACTTCACCCCTGACAATAAATAACTAATACTAATAATAATAACAGGTCCTTGCTGATGCATTAACTCCTGGCACAACGGATTTTAAGTTAATACAACAAGACTGGTCTAAGTACCAGTTATGAATAGTAAAACGTCTATGCAAGCTAGGAGCTATGTGGGAAATAAGGTTAATTATGGAGAAATGAAACAAGATTTTACTTTACATGAAGCTCAAGAAAAGGAACTGTTAAATTTATTGATTACAAAAATAAATTTAACGTTACATTTCAAATCAAATCAATGAGACGCACTCACTCACACAGAAGCTAAATACTTACGCCTAGGAAAAACACCTTAACTAAACTCTTAAAACTAGGATTACAAAAAGGAAATACCGGTCGATGAATGCTATGTATCACCCGGGGGGAGGGGTGGGAGTACTGGGAATAACTGTACTAGTGGAGCTTGGGGTGCTAGCTGACCTCTCCAACTTCTTGAGCACAGAACCTTTCTCCGTCACAGCAAACACTAGACTGAATTCAAAATACATTGTATGGGCAGGACGCACAAGCCACCAGAAGAAGGCGTGGCTAACGGTTTAGGCAAGCAGAGGCGAACGATAAAGAAACAATAGTATCGCTCAGTAGCGCACTTAGTGACGTGCATTAAATCGGTCACTTTTGAAAGTGACGAATGTTTTGAAAAGTATACTCCGAAATGGAGGGAGAAACGGTTAGCTGAGCGATACACAGTGAGTTTTCCACTAATAGTTCGTGGCTTCTCACAAAAGGGAAATGTCGCGAATTGATTCGTGACATATATATATATATATATATATATATATATATATATATATATGAGAGCAGTTCTGACTACGATTTCAGAGCAAAGATATAAGAAGAATGGGAACGGGACTGGAGTTTTTCGTAAACAAGGAAATCAGGATGATGGACAAGGATAAGAATTATCATCTGCATCGAAAGGAAATAAAGAGTGTAAGTGTAATGACACGAATTATCCATTTAGGCAAATAGTATAATTGCGGGTTTGCGAATATAAATAAAGTGAGGAGTAGACATTTATGAAAGGAGAAAGAAAGTGCAAAAATGATACTGGTGTTACTGATGGTAAGTGTTCGACAGTGAAGTACTGTATAGAATGTTGGAGCGCGCCGCCACAATATCGCCCTCTCTCCACCTAATTAGGGCACGTGAAGCACTGTGAGCACAGGCTTGACCAGCGAAGAAGATCAAAGGCAGCCACTGGGCCTGGCTGGGATAAAAGGGCAAGGCCTTCTCTTATATATGGCGATGTTGCAAAGAAAATGAAAGGAATAAGATAATCATGTGATGAAGAATTCTCCCACACTAAACTATGTAGAAGAACCTCTTAACGAAGGAGTCAAGCCGTTATGTTTCCTTTTGTGTTGTCTGAAGATGCCTTTAAATCTACATATCTCAGAAAGTAAAGAAGAAAAGGCATAAAAATTTAAGATAAAGGCTTTAGAAGAGTAAGGTAGCCTGCGGTAAAAAGGGCCTACTCCATTTCCTACTCAGTTCTTTCAGCACGTTTTTGTCACAGTTTCATCAAGGCAATACACACAAACTATGAGATTAAACAATTTTTCTTGCCGCCATCAACACGTACACTAAGGAAAGCTACCGATCTTTCAAAACCTCATCTGTCCAAGTCCAGGCAATCCATCACACTTTGACAATGCCATCCCCCTTTTGGTTCATTGACCTTCTGCTGCGCCTCTACATCTTCCCGCTCACCTCCTTCTACCAGCTACTCCCTTATCACCCACACTCGGCGGCAGTATACTACATTGTTTGATTGCACCATCTTTCTCACATGCAGCGAATCCTCCACGCCAACAAATTCACCACCATCACATTACACCATCACAAGTACACCTCCCTAACAATACGTCACAACTCCTACCATATTTCTTTGTCACATCACAGCACACCACACCACATTGTTCTGCCAAAGCACACTACACCGCGACAAACAGTACCATTCCACCTTTACCACACTACCCTGTCGCACCACACCACATTGCCTTTACAACAGTCTGCTTACTACATCCCAGCACAGACACCTCATAAGGTACGGCAGTACAACAAGCACATACTCCATCTGCATCGCTCTGGCTCTGCGTCTTGACGCATGGGTCAGTCTGCGTTGTCCAAATTTTTAATTTCCCTCGAGATTAAGTACGCTGAGGCACTCCTAGTCTTCTTCAGACTTTTTTTTTTTTTTTTTTAACCTTATCCTCTTTTTGAAATTACTGTTTGTATTAATATCTTTGACTTAGTAACGTAATTTCCTCATTAAAAAAAAAAAAGTATCGAACTACATCCGTCTGTGGTTTTTAATGCTGCTTCCAAGTATAATAAGTTTGTTATGGACAAGGACCGTAGTCTCTGATACTTATATTACAGCGCACTTCCTCTTAACCTCTTTTTCTCTATCGAACAAGCTAGTTTGTGTTGGTTTTCCTATTCATGTGGAACTACTTAGAAGTGTTCAGGCTTACAAGTGCTGCATGTTTTATACGTTGATTCCTCACACATTTTTACATCTTCATCTTTGGTGATCTTGGATGAGTGGTTCACTTCTTTTTTTTTTTTCAAATATCCAGTAACTTTTTATATATATGTAATGTACGTACGGATTACAGTAATTGATCCGATTGAGAGAGGTGGAGGTTACAGAACCTCCCTTCCTCAAATCTTAAGTCCATGGTGGTTAGCTGCCTTAATTGTCTTTCTCCAGTTAATAGGCATATATCTGTTTTAACTAAAAAAAAAAAAAAAAAAACGGCAATTGGTATTCTGATTTAAAAAATAATAGAGCTTGCGCTAGCAAAAAATAAATTTACTTTTCATAATGACTTCAAACTTGACAACGCAGGAGCCAACAAATTACAGGCTTATAAAATATCATGTTGCGACTAAGCATGAAAACACCCAACAAAATTTCCCTAGCCTGCAACATGAAGCCGTCAGTTTACAAATCTAGGTCCCTCTTTCATTTCTAGGTGTGAACAGACTGAGGTACAGAGATCCTGCTCAAAGTTCTTGTTGTCGGCCCGGAAAGCTCGCTTGGGGGCTATAATTACGATGAGTCATTTGCAGTGTGCTGAGCTGTACTGAAATGAATAGTGCCTGAAAGAAGAAAAGCAGGCCGCGGTAATGGCAAAGATCAGAGGTTATTACCGTCAGCCACGTCTCTGAAAGTAGGCACCAAAAGTGAGTAGTTGCTGATGGAAAAACACCTAAAGAACTAAATGTAAATCAACATTAAATAATACAGGTAAAAGTGTAAAAAAGTAAGAATAAGAAATAAAATAAATGTACACATTTAACTTAAAATATAAAGGAAAAATCAACAGGTAATCCGATGAATAAATCGATTTTTGAATGCAACGTAAACGAGAAAAGTAAGTACGCAATAAGAAAAAAAAAAGGAAGTGGATCGCACAAACGAACAACAGTAGGACTCTTAGCAAGTAAAATTAAAGGAAGGAAGACGAATCAATCGACTATGCCACAACAAGGTGCTTGCGACAGATAAAAAGCATCTACTTATCCGAGTGCCAGGGGTTATTTCACCCTCTTCAGGCCCACAGTGGGAGTGGAGTGATATTGTTTACAAGAGTGTGACGATGTAAGGTATGTCTTACCTGGTCGTGGAGGAGTAGATTGCTACCTGGCTCTCACCTGAGAGTTCCGGGTTCGATTCCTGGCAAAATGGTAATACAGTATATTAGATGATTTTTCCTGTGTAAAGCACAGTTTTTTTCTCTTCATTCTTACTTACCGTAAGTATTTGGGATAGATTAAAAGCATCTACTTGCCCGGGTGCCAGGGGGTTATCTCATCCTCTTCAAGCCTACAGTGGGGGCGGAAGGACATTCATAATACAGGCAGGCATAAGAAGAAAATTACAATTTGCGGCGTTGGTAGAGAATGGCGAGATCTGACAAAACAGGGAGAGAGAGAGAGAGAGAGAGAGAGAGTGCGTGTGTGTGTGTGATAACGCTATTTTCTGTGGTTCAGTTCCGGATATTAGATATCAGTGTTTTGTGTATTTAATGAACAATGCAACGAAAGTGTAAAAGGAAGACGACCCATTCCCCCATCCAGCAGTTCTGTACTAAAGGCCGCATTCCTGTAGGCTATTTATATTACGTAACACCATTTCCTAAGCGATGTATTCTGCACATTTCACCTTCCTATTAGCTTGTTTGTTCTTCACTAAATTATGTTGATGCAAAGACAATATAGATATCATAAAAGAGAATTCCAAACATCAGAATAAACAACCAAATGAATAAGGACGAGAAGATAAGACTGAAATAAATGAACAAGGGAAGAAGGAAAGATTCGCATAATGCTGAAATAATCTAATGTACTATAGCAGTAGCCGTGTGTGTTTGTGTGTGTGTGTGTGTGTATTTTGGACAGCCGAAACTACACATTCAAATCGCACCAAAATTGGCACAGAAAACGCAAAAAATTCGCTGATGTGAAAAAACTTGGTCCCATCACGATTGAAAAACTTTTACTATATTTAATGAGCGATCACAGTTTGACAAAAGAAAAAAAAAAAAAAAAAACGCACCTCCTGGCGCCCGGCATAGGATCTCCGTAGAATTTTTTGCCCACAGGTAGACCTAAGTATTTCGGACTTGCGTTCCGACGACTTGGGTTCCATTCCCGATATAACACGATCAATTGAATTGCTGCAAAAAATCCAAATGACAACGTTACACTAGAACAGCACATAAACTCGAGAGCCCTCCGCAGGGGCAATTGCGAGGGGCCCGATGGACCCACGCGCACTTGTGTGTGTGTGTGTGTGTGTGTGTGTGTGTGTTTTTATATATATATATATATATATATATATATATATATATATATATATATATATATATATATATATATAATGAGAAATTAGGAAGGTGAGTGGGAATGAGTAAAGACTAACTGGTACAGGAGAAGACCAGAGAAGAAGAAAAGGGTCTGAGGAAAAGATTATAATTCTAAAAGTAAGTGAATTAAAGTATAGGACACTGGCAAAAGAAGTGTAACACATAATGTAATAGAAATGAACTAAAAAGGGTTGTCAGCAGATGCTAAAAGAACAGTAGCAAGATGTGAGGATGGCAGCAGTGACCAATATGTATCTACAACGTAAGAAAATGGAAAGCACTAGAGGGAGAGAAGCAGAATAATTATTGTAGTGAAAAAGGCAACGATCTAAAAATATGGCGAGAAAGAGCAATACACAGTGAAGGAAACGAGAGAGAGAGAGAGAGAGAGAGAGAGAGAGAGAGAGAGAGAGAGAGAGAGAGAGAGACGTGGAGTCAAGTATGAACATAAGAACATAAGAGGATAACTGTGGTAGGCCGGTTGACCCATGCTAGGCAGGTCCTAGAAGAGTAACTGAATTACCAGAATGAGATAGGGACAGCAAAGAAGAAGGTAATAACGATCTAAAACACCTGGCTGTGTGCTGTCCCCGTGCGATGTACGGCCAACGAAATAACATGTGTGAAAGATAACACGCCAGGTGCACCAGTAACCAGCTCTTTTGTAGCTATTGTTCTGACGCATATTATCTCATCTTTGTTCTTATTCATCTCGTAGTAGCCTACTATTGTGGGTAGTACTATAAGGGAAGATTTGGAAAATTGCAGCGTGCCTGCCTTATTGACCCGTATAGTCGGTAAGTATTACTCCTATGCCTTCTCTTTTGCATCTTACAGATCCACACTGGTAGCCAACTGACTGCCGATCTCCTGAAAAATCTCTGTAATTAACTATTTCCCTGCGGTTGGTAAACTTAGGTAGACTATTCCAGGAACATCACAAAATATTTTTCGGTTGAGAGAAATTGGAAGAGTCTGAATCTTTAAAACTTCCCAAGTAACCATTTCTTTGGTCCTGGAAAGTCTGAAAACTTATTTAGGCTAATATATTTTATCCAGTCGGGAGAAATTGTAACAGTCAAAGATTTAAGCATGATGGTAATATAGCGGTGATCACACACACACACACACACACACACACACACACACATATATATATATACATATATATCTATATATATCTGTATATCTATATCTATCTATATATATATATATATATATATATATATATCAGAAGGCATAGGAGTTATTTGCAAGATGTTTGAGTAAGAAGGGGGGCAGTTATAGGTAGTGATCGTCAACTTGTTGTGTCAAAGATTAAAATAAAACTTAAGGGAGACGTTAATAGTAATTGTACAGGAGGTAATAAGTATGATTTTGATGAGCTGAGGAGTGATGAGAACACGAAGGAAAAGTTTCGGTGAGAATGTAGGAACAGGTTTCTAGTCCTGCAGACTTTGATGGAATCTGAAGACAATGATATTAATCAAATGTGGAGAGAGGTGAAAGAGGCTTTGCATGAGAGTGCTAAGGTTACTATTAAGAAAAGGGGAAAAGCGAGAAGAAAAAAGTGGATGTCAGATGAAACATGGAATGCAATTCAGGAAAGGAAAGAGGAGAAGTTAAGAAGTGAAGATCAACATGTTGATGGCCAGGTAGTTGAAGTACTTAGAGCAAAGTACTGGAGTTTACATTCTGAAGTAAAAAGACTCGTTAGACGTGATAAGAGGAGGCTATATGCTGAAAAGGCAACAGAGACAGATATTAAATTAAGTAAAAATGACGGTCAGAGCACAAGAGCAGCGTATCAGGCCATAAAGGAGTTAACTGGGACTGAAAAGAGAAGGAAGGAAATACCTGTACGAGATAGAAATGGTAACTTGATGACCAAAGATTTGGATATAAAAGATAGGTGGAAAGAGCATTTTGAATCTTCTAAATAGACCAATCCCAGCTGAAGAGGACATTTTGCCAGCCGAGAGAGATTTGCAGATAGAAACAGGGGATATAACCTTGGAAGAGGTAGCAAAGTCTATAATGGAATTAAAGAATTTTAAGGCCCCAGGAGAGGATGGAATATTTCCTGAAATGCTTAAGGTGGAAAATGATGGGTTGATGACTGAGCTTTTGAAACTTTTTAATGTGGCTTGGGATAATGGTGGAATTCCAGAAGAGTGGAAAAATGGAGTGATTATAAAAATACCAAAAATGGGAGATTTACAGTAAGTGTGTGTGGAAATTGGAGGGGGATAACTTTGACACCTGTAGTTGCAAAAGTCTTTCCCAAAATCTTGTTGAACAGAATAGAACCAGTAATTGATAAAATTTTAAGAGAAGAACAAGCGGGATTTAGATAGGGTCGAGGTTGTAATGATCAGATTTTAATTGTAAGGCATCTAATGCAACAAGCTAATGAGATGAAAATGCCAATTAGTATGTGTTTTGTGGATTTTGAAAAGGCGTTTGATAGTGTTTCACGTGGAGCTATGTTGAAAATTATGAGATTCTATGGTATACTATGAAAGTTTGTAAATATTATTAGAAGGTACTTTTTGTAAGGTAATGGTGGGTGGTTCTTTGAGTGATCCTTTTGAAGTTAGGTCAGGCGTGATTCAAAGAGGAGTTCTTTCGCAATTGCTGTTTGTTTTAGTTATGGGTTATGTTATGAGAAAGATTGTAAGGAGAACAGGTGTCTCATTAACTTTGTAGCAACTTGTAGTGGAAGTTTTGTAGATTAGTTATATATATATTAGACTTGTGGACGAGCTGTTGTTATACGTGAGTAGCTTGTAAGTAGATAATCTTGGTTCCCTTTTGTCATGCAATGACAGGAGAGGTAAAGATGAGTATGGGACTATTTTTATTTTGTCTTGGAAATATTAACAAAATCTCTCACACACGAGTGAAGTTAAGTAGAGTCCCGCTAGCTACCTCCCTGTCTCTTTCTCTCTCTCCCATGTTGCTAAGCCCTTCTCCCTACTACCTGCCGGTTCTATGGCCTGTCTCCTTCTGACTCTGCTTCCTAAATTCTGGTGTAGCAGGGGTCGTGTCACGTGTGTTACACTGTGGTCGGAAAGTTCTAGAAGCCTGTGTGTGAGTATGTGTGTATGTGTGTGTATGGTCACAAGGCGCTGTCTTGTGCCTATAAAGCATTCCTTGAGTTAAGAGTGTGTAAGCATGTTTAGCATTGCTCGATTCTCGCAGACACAATACCTTCTCATCATCTGACTTCCTGCTTCTATCTGTCTCTCTATCTATCTATTTATCTATAAATCTATTATGATTTGTAATTATAATATGGAGTCCTGACATATGCTCTGCCACGCCGCTAAGGGTCCTCCGACAGCAATCATTATTGACATATGCTAATCTATTAGTACATAATATTGATTATAATATTGAATACATATAATATTCATAGTAAATTGCAATGATTCAGTAATATTACATTTTAAACAAGTTGTGTACATATTTGAATAAATGCAGTGGTTGTTGTACGACATTTTGTAAGATGTGTATGTATAACAGACATACGCATATAATTGTGCAATGGTAATACTGCTAGGTTATATGTACATTACATATTGAGTTATCCCTTTAGTAATGTCTAATATTTCACCTAACTTGTATGATGATACTGGTAATACAGAATTGTGTTATAATTGTATGACTTATAATATTGCAGTAACATTGTGGTAATACATAATTGTAACTGACAGGTGCAGGAATTTAACTGGAAAGAAAATAAGAACCTGATGGATTTGGACTATGCTGATGATATTGTATTGATTTACGGAAATATTTACGAGATGCAGAGGGTGCTTCATTGTCTAGTGGAGGAAGGAGAAAAAGTGGGATAGGTAATAAATTGTGGAAAGACTGAAATTATTAATATGAATGTGGAGAACCAAATCGATTGTGTAATTGGGAATAATGTGGTGAAGAATGTAGAAAACTTTTAATAACTGGGAACGATTATATCATCTACTGGATCATTAAACAATGAAACTGAGGAGAGGATTAGGCAGGCTGGGCGACCTGTTGGAATGTTGAAATCTGTTTGGAATAATGATATGCTTTCGGTACATACTGAAGTGAAAATTTACAAGTCCATGGTTAGACCAATTTTAATTTATGGGCATGAGTCACGGTACAGTACAATTGCAACAGATCAGAAAGTATTAGGATTTGAGAATATAATACTGAGAAGGATTCTTGGGGTAAAGTGGCAAGACAGAGTTACAAATCAAAGACAAAGAGATATTACGAGAGTGGAACTAGTTAATGAATATGTGGGACTGTCTCGCTGGAAGTGGCTGGGGCACATATACAGAAAAGAAAGAAGTTTAATACTGGATGTGCCAGAGTGGATTGCTAGAGGAAGAAGAGGTAGACGTAGGCCGAGGGAAACCTGGTTGAGGACAATGAAAAGAGAAGCAGGAGAGGAGTGTTGGTGGGACCTGAAGGAGATGGCAAGAGACAAATATTGGTGGAGAGAGTTCATCGAGGCCCTTTGCATCCCGTGGGGTGCCACAGGAAATGATACATATATATATATATATATATATATATATATATATATATATATATATATATATATATATATATATATATGTATATATATATGTGTGTGTGTGTGTGTGTGTGTGTGTGTGTGTGTGTGTGTGTTGCTCCATGAGGAGCGTAGGAGCCCGGGGCTAGGAAAGTTGGTCCTGAGATTTAAGATGAGAGTGACCAGCCTCGCTTATTCCTGAGTGGCATTACGTGGGCCATAAACCCCAGCCACCCGTTGGATATGAACCGACACATGCTTAGTCCTGTGGAGCGCCTTAATTACCCACTAAACCTCCAGGCGCCAAGGTTGGATTATATGGTTACCACCCAGCCTGGTAAATGGTTTCCTGGTGTACAGGAGACCATTTGGCTTGTCACTCAATGTTGTCACCCATAGACAAAAGGAGGAGGAAAGAATGAAGGAAAGAACAACATAAGAGGAAGGATGGGCTGCCTTGAGTAAAGGGAACTTCAATAATGAAAACAGTATAAGGCACAAAGGGAACACGATATGGCTATAGGTTATAATTATCTATCTACTCATAGCCAGACACCTTAATCAGGGAAAGGGTGGTCACAAATAATAACCTACATGTCATTTCCTCCATCATCAGTCTGCCCTTCCTCACTCATATGACTCTCGACCTCATTCCTCCATCTCATCCTTGCTCTCGCCCATTCCTCTCGTCTCCACTCTCTCACATACACGTCCCTAGTCAGTCTATTTTTCTTCAGTCTCTCCACACGGTAAATGACTGTACGTATGAGCTATTAAGCGTGATGGGGAAAAAAAAAATGAAATAGTGGGATGAACTATGTTTGGAGGTTGCATAATTTTTCTTATCAGTCACATTTGACTCCTTTAGCACTGCAACGTAGGCTACTTTAGATATTATTCTCGATAACATCTGATTTTATTCAGCTTACGTAAGATTCCTGGGGATGAAGAGGTTAAAAAAGAACTATTCTGCCTCACATATGTTACATGAACAACTTATTTAGGCGAAGCATGTTAATGAGGATGATATCGCCTGTGCTATGTATAGAAGAATGCCGAAGCCTTGCATTGTGAAGGAACAGAAGAATGGTCATTAATTTTTTCGCTGACCACACCAAAGAATCTCACCTACTTTGTATTTTTACTGTTGCTGGGACTTGCCCATTTTAAAGCGAACGGGGTTAAAATGAAGGAAAAAACAATTCTTCACTCAGATACATTTTTTCTTTTTTTACCATACTGCATGTCTTCCACATAACAATAAAGAAAGTATGAGCGTAACACACGGGGGAAAGGGGGTGATGGGGTAAAGGAGAATGTCAGGAAGAAAATCGATGGCTATTTGGCTTCATTATTGCTGCTATGTTTTTCAGTACTGAAGAGACTCTTCAAACAGGGGGTAGTAAATAATTTCATTAATGCCTTTATTATTATTGGTCTTCCTTACATCGAAAAACATTGGTAGCAAGAATACAGAACAAATTACGTCAACTGCTTGAAGAGGTAATCAAGTGGGCTCATCGTCTACCTCATCACACACACACACACACACACACACACACACACACACACACACACACACACACACACACACACACACACACACACCAATGTTATGTTTTAATATTATTTTACTTCCATGACAGTTTTTCTGTGCTGCTCTCCTTGTCTTCAGCTCACATTAGAGTTATAGATTCCTATGTAACAGACCTGGTAGAACCATTAGGTCTGTTGTTGTTTGTTTTCCTTTGTTGTCCTCTGTAATTCATTATGTACACATGAATCCTTTTACATGCACACACGGCAACACGTACTCCTAAATACCTAACATTAACTGTAACTACGAACATACATCTTCATTACCCTTCCCCTCCCCGCGTCGGTATTTGCATTGCTAAGCGTATAATCGGCTCAGGTGCCGTGTGGAACGAAATAGCATTAGGACTATAACCGGGTATTAGTATGCGGCTCAGAGAAATACTGTGTTTTTAAATCAAGCCGCCTGTTTACTCACATAGGGGATAGTTGGAAAAACATGCTATCCTATTCTCTTTGTTTAGAGTTAGGGAAGGAAATAAATGTGTGTTTTCTTGAAGGAGATAAATGGATAGAAACCTAGAGAGGTGTATGATATTTCTTGTGGTCGGGACAACTCTAGTATGCTATTCCATCTATCAGGACGCGATTTTAATCAGATGGGAGTGAGTATAAAACCTGAGGGTGGTAATACTGGTATCGTTAACCTTCTCAATGTTCAGAGAACTCGCCAGACAATTATACTTCACTGAGAGTGGGTCACAGGACCCTGATAGTGTTATGTGTGTGTTACCGAGACATAGGTAAATAACCTGGGAATATGCTTTAGGCAGTATGCCTCGCAACGCACCAGTGGAATAAAAATTGGGATAGTAATAAAAATTATAAACTGCCAACTTTCCCGAGGGAATGCAAGATGATATAAAAAAAAAAATCTAGTACTCAAAAAGGTGACTGTACCAACCTCTCCTCGCAATAGTTGGCAAACTCTACATATCTGAGTGACCTTATTTAATTAAATTTTTGATTGTATGCCTTTATTTTTTGCTGGATAAAGACCAACCTTATAAAATACCTACATCCACCCCCCCCCCCAAAAAAAAAAAGTGTATGGTGTAGGCTACTTACCTACTGAATTAGAATACCAACTCTGAAACTGAACTGGTGAAGAAATGAAGGAATGAAACCAAACTGAAGTCCTTGGAAGGAAGAAAGAAAAAAAAAACTGAGCAAGTATGATGCAGTACAACAATGAGTCCATTGATATAGGAAGTAAAACAATGGCGTAATATGGGTCAACCCTCTCTACTACGATGATGTTCACTCAACCAAAAAAGTACCTTTATGCAGGAAATCGTTGATATCAAAATGAGCGTTGTTGCTGTTAACGCTTTCTACCCGAGGCAAATAGTTTTGAATGATAGTTCATTTTTGCCAGTTGTATATAATTCAAGCTATTGAGCTGGTAATAATAACAGCAGACGTACACATAATGGAAACGTGGTTGGAGAACATTTTTGTTTAAATTATTCATCCACTGGTTCAAAACAAACCAGGGAAAATAAAAAGACATTTATTTTTCTAACGCAATGTACTTTTACTTTTCTTAGGGCTGCTACCATACAATTTTACGTCCACTCAGGAAAGTTCCCTAATAATTAAGAAAGAAAATGTAACCCATATTTAACCCCAAGTTCGAAAAGTCTACCCTAAGCTGAGGCAAATCTGCTGGCGGTTTTTTTTTTTTTTTTTTTTTTTAATCACTGCTCTGACAAGGTTAAGACGATGAAAAACTAATGAAAGTAGTTAGATTGTCGGTGAAAGTGAATGTGTGAATTCAAAAAGCTGATGGACACATTATTCATCATATGATATGTCTGATCATAATATGTGTTATTATGTCTGGATTCCTTATATTATCGAGGATAATTCGTAGCTCTTTAGTAACTGGATAAAGTGTTCCGCGTCGCAGAGAAAGATTAAAAGAAAGTGAATGAAAGAGAGGCAGAGAAGTAAGGGAGGAAAGACATGAAGAAGTTGCCGGACATGGCCTCACAGTAACTCCTGATTTAATGTGACCTTCAGGGGTTATGGCTATGCAACGGCAGTTCAGGTTGAAAAAAAGAAAGCGAATTCGAAGAAGCACTTGTCCACCCCGTCCCACGTGCAAGGCGCAGCAAAGACTAGGGCAGACAAAATTCACAGGGACTCTTACTGTTGAATAATGACCCTCCCACCTGCATCCAGAAAGAAAGGGCGCTGGGACATTCTTTCTTAAGCAATCGTGCTGTATTCTACTGAAGAAGGTGCAGCAGGAGTGGTTCCAGAGAGTGCCCATAAAGCAAGTGAAGCTTCGAGGAAGTTCATAGTGCAACCCCTAAGTATACCTCTTTATTTCCTGGAAGAGTTCCTAAAGTTGGCAGTACAGATCACAGACAGTCAACTGCAGTGGTTATGAGCTGAAAGCTACTCTTTAACATCTACCAAGCTGTACAGTGCACCGTGATCACTAGAAAAAACTCCCAGCATGTTATGGCTATGGTACAGCTGGCCGCACTCCCGCGAGGGCCACAGCGTTGTCAACGCTGGCCAAGATATTTACTCTGAAACACTAGTAGAGAGATGCGTTCGAAGCATCCACGGCCAGTAAGAGAGAGTCGTACAGAGAGAGTTTGGGGGGGAGGAAGGGGGTTTGAGGAGAGTGGGGGGATACCTATGCACGAGAGGTGAGGGATGACGTCTGAAACAGATGAGTGGAAGGCTGGAAGCTATATATAATATAAATCTACAATACCTGGTAACAAATCATATATATTTTAATACCTTTATTGTCAAGTTATTACCGCTGTGAAAAGTGGCACAGTTAATGCTTGGAAACCATAAAGCATAATGCTATTGAATATAGCAAATGTGAATCCTTAATACTGCATGCGGTAATTGCTGACACACCTAGCACACACCTCCGTATCCTCCTTATCAAGCGTTTCCTAACACCCGACAACATTGGCTCGCTTATCTCTCGCATGATAACAGGAGTGTCATATTCTAGATACCGTACAGTACAGTAGCTTGTTTACAACTTATTACTATTTCTTTAGCACCTAATTGACTGTAATGTATCCGAATGTGTTAACTTTCATACAGTACAATACATTGTTCAGGGCTAAGACACCGTACCCTTGAGTATTGTCTGTAGCGTATAGGATGAAACTTAAGTTTGTCATTTTTCTTTTTCCCTTCTCTTCTGTTTTTATTGTCATTTCCATGTCCCCTCGATCCCTGACTGCGTAAGGCGTCCGACTCTCGCTCTCTCTCTCTCTCTCTCTCTCGCTCTCGCTCGCTCGCTCACTCTCTTGCTCTCTCTCTCTCTCTCTCTCTCTCTCTCTCTCTCTCTCTCTCTCTCGCTCGCTCGCTCTCTTGCTCTCGCTCTCTCTCTCTCTCTCTCTCTCTCTCTCTCGCTCTTGCTCTCTCTCTCTCTCTCTCTCTCTCTCTCTCTGTATATATATATATATATATATATATATATATATATATATATATATATATATATATATATATTTAATCTGCTATCATGTGAAGGTGAATGCGAGCCCTGATAACTCCACGATGCGATGACGCAACGATGCGATTTTAAACTGCTTGTTAGGTAACGCTAGATATGGGCGATGTTGATATGTGCCAGTGGTGTCAGCAGCTGCCACATTCCGGATGAAGTTACTTACATTTGTTACATGTGATTAATAAACAGCATTCTGGTTCATTATTTTCAGGCAGTTTTTGTCTGTATTTTACAGCGTCCATTGCTTGGAAACGACAATAAAATAAAATACGATTAAAGTCTACAATTATGAATCTTGATCGGTTGTCTTTGTTTTGCAGTATAATATTTAAAGTTGATCTTTTTACTTTTCATGATGGCAAAAGTAACACCGAAAAAAAAAATTTCTTTTAATAAATATTACACTTTTCTGTCGCCTCAACAATCGTCATATCTCGCCTCTCGTGTACAGGCACCCACCTACCCACCTCAAACCCGCTCCCTCCCTCAGTCCTGTGAATGCTTCGATCAGAGCTCACTACTAATGATTCGCGGTTACTATCTCGGCCAGCGTTGACAACACTAAGGTGGCCCTCGCGGGAGTGCGGCCAACTGTACATGTGATAAGCCACTCAGAGTATCGACACTGGCTTTGAATGGATATATGCTTGAGTCAGTAATAAGCGATGTATCCTTGAGTCAGTAACAGGATACTATTACTGTACAGAAAAGTGCTGGCGAGCAACAAAAGGGTTAAACCACTTCCCTATGACTGGAATTAGGGACAGAATGCCTTATAGTCCTCATATTATAATATTATTGTTTTTCCTGTCATGACTGTTAGATCAGTTTAGACACATCACCAAGGTAAAATCATCTCCGCCAAGGACGTTATGTTTTTGCTGGCGTTTGTTTGTTTGTCTGTTTGTCTGTCTGTCAGCAATTTGACTCAAAGTGTTATGAGCGGATTTTGATGAAATTTTGGGGAAGGTGGGGTCATAGGCCAAAGAAGAAATGATTAAATTTGGGGGCGGATCCGGATCCGGAGTATCCCGCACAATATCCCCAAAACATCTCGACGAAATTCAGTGAAATTTTGAGGAAAGGTGGACCATGGACCAAGACAAAATTGATTAAATTTTACGACGGTTCCGGATCCAGATCCGGATCCTATATCCACGAAGCCGGAGCCGGATCCTTTTTCATGGCAATGGCACTGGCGGAGGTATGTGCTGTATGACTGTTTTCTAGTTAACTTCCGCTTTCTATACGTTGGTGACGTGTCTAATATTTGTGCTGTAGGCGTCTGGGAACTTCTTCATGGGAAGCCCATGACCATATTATATAATAATCATATTTGAGCTAAATCTCCGTACGTGTATATTTAGCTGAATAAAGGGTAGAAACTGGTACCTTTGTTTCCAACTGCCTGTTTTTGCATGTCAGTTGTGTATTGTGGCTTTGTCAAGTCAGTAGTGCCCGTGTGAGATTGGCGTCCAGGTTACAAGCTTTCACCTGTATGGACCGTTGGCTCAGAAGAACCAGTTGTTAATATGATGACATACAGGAAAGAGAAAAAGAATTGACTTCACAATGTTTTACTGACAAGATTAATGAATAGACAGCCTTCCTTCTACCAGCTGAGTGAAGTTGTGTTTAACTGCTTTTAGTATTAGCTTTTTATAGATCAATAGAGTACTGTACAATTACGACTGAGTCTAATTTAGCATTGTGAGTTATCTTAAGGCACCCGGACGACAGTATATTATGTATATTATAATATGTAGCTGTCTTATGTCAATTGAGACTCACGGTCGAGACATTTCTTAGAATTTCAGTTCCAGTCAGTTTTAGACGATTTCATTCAGCTGATTGAGTCGCAGGAGCAGGAGAAAGCTAATAGCGTCACCACCCATTCACTCCGAGGACGTATTTCATACTTTGTTCATGCTGCCTCCTAACGTTGTTATTTTGTTTAGAGGATACGTTGTGCTGTGGGGTATATGAATGAGAGCTGGACCTATTATTCCCAGTTCAAAAATCCTCTCATAGACTTAACAGAATGATCTGTTAACATCAATTATAAAAAAACAAATACGTCATCAGAGCGGAAGGGTTAGCTGCATCATAATAGAGCTACCCCTGGCATTCTATTACCACAAACGCCAGACAATTTTATTCCGCCAAGATAGGGCCGGAGAGGCCTGGGAGGGTTAAATAATGGAAATAACACAACTAACAGGATGCAGGAAACTGGTTCAAGGTCAAGGATACTACCGTGGCTGAGTGACCGTGGCTGTGGCGAGACATGAGACGATGGCGAAGAAACAAATGGAGGAGGGGGAAGAGGTGGGGGGGGGGGGGGCGATGAAAGGAGGATGGGAAAGGAGGATGGGGTGAGCAGGGATGGGAATGAAGGGAGGGCGGGAAGGCAAGGGAGAGGAGGGATGGGATTCAGCTGAGTCTGCCGCTTGCCACTGTTGGATTTATTTGTTACTCTGATTTAATATTTCCCTTCAGACAAGACTCTAAAACTTATGTCAACATATCTTAGTATGTATCTAGTAGTGTATAGCCTAAGTGTGGAATTCTAAGAGTGTTCATGGCCAACGTGCAGATTTTTGCATTGTCAACAGGCGTCTCTTTCAAAAATATGCTGATTGTAGGTTCAGAAGCAAGTGCGGGCCGGCTCTCCATTGCAGCCTCAATACTAGGACTGGTATTGTACGAGCAGCATCTGTGTTCTGTTCGATCAAATAAACACCCGCTAGTTTGCATAGGGTTTTGGATTCACCTATACTGGGCTTGAGTGATATATATACAGTATATACAAATAGAGAGAACTTGACAATAACCTTGAACATGACTGTGGATTGTTTTACTGCTTAACGTAGAAGTTTAAGAAAAAAAGTTGCTTTGCTTCAAATTCAGCTCTGAATGTATATTCCAATAGCCATATGATATACTGTAGGTTCGTGTGACTATCTTGATAGCTTAATATGTCTTGATGTCAATTTGCCGTTCATTATCCAAAGGAAAGAATCATACATGCATGCTATCATTGTGTTTAAAACTGATGTAAGGATAGAACAGTCTGGGTCCAGTTTGGACGTGAACAGGGTCCAAGTCAGCCCACCGCTGTCATAACATAAAAAGTACGCAGATTTAGGATGTAGGCATAATCATCCCTTTCTTTGCTAATTTTTTTTTTTTTATGTGAGGAAGAAGGAACCAAAGGCAATAAGCCCACAAAACTGTTCCTTCCAAGAGAAAAACAAAATACAAGAGAGAGCCAAATTCAAGATCAATTCATTTCGAGATGCCTGGACACTGCGTTTGAAAGACTGGAGATCATAGGAAGTAGGAAATACAGTCAGAGGGAGACAGTTCCAGAGTTGACCTGTTGCATAAGTGAAGGACTGGGAGTAACGGTTAACTTTTGCATTAGAGAGTTGGACAGAAAAGGGGTGAGAGTTTGCTGCTAGACGGGTGCTACGTGCCCGTCGTAGAAGTGGAGGAATGCAGGCAGACAGTTCAGAGGAACAGTGACCATTGAAGTAGCGATATAAAAGAGATAAAGATGCAACATTGCGGCGAAGAGACAGAGGCTGAAGGGAGTCAGTAAGAGGGGGAGAGTTAATGAGAAGAAAAGCCTTTGACTCCATCCTATTGAGAAGAGCTGCATGTGGGAAGCCTCCCCACACATGAGAGTTGTACTCCACACAGGGGCGGATAAAATCCCTGTATAGAGTCAACAATTGTGCAGGGGCAAAGAAGGAACGGAGTCGGCTTAGCACACCCAATCGCTTGGAAGCAGATTTTACAAGAGATGTAATATGATCTTTCCAAGATAAGTCCCGAGTAAATGAAACCCCAAGCATGTTCAACGATGATGCAGGATTAAGTTGAGTATTATTAAACATAAGTGGGTATACCTGTGGAAGATTTTGTCGGGTTGATAGGTGCAAAAACTGAGTCTTTGATTCATTAAAAACAACCAGATTATTTTTACCCAAGTCAGAGATATGAGCCAAGTCAGACATTAGGTGTGCCACAGCCTCATCCCTTGCCTGTTGAAGTACCTGGTGAGATGGACGTTGTGGGAATCGAATGGAAGGGTGAAGGGTGGAGTCATCAGCGTATGAGTGGATAAGGTTAGATGTACAGCTTAGAAGGTCATTGATGAATAAAAGGAAGAGAGTTGGTGATAGGACAGAGCCCTGAGGAACACCACTGTTAATAGATCTAGAAGAAGAACGATAGCCGTCTACAACAACGGCTATAGAACGAACAGAAGGGAAGCTAGAGATGAAGGCACATATAGAAGGATAGAAACCGTAAGAGGGCAGTTTGGAAATTAAAGATTTATGCCAGACTCGATCGAAATCCTTTGAGATGTCAAGTGCAATGGCAAAGCTTTCGCCAAAGTCCCGAAAGGAGGATGACCAGGAGTCTGAAAGGTAGGTGAGAAGATCGCCTGTGGAGCGTCCCTGACGGAACCCATACTGACGATCAGAAAGAAGATTGTGATAGGAAAGATGCTGTAAAATTTTTCTATTAAGAATAGACTCAAAAACTTTTGAGATACAGGATGTTAAAGCAATTGGACGATAGTTAGAGGGTTGGGAATGGTCACCCTTCTCTGGGACTGGCTGAATGAGAGCAAACTTCCAGCAAGAAGGAAAGGTACAAGTTGACAGACAAAGGCGAAAGAGTTTGCCTAGGCAGGGTGTAAGGACAGAAGCACAGTTCTTGAGAACAACAGGAGGGACTCCATCAGGCCCATATGCCTTATTAGTACTGAGGCCAACAGTGGCAGAAAATACATCAGCTGAAGAAATTATAATGTCAGCCATGAGGATGTCAGAGGGGGGAAGTGATGGAGGAACTGCAACGGAATCGTCTAAGGTGGAATTGGAGGAGAAAGTCTGAGCGAAGAGATCTGCTTTATCAGTAGAAGAAATAGCTACAGAGCCATCAGAGTAGAAGAGAGGAGGGAAGGATGATGAGGTAAAGTTGTTAGAAAGGTTTTTGGCAATGTGCCAGAAGGAACAGGAAGAGTTCGAGTTAGAGAGTTGAGAGCATTTTGTACTGGTGAAATTATTTTTAGCAGAGCGAAGAACAGACTTAGCACGATTCCGGGCAGAAATGTATAAAAGATGTGATTCAGGGGTTAGTTGGCTCCGGTACCTTTTATAGACACTCTCCTTGTTGTGGACAGCATTAGAACAAGTATGATTAAACCAAGGCTTTCGTGCATTAGTCAAAGGATATGAGAAAGGAATGTATGCTTCCATGCCCAAGAGAATAACCTCCATAATGCGCGAAGCACACCCAGATGGCTCCCGGCTATGGAAGCAATAATCATTCCAGGGAAAATCAAAGAAGTCCTGCCTGAGGGCCTCCCAATCCACAGCTCCAAAGTGCCAGAGACGACGTTTTTTTGGAGGGTCCACAGGCCGTACCGGAGCGATAGGACAGGTTAAGGTGATAAGGTTGTGATCGGAGGAGCCCAACTGAGAGAAAAGATTAACAGTGTAACTAGAAGGATTAATTGTAAGGAAGAGATCAAGTATGTTGGAGCTCTCTCCAAGGCGGTCAGGGATACGGGTAGGGTGCTGTACAAGCTGCTCTAGGTCATTAAGGATAGAAAAGCTGTAGGCTTGTTCACCAGGTGGATCAGTGAAAGGATAGGAGAGCCAAAGGTGGTGGTGAACATTGAAATCTCCAAGAATGGTATTCAATAGGTATCAAGTCAGCGTCACAGCGAAAATCTCTAGAAAAAGCTCCGTCAATATTGTTCCTTCATTTCCCTTCTTCCCCCTCCGGCAACTGATGAGAGTGGTGGAAAGCGAATGGTCGTGAATGAAACTACAGTGAGAGCTAACGGGAAGGCGTTGTTTGTTTTGGGTCGGGAGGGTCGGCAACAGAGGACAAAGTCCAAGATTGTTTATCCTACAGGTCCTCTCGAACTCGGCCTGGAACACTAAGTTTCATGTTTGTTCATATGCTGGGTGCATACTGTACATTTAGTGATGAAATTGAAAACCTGTGTGACACGCATATATAGTGTGGGCCTAGTATTTATGCCATGTGGGAGGGAGGAGGGGGAATATTCCACCATTAATTTTCCTCCTCCCCCTTAGCTATGTGCCTGCATGAAAAATACAAGCAACACTTTCAATCATACAGTGCTTTAGACAACTACAGATTTCAAAATTCTATTGTAACGATCCACAAGATGCAACTCCTGATTGGATGTGATGCATCATAAAGCAGCTAAAACTACTATGAATCACAAGATCTCTGCATATGTGGTAATCCTAATACTTAGCCACACAGCAAGATTTAAAAAACTATTAGCAGGTGGAACTCGTGAGTAGTAGAAACGTTCATCTAAATGCCAAATAGCAGGAAATCCTGCCACCCTAAATTAATTTAGTTTTATCTTTGGTAAGAAATAAGTGATTGATTTATTATGGATATATGCCTATCAAGACACCATTCTAGGAAAAGTGGGAATAATTATTACTCTTAGAAAAAAACGCGTACATAGTCATTCATACTCTTTATTGTGACGTGGTCGAGCCATGCTTGAGGATACTTTCACGCACTTGTGTTTAAAAGTCAACTGACAATGGCTTGTGAATCACAGCGCCTCCTGGCGTGGTGTACATCATAGGACTGGGTGAATTACTGTACAAGGTCAAAGAAAGAGGTTGGGCCCGTCAATGTATAATATTTTTACTTTCATAACGTTCACGTGGTCGGGAGAGTTCTAGTATCCTCTTTCCGTGACCACCAGGCAATTTACTTTGCAGAGTGTAAGTACACGTATTAGAAGTCTGACATAGTTAATATTGTTGCCATTAACACTGTCATGAATGTGACTGCCATTGTATTCAATTCCATTTAATGCCAGGCGATTTGATTCAGCTAAAAGTGAGCCATAAGAGCCAGAGTGTTGAAATATAAGTATTCCTGTATAATACACAAGAAAAAATCGTAGTTTCCACTGTGGGAATACTGTTTATCTAACTCTTCACAACTGCAACTTCCTTTTGATTATTCTAACTACCTACAGATAATGTTATATGTATCTTAGTCGTGCCTCTTGTGAAGAAGTAAATAAAGGGTATATTTGACTTCTCCAGGTTGGAAAATGTTTTGAGCTGGATAAGATCATCTGATGATAGTAAGAATGAAAAAAAAAAAAAGTATTTACATCGTGGACGAGTTACTAGTGTTATAGGATCCATTATACATGAGTACTTGTAGCATTGACCATTGGATGTGGGCTTGCGGTAACATTCACAACCCTATATACAAAATGTTCTATAATATTATCCTATTCATTTCCCATCGAACGTTAAGTCCTTTCGTCACTTTTCAGTTCTGGTGGATTTATTTAGTAATGTGATATTTTTGTTGCTTTCGTGCTCCCCCCATCTCTCTCTCTCTCTCTCTCTCTCTCTCTCTCTCTCTCTCTCTCTCTCTCTCTCTCAGTCACTAGGGAGTTGCAGCTACGTATTTCTAAGCCATGACTGATTAGGTGTTGAATACATAGCCTGTTTCAGTGGTTACACTGCTATTACTTTTATTATGAGTGGATGGACAGCGGGAACTGTGTTGGTGGATAGGTTTATTGAGGAAAGTTGCTTGAAGATAATACTTTAAGTTGTCATATTATAAGATAAAGCTCAATAAGTATTTCCTATAGAGACAACAGTTAATAACAGTATTTGGTTTGTGTTTTAAACTTATAACATAAATGGATGTCTGCAATGTCTTAAAGTCAGACATGGGAAGGAATTCGGTAAAAGTGCAGCTCGCCAGCGGCCACCAGCTGAAAACAGCACAGTAAATTTGCCTGTCATTAGTTTCCTTCCCCGGTGGTGTTGGCAGACGGTGCTGATGTTCACGGTGAGCGGGTGCTGCCAGGAAGAGTGTGGATGAGGAGGCGAGAGTGATGGAGTACGGGAGAGTGTGAGTGGATTACAAAAAAAAATATTTGCTGGATATTTGAAGACTGAAGTCTGTGTGTGTGTGTGTGTGTGTGTGTGTGTGTGTGTGTGTGTGTGTGTGTGTGTGTGTGTGTGTGTGTGTGTGTGTGTGTGCGCGTGCGTGTGTGTGTGTGTGTGTGTGTGTGTGTGTGTGTGTGTGTGTGTGTGTGTGTGTGTGTGTAATTCATTTGGTCGGTCAGGATCACGTGATGGTTATGATCATCAGCATTTTACCCTCCCGGGAGAGAGCTGAGAACTCATATAGTCCGATCTAAGGGCAAAGCCTTGACTTTCACACACGCACACAGCCATCCTCTTGCTCAAGGAGAACAGTGACCACCCGCTTCGTCAATGAAACTTTTCACATCCCGAGCAAGGCGCGAATCCCCGTCTTAGCAGATGCCAAGACTGTGTACTGTTCTAAAGAAGACGACCATGGCGTATATTTATATCTTGCTTCTCAGTCTTCGTTTATGTAGTGTTTTTGATATTTTGGTTTATTACTGTGTCCAAGTATGTGTCAGAAAAGTTATCTATTCTAGTTCATTATTTGCTTATGCGGCTCCTTTCCCGGCATCCCTTAGTTTACAGCGATAGTTGTATAGTACAGTATACGAGTCAATGGGCACATATGATGGCCGCATTCACTCTTACCACATCCACTACTCTAACAGGTCCCAAAAAATGTTTTATAACTTTCGATAGACACCTTAGACACACCCAAGACACATCCTAGATACACACCACAAAAGCCTTAGACTCACCTCAAACATACCCCAGACGCACACCAGACACTCCACCGTCACCCCTTACCCTGCAACACACCCTTTATAAGTGGGAAGCTCATAAAATTCTACGTTTTCAACTTGCCAGGTTCAGCCTTCAAAAAGGTACGCTGACTCAGTGAGCAATTGAGTAAACGAATGTGTGAGAGACAGTTAGGGACACACAGTGGACTTTGTTACCCGTGTGGGTGTGGCAGAAACTGTGATGTTTTAGAACCCCTGACCTGAAACCAGGATTGCATGTTTTAGGACTCACTAGGTTCACAGAAGCTTGACACTGTGCTCGGTTCAAGTGCATTTGATTGCCGCATGGTGTATTTTCGTGTGGTTACGAGGCTTCCCAACTCTTTTTCCTTGGCGATTTACTAATGACATACAGGAGAATTCTAATGTACCATGTGCAGAAATAGACTGATACGGAAGAGTACTAAAGAGCTTCCAAAGTTAACGAAAATACGGACGTGGCTCTTCTTGCTTCTGTTGTCACATCAGTCTGAAGTACACATGTACACACGCAAACTTACCTTTTCTTGCCAACTATTTTTTTTATAGTAACAATCGTTTTCTCTCCCTTTACTGCACGCACGATAAAAGACGTAGCAAGACGGCTACTAAGTTATCACAGTCAATCTTGGTAACGATTTTTTTTTTTCCTGCAGACATCACGAAAGCCGTACAAATGAGAGGGAAAATTGTGTGTGTGTGTGTGTGTGTGTGTGTGTGTGTGTGTGTGTGTGTGTGTGTGTGTGTGTGTGTGTGTGTGTGTGTGTGTGTGTGTGTGTGTGTGTGTGTGCGTGTAGCACGTCCATAGCTATCAAATTACTGAAAAAGCACAGCTGAAATGACACAGGCACCTTTGTTATGTCCTTCTGAATACTGCTCAGATCTGTTCCCTGAAGTTGTATTCCAGGTACCGTGTATAACTCATCTGTGTCATCTGGGCATCTGAATGGAGCACGAATTTGGTGGGAGAAATGAGCAGTTTATAAAAGACGAAAAGCAATGAGAGTAATGACGTGCTTGCGGACACAAGGTGATGCAGGATGAAAGAGAGGTGAGGGTGAGAGAGGGCATTTAATAAGGCAGGGAGTAGAGAAGGTGAGGGAGGGCACAGAGTTAGGTAGAGAGCAGGGTGACGGCGAGGGTGAGGGAGGGCGCAAGGTTAAGCTCAGAGCAGGATGAGTTTGAGGGTGAGGATGAGGATAAGAGAGGGCCTAGAAGTCCAGATACTGGCACTATGGGACGACGTACGGTGGGACTCCCCCTGGCGAGGAGCAAAGTGCCAAACAGAGCCAACTGTGACAGTTACGCCATACTGGGTCTCCGGTCAAAACATTATTGGATTAAGGAGGTTGCTCTCTTTTGTCGTGAGAGGACGTCATGTATGGTTTCAGTTTGCACTCGTTAGATACTTAAACCTTTAAACACCATCATTTTTCTAGACTGAACACAATCGTCGGGTGTCAGTTCGAATAAAATTCCTAGTTGTTCTAAAAACAAAGAAAGGGTTGCCCCAGATAGATTTTGAAGCCATTTACTTCCTGAAATTCTATCAGATGTACTCAGTCATGTGGTTTTAGACTGAATAAATATTCCATGTGCACCAACCACTGTGAAGGAGTCAAGTTGAGATGACTTGCCTAACTGATGTTCAATGCACAGATTAATATATTTATTTTGTTTGTGTTGATACGTTTCTGTATTCTGTTGATTTTCAGTTGTGATATTATACTACATTCATTCAGATACTTTTCCTTACTTAATAGCCTGCAAGTAAACATCATCATCATCAACTTTTCCTCGTGAAAGGAGTAAGAGGGATTGAGAAACAGAAACAGGAAGGTCCAAAAGCTGAAGCAGTGACAGTAGAGTGACCAGTAGAAATAGGCCACACATCCATTCACATATCGTTGATGTCTTTGAAGTTATTGGCTCCACCTCACAACAGTGCTAAACGATCAATACTAAAATTGTGCTGATAATAGCTTGTGGGGTAGAGCCTCCGTTGAATGCTAGGTTAATAAAAAAGACTAAGAAGTTGACGAAAATCTGTCAGCTAATCCAGTGAATAAAATTCCTTTCCCAGCCATATGACTCCTAAGTCAAAAGTCTGGTAAAGTAACCCTAAAGAAAAAGTTCAACTGACATATTTTATGGGAAGAATGGTAGTGCAGACTCAACCAGATATTCGTTTTCCTTCCTCGTTCTCGTTCATCTTCCAGCCTACTATACCCGTACATCTCACTCCTGTTTTTGTTCTCCTCACTCCCTTTTTTCTGCTGACACCTTGAGCTTTCATCGCGTTTCCAGTATTATCATGATTTCACTCATTCACATTCACTATCTTACACTCTTGTCATGAACTCACATTTTCTCTCACTAGTGCTCTCTCAGATTACTCACTGACATTCCCATTCAGACAGACTTTCGTTTAGACTAACTCACTTTCGCTCACTCTGATTGGCTCATTTATATACTCTCACTGGCTCACTTTCATGCCTTTTCACTTACTCTCACACTTTCGCTCACTAACTCTTCGCACTTAATTGTTTTCTTAGTCACTTGGTCGTACTGGCTGACATTTAGTGTCGCTCACTTACTCCTTTCCACTCGCATTACCGACATTTTTTCTAACGATATACTGTACAGTAACTACTAATTTTCTTATATGTTTTTTATAGCTTTTTAATACCGACAAGGATTATATAATTATCATACAACAACACAGTACCATGTAGTATAAAAGTGTATATACGTGACAAGTGGAGGAGGGTAAGGGGGACCTAGGATGAGGTGAAGCGATAGAGTAGAGACGTATACGGTATGGAAGAAGGTAGTGTGAGATGTAGTGGCGGCAGTAAGATGGCGAAGGTCAGCGCTAGGAGTTATTTTGTTCGTATTCAACCCTTCCCCCTGTCTGTTATGGTAAGGCGCCTGGTTTTAGAATCTTGGTCAGACGGAGCATGTACGTGAATACAGTGGAAAGGAAGGAGTGCTTGGAAGGCACTTAAACGTAAGCAAATACCATCCTGGTCAGTTGTGCCTCACATCTTGCCCTCGCTTAATTAATTATTAACATGTGCTCCCAGCAGCACCAGATATATGACCATCAGGTGATATTTTTACCCTCGGGACGACACCAGTTTCTTCTTCTTTTTTTTTTTTTCTTAGCCAGATTATTTGATTCAGCTGAGTAATTCATAGGAGCCTTAGTTTTAAAACTGGAAATATTAACACCCTCATATCCAAAACTACTATATTCTTTTCGTGCTGACGGCAAACGATTTTATTCACCTGAGAATGAGTTATTGGAGCCTAAAATTGTTCCGGGATTCAAACATCAGATAATGGCTCTTCCTGTTATCTTGAGAAGAAATCGAGTGAATGAAGAAACAGAAATTTTAGATAAGGAAGAGGCAAGACGAAAGGATGCCGACTTTTTCTTTTAGGAAGAGTGATGAACTTTTTTTTTTTAAGGGATGCATATACATTATATGAATTCTTAAATAAGCAAGGTGGTTCAGGATGCGTGGGAGAAGGACTTCTAAATTATATGGTATTTAAGGATCTGGAAAAAAATGTGACAAAGTGAACATGGAAAAAGTCGGGAAGATTGTGCGTAGCCTACTCATGGAGTGAAAGGTTAACTAAATGTTATAAAGAATTTCATGAGGGCAGCGAAATTTATGTACGCATCTCATTTCACGCAGATGAAGGGGCGTACCTAGAGATTTGGGGGCCTTTGGGGCTAGTTTCTTTACAGAGGCCCCCCTCATTCTCAAAACTTATCTAATATCTCAGCCGGGATTTTTGGGATGATAAATATATATATTTTTAAATAATATTAAAAATGCTTATAAATTTTTGAGGCTTTTGGCCTCCCCCCCCCTCAACTGGGGGCCCGGGGGGCAGTTTCAAACAACCCCCTCCACCCCCTCAAGTACGCCACTGCGCAGATGGTGCTACGTAGTACAGTACCTACTATTAAAGTAGACTGATTCAGAATTTTGTCAATAATAGCGTCCAACGTGTGATCTGGAGGTAAATAAATCAGAATAATATATGTGTAATGTATTAACGAATAGAGAGAGGCTAGGAGGAGTGGAAGAAATCAATAATACTATGCGATTAAGCGTTCTTTGTGTGTATGTTTCCACATTTGACCCCTTCAGATTCAACGTGCCATACATCAAAAGACGCGGAAGGACGAGCTGACAACGATGGTGTAAACTGTAATTGCGTGCGGTCAGTTGCGCACCAGCCCGATTTTTCGCCCAACACTGGGAACCCTCTACAGTTCATGCCGCTGGGTGAAATGAGCTGAAATCTCTCAAGGATATGCCCGGTATATCAGAGCAGGCCCCTGTCAAATTTTTGGTCAGTGCTTGTTTCGAGGGAGAAGTCTGAGTGTCCTCGGCAGGAGCAAGCGCGAGACGGTCTGATAGGATCACTAAGCACTTGTTAGTTATTAAATGAAATAGCAAAAATCGGATCTGTTCCTGTACCTCCATCACATCATATCAGTTCCACTGCAGAACCTAACTCATCCCTCAGAGGGAGAGTGACACCCAGAGTTAACTCTTACCCATGCTGCCAAAGTATGAATTACGAAGGAGTGTCGGTAGGAAAGGTTTTGTATATGAAAGTCGAAATTTAGAGTTTTTATATGTCATTCGTATAGCCGACTGCATACAGACAAATGCAGGCAGGACTTGGAGTTCATGCAGCACGAGATGAGTACGCTAACAGTTGCTCTCTCTCTCTCTCTTTCTCTCTCTAAAAATAAATAAATAAATAAATAAATAAGTGAATAAATAAATAAATAAAAGAAATAAAGCAGACATTCGCAGATGAGGCAAAGTTGTTGGTGTATGCGGAAGGGAAAGACGCAAGTGTGAGGGTAAGCGGAGAATAAAAAAAAAAAAGAGGAAAAAAAAAACATGGTTGGGAGCAGAAAGAGAATATTCACGAAAAGGGAACAGAGTTAATAGAAGTTAATGAAAAAAAGAAGAAAAAAAATAGATATAGAGTACGTGAAATAGGTAGGGAATTACATAACGGGTGATTGAGAAATTAATAACCATGATGCCAGAAATTATTGTTATTAAAAGGAAAAAATATTCTTCCTCTGTCCTTCCAAAGTGCTTGCCACCGTAAGCGCGAACTGCTGCCATTCAAGTGGAGATGATAGTCGTTGCCTTTTTCTGTGTGTTTGTGCTCTGTCCGTTTGTTTTTCGCAATGACCTGAAAATTTCATGCGGCGACGCCGACCGGAATTTGCAGATGGCACTCTGGGAAGAAACAGAGGAGCTGGCTCAGGTGAGAGGGCGTGGGAGAAACGCGGTGAATAGCCAAGGTTATTATCGCCTGCCTTTACAAGGCGGAACGATAATGTTTTTGCCAGCCTCTCTCTCTCTCTCTCTCTCTGTTCTTATCAGTTCTCAGTATACCTCATGAACTGTTTGAGCTATCAACATGAAACATTCGAGGTATCAAGATGTGGCCAAAATCTTGCTCGAGTTCGAAAATGGGCATTCAAGGTCAAAGTCAAGGTCACCAAAGGGGCTGTCAAAGGTCACATAGTTTTTATCGTCCGCATGTAGCACCATTATATCTCATGATCGATTTGAGCTATCAACATGAGACTTTCAGGGTATCAAGATATGGCCAA
>NC_136976.1:29777437-29842437 GCF_032717465.1 Coenobita brevimanus | reverse complement strand
CTGTGGATATGTTTGGTACACACACAAAAAAATGCGAATAGGCTGAGAAGAATTAGAGAAAATAACAACAAAAGAGAAATTAACAAGTGAAATAAGATATTGCGTGTTAACTGGCATGACGTTCTCTGCAGAGGCGATGCTTTTTCTCAGAGTGATATTAAAAATTTAACCTTCCTTATGCTGGACAATTACGAATCAGGAAAGAGTGTTTTACTGAGATCAGCGCATGCCAAAACCGATTCACTGTACTGATTATATGTTTCTGAATGCTAGAATCTGTCGGTATAAAACGACAGTGCCAAAAATGCTGACATCTGAAATGACACACCACCAGTAACAACTTTAAGTATCCACCACGGCTGGTTTCGCATCCACGCTCACAGCACCGGTGAAGAACAGACACAATAAACACTGAACCACTATGGCTACAAATACTCGTATATCAGTATAACTTTAAACAGGAAAGGTGCAGTCAAAGCTGGAATTGTCTTAAAAGAAAATATTGAGCAGAAATTCATTTAGGAAAGAAACTTGATGGAAGGGAAGGTATGAAAGGAGCGAGAAACTCAAAAACGAGGAGAGGCAAAGAATGATTCGTAATGCAGAGAAAGGAAAAGATGTAAGCAAGTAGCATAAACAGGAAGGAGGTGGGCTGGAACAAGGCCCAGAGGAAGGGAGGAGGGCAACAGACTGAAAAATAGTGTCTAGACAGCATGACAGGAGGAGTAGACTGTAGCACCAGTCGAACAGGGCAGTACTCCCGAGGTTGATGGCAAGCTGGTGATAGGGAGAGCTGGAGCTCCCGTTTCACCAGCCCTCAGGACTTGATCCTGACCATCTCCCTCTTCTGAACATTTTCAGTGCATTCATTTACACAGAGAGTAGGCCAGCATGCTCTCATAATACCTCTACCTTCAACTGTCTACACCACACTACATGCGCATAACATATCACACCTTCTATTCACATCTTTAGTAATGGCCGCTGCAATCTTACAATCAAATGAGGTGGTACCTCGGATTGCCACCACCGGCAGGGTAGGGCTGGAGGCACAGGGTCCTCCCGGTCGCCATCAAGCGACTGTGCCGGCAGCGACTGTTGCTAATTCCGGGAATGCTCGTCGGCGAGGAGGTGACGATGCGGCCTTATTCTTTACCAACATCCGCAGCCTTACCACAAATTTAAACTCGGTTCATTTTTTCCTTCAGTCCATATCCCCTTTGGCCCTTTTCCTCACAGAACCACAAATCTCGCCCTCTACCAATATATCTCCATTTTGTTTTCCCGGTTACCATCTCCTTACAAACTTCCGTAACAAGGGCGGCACCTGTTGTTATATCAAATCCCAATATGCAGTTGACACTATTTTAAACTTCACTTCATCCAGTTTTGATTACTCATTATATAAATTAAATTGTCAAAACCTTACCAAATATATCTGTGTAGTTTATCGTTCCCCCAATGCTTCTTCGGAACCCAGTGTATTTGATTCCATATCCACTCAGTTGAGTAACCTTGACCTTGCCCTTGACAATGAAATTACCATTTTGGGTGATTTTAACATACACAATGTTGAATGGTTATTGCATTCTGCCCGGACTGACGACGCTGGTCTAGAATGCGAGCTGTTTGCGGAATCGTTTAATCTCACCCAGTTGGTAAAGCAACCAACCAGAATACCTGATAATCCTGACCATAATGCCCATCTCTTGGATTTATTCTTGACAAATAATCCAGATCAATACAGGATAGAGGTACTGTCACCACTTGGATCCTCTGACCACAATCTCATCAAAGCCTCATTAGTTAACCCTCCTACACCTCCCCATTCTGAACCTGTCAGGGTGACCTGATGGCACTTTGACAGGGCAGACTGGGATGGATTTAGAAATTATCTTGCTGATATTCCATGGCAGTCTTTCTTCTCTAGTGATCCCAATTCTACCCAGTCCCACATCTGCGACTTAATACTAGCTGGTATGGACTTATTCATACCAAGTCAACAATTCACTAAAAGATCAAACTCTCCAAAATGGTTTGATGGCAATTGTGCCAGAGCAACAGCCCAAAAGTCATTAGCATATAACTCTTACTTAAAATCAAAAACATCTGAATCACTCTCACAATTTAAAATTGCTAGAAATCATGCAAAAGCTGTAATAAATCTATCTAAAGCAAACTTTCTTCAAAAGCAAGCATCAAAACTACTTAACAACCCTAATGACAATAGAATATTCTGGTCAACTCTTAATTCTTTCAATAATAACTTTAACAAGTCATCTTCCATTCCACCACTAAAATCTTCAGATGGCAATATTACAAATGACCCACGTGGGAAAGCAGATACATTTGCTAGTACCTTTGCCAGAAACTCTACCATAGATGATACCAGCCAGAATGTCTCAGTACTGGAACTTGATTCTCCCGAAATTGCCCCACTTAAAATACAGACAAGATATGTAAAATCCATCCTAGACAATTTACCTACCAACAAAGCTCCAGGCCCAGATGGAATTCCGCCAATTGTTTTGAAAAAGTGTTCCCCTGAACTTGCCTCTGTCCTAGCTAAATTATTCAGACTATGCATACGTATTTCTTTATTCCCAAATTCATGGAAAGAAGCCAATATCCACCCAGTTCCGAAGAAAGGAAGTTCGTCTGACCCCTCCAATTACAGATCAATAGCTGTCACATCTTCTCTTGGTAAGGTATTTGAAACTTTAATTAATAAGCATATTGTTAAACATCTTGAATCCAACAACTTAAATAGTGATAGACAATACGGTTTTCGCCACGAAAGATCCACCATTGACATACTCAATCTCTTAACTCATACCATCCATCAATCTATTGATCTCTTTGGAGAAACTCATGCAGTAGCTCTTGATATCTCTAAAGCTTTCGACAGAGTATGGCACCGTTCCCTGCTGTCCAAACTCCCTTGCTATGGATTAACGTCTTTTGTTCCTTTGATTTCTTCTTATCTTAGTGACAGGAAAATAAGAGTAAAAGTAGATGATGTATATTCGAATTTCCACTCAATTAACGCCGGCGTGCCGCAGGGATCAGTTCTGGCGCCAACCCTATTTCTGGTTCATATTAATGATCTCTTATCTGTCACTCACAATTCCATTCACTCATATGCAGATGACTCAACACTACATAGTTCATTCACACTCAGACATCCATTTACAAAGTCTAATATCTCTACCTATCAACTCAGTACAGCCATCTCCATAAATCAAGATCTAGCTACAATCAGTGAATGGGGACAAAACAACCTTGTCTCTTTTAATGCTAGTAAAACTAAATATATACAGTTTACTAATAGACAGATATTGCCAGATTCGTACATTACCTTCAATGCTACTAATATTCCCATCTCCAAAAGTATTGAAATTCTTGGTGTCTCACTTAACAGTGCCCTCAGCTGGACCTCTCATGTCAGATCACTTGCTAAAACCGCCTCAAAGAAAATTGGATTATTGTACAGAGTCCGTAACTTCTTCGCCGATGAGCAGTTAGCTATAATTCATAAGAGTCATGTGCGCTCTCAGCTTGAATATTGCTCACCCTTGTGGAATGGTTGTGGAGAGGTTGCATTAAGACAGCTAGACAAAATTCAGAATAAAGCTGTTAGAATCATTAACAACCCTGCCATTACATATAAACTACCTCCCCTGCAAGTAAGAAGGAATGTTGCCTCCCTTGCATTATTTTACAGATATTTTTTTTGGCAAATGCTCAGACGAAGTTGCGTCCATGGTGCCACCTCTCTATGCCTTCCCTCGTGCTACACGGGCATCTGGTAGCGCTCATGACTGGAATGTCACTCAACCATATTGCAGAACTTCTGCCTATCAGAATTCTTTCATTCCCCGAACTGCATCTCTCTGGAACTCGCTTCCCCAGAGTTGTTTTCCTCCAAATTACAACCCACAACTCTTCAAGTCTAATTGTTACAGATATTTTATGAACAGAGGACACCAGTAATCTGGTGTATGGATTATTATTTTTTTTACCCATTTGTTTTTCCTTCCTCCGTTCTGTTATTTATAAAAAAAAAAATGACATATGGTCTAAGGAATGTTCTGTAGATCAAATTCTGATCTAACAGAAGAAAACGTACTGTCAGTCGGACTAGAACAAAGAGGGAAGGAAAAATAAACGTGTGACGAATGAGAGGCGCTCCTGGATAAGGTATAATCATGGTGCAATTATTATCCACAGAAAAAGTCTTAGGTTTATGCTTGTTGACTGCATGAGGGTCAAAAGACAGATGTTCAGTCTTTTGCTTAATTCCAAATCTCCCCAGGACTGTCGAAGTCACAGTCCATGTCTAAGTTACATTCAATGCCCTGTATCTGTGTTAGATACAGACAGAGTCAAGTGACTGACCATGAAAGAAAAGTACGACTTCCAAAGTAAGACTGAGTAGACAAAAGCAGGCAGACGAAAAGAATGTCATGCTATCATAATAAATTCACGTCAAGATAGTGACGGGTGATAATAATAATGAAAGGGAAACAATTAAATGGAAGAACGGAAAATGAAAAAGAAGCAAGGAATAGGTGATGTGATGGCAGTGTATGTACAGCAAATAGAGAACAGGATGATTTTGAGAAGGATGCATTGCCATTTCACCAATACTGTTGCTTTATTCTAAAACCCACCTAGAAGAGAAAACGACGGAAAGCCAAGTGCATCCAGCAAAGAAGAAAACTCACTGAACTAGAACTGTAAGTAAAGTTCACCAGCTGTGTGAACCTACCAAGGGAAAGAAAGAAAAATGATTAAGATTAAAGTGCAGAAATCAACGATAATGAAAGTACATATACTGCAATATAGAAGGAATAAATGAAACTGAAAATAACAGTCAATGTCTCGCGACTATCTCAGCTGAAAAAGATCGTCGCAACCGGAAATGAATACTAGAATTTCTCAACAACGAAATGGTTACTGGTGAGAGTACAGTATTAACACTCTTGCTTGTGAACTCACTCTCGACTACATACATTCATCTGTCGCTAGGTGAAATAAAATAATAGAGGCGGTGTGAAACTGAGAGAGAGAGTTACGTGAGAATCAGTGAAGACAAACATTTCTCCTGAAGAAGACTGAAGAAATACTGAATAGTTTGTTAATTATGCAGCCCACTTCTTCAGGGACGGATCAGTCAGTGTTGTTAGTGACCCCTCGTTTTCTACTTCCAATAACATAATATATGGTTTAAAGCGTATGCTTTTACTTTTTCACTTCCAACGATTTTCCGGTTCATTAGAATCTTTCCAAAGCAGTTGAAATTTCTTAGCTTATTACAAACGCCGACTGAACTATCCTTGTAACATACAGGATAGCAGATCGCATTCTATGAACGACCTTCTATAATGACGAGAAACAAACAACAAAAAGAGCGTTGAAAAGGGAGACGGCAGCAATCAGTCATAATCAGTATAAAAACCCGCTGCTTGAGCTAAAAACCCTACCTCTGTGGATCATTGTACGATATATATATATATATATATATATATATATATATATATATATATATATATATATATATATATATATATATATATATATATATATGATGTATTGACCAACTTCAATAATCTACTGTAGTTATTACGTGAATAGTTTCTTACCTGCTTTGTATTTTTCCTTCAGTAGTGTTGCCTTAGACTCGGGGCTGCTCCATTACGACTTTGGCCAACTCAGGCTGCTTCACTGCTCATCGTTTCGAGTCTTCGTCAACTTGCAATGTTTTATTACCTATTATTCAGCTCTGGTTTGCACTGGGTATGTAGAGGAATATATGACGATGATATACTTAACAATGTTAATGATAGACTCTGTGTGCGTGTAGCTCATAATGATTTATATTATTCATGTGGATACGAAGCAAATTTTCGAAACCATTCGAATGCATCTCGACCTGCACTACTGTTGTCACTGCTCACTTCCTTAATGAAAACTTAGACGGGGCTCTAACCTTCATACCTTATAAAGCAACATTGAACATGTAATTGATTATGACTACCGACAACACATTATTGACAAACATAATCATTTTTTAATTACAACAACGTCTATTCTGCCGTGTGTATGGGCTTGTGCGTTGTCGTCGTTTACAGACTCGCCGTCCAGAAAGGGGTGGGGACTGTACAGCTCCCGCCCCCCCCCCACACACACAATCCCTCACAAACTTTTATGAGTGTCTGTACATAATATCTAGTCATATATTTATACCATGCAGTCTGTGTCGATCAACTTTAAAATTATTGTTCTAAAACTGATGGTTTCTATTATCACTGTCAGTAATGTGCTGGTGCTGTCCTGACTGGCTTCCTCATCACTCGAGAGTGTTCCCGCTCCTACTTCCTGCTAGCTTTTATTAACTGCTTCGCTAGTAAAGGCCATATTTAACATGATATAATATTCGTTTGAAAGTTTTATGAATTTAAAAAAAAAAAAAAAAAAAAACGGTGTTAGAGTGAAAGAGATAAACAAAATATCCAGCAACAGTTGCGCTGAATCAAGGTCCAAGCTGAGACTTACACACACACACACACACACACACACACACACACACACACACACACACACACACACACACACACATTCATGCACTTTTTCTTGCACAATGTTTTCTATAGGTAGATGGAGAGCATAGGAATACATAGCAAATACAGAGAACAAAATGCCTATTGACTCGTAACGAGGTTTCCGCTGGGGAGAGAGGGGGGGGGGAAGGGAAAGAGTAAAAATCTAATTGTGCTAAGATCTAATCAACGTGTATGAGAAAGGTACCGAAAAGAGGAAGTATACAAGTTTCCAATGGACATTTTTCATTTCGACATACCCCTTCCCCAATAAAAAGTGTTTGAGTTCGAAATATGTGGAACGGTAAGGAAGCAACTTAGGCTTGAACTTTGGTGTATTCAGCCTCATTATCTCACCCACACAGCCATTTCATGAGTTCTCCCAGTCTCTCAGTCGAACCAGCATCGCACCCTTTACCAGATTTCGTCCACATGTAAAAGCTTTTAGAGGCGTCTGATCTTCCTCCCTCTCAGTGAATGTAAGAAGTTAAGGGTGATGTCGCAGTTGCTTTTATATCGTGGTCTCTGGAGGGCGGCAGTATTATCTTGGAAGCAAATCTTTAATGTTATCACTGGAATGTGTTTCACTTGTCCCGCAGTCGGTGTTTACAGGGTGTTACTTGCTTGCTGATTGTGTGTACATTTATCTCCTTATTTTGTTTTAGTGCCTCTGGTCTCACGTAATAGTTTCACAGATACGGTACGTATTCTACATTACTCTCATCATTTCGTCGTCGTCGTCGTCGTCTCAGTCCATCTTTCCGTCTAAAATCGTGTGTGTGTGTGTGTGTGTGTGTGTGTGTGAGAGAGAGAGAGAGAGAGAGAGAGAGAGAGAGAGAGAGAAAGTCAGCTGGCTGGAACTCGTTATTAGTCATCTCTTCATTTAGCCCTCACAATTCACCATTTAGAGTCTTCTGTCTGCTCTCACAATACTTGTATTCTGTCTGCCTTCAAGGTGGAAAGGGACATTTGTAAGTTCCCTAATGCTGGAAAACACATCATTATTGATGCCTTCAAGGTGGAAAGGGGCATTTGTAAGTTCCTTAACGCTGGAAAACACATCATTATTGATCCCGTACATTTTACACTGAGATGCCTACTTAGGTCATTTCTCAATGTATGAAAAAAAAAAACATTAACCGATGCATGATCAGGTCAAATGTCACCCACAGAAACATTTCGCGAAGATTAGATAGTGGATGGCATTTTATTTGCTTTGGAAATTTCGTAAACCTCTTATTAGGCCATTTGCTCTGCCGATTACATTTCCATATGTTCTTGTATTTTACTGGTGCATACTGTGTCGACACCAAATATTAGGTAACGTACAAGAGAACGTCGAGATGCAATGCGCAAAATACACCACTAAGGAATAAGAGTTACAGTACGAAGCCTCCCATGCCGCCAAAAATACGGCCCTGAATGGTTAACTCTTTTTGTAATCCTATGGAGGCAGGAGGGTATATGAATGAAGTGTCTGCTAGGGTCAGTTGTGCCATTCTATTGTAGTTCTTTCGTGCTAAACTTACAGCATATAACAATCCAGAAAGTTTTAGCTCTGGTATAAGTCAGGTAATCTGATGAAGCGCTTTGCCCTTTGTTATTGTTACTGTATCCAGACGATTTTATTCTTATTACGAGAGACGTTTCGAACCGTAAGGGTAAACCTTAATTAATTAACCTCTTGAGTACTATACAGTAGTTTATTTTTTTCTAAACTAAGAAAAAAAATGAAGGCAGCAAGAACGGACTGCCTGTAATTTAATACGTCATTGTAGTAATGGGACTAATTATCTCAGTAAGGATCCCTGAAAAATACAGGGGGAAGCCAGTTTCATTTATATAGTCACAAAGCATTAATATAGTCTATTTCACCCCTACTTTCCATGTTTTTCTTCTTATCCTGCATCCATTCCCACTTTACCGTCAACATCTTTTTCTTGATCTAGCTAATACTTCTCACACATCCTTTTCCTGCTTATCTTACACAAACCCTAACAGTTTTTTTTTTTTTTTTTTACATTCGACAGACATTCAACCAATCCCTTAATCGTAGCTTATCTTACACAAACACTAACTTTTTAAATTTCTTTCGTACATTCAGCCTTTCCCTTGCTCTCCCTCCTATACTTCCCATAAAATCTCCTAATCTCACCTTGTGTCCAAGGTAAGCCTTCATTACCTTCATCTGATCCCTTAATCCTGGCCTCTAAAATGCGACCATAACCTCCCGCTCCCTCGCCTCGCCGAATTGTGTTGTTCATTTCTTGTTGGATAATTTCCTAATCTCCGTATCTGCTACATATCTGTTGATGATTTTGAATCTAAATCCCTGTTCATTTAGTTCTTTGTCTCATCAGAAAGGAGAGGATCCGTACAAAATTATTTTACGAAACCGCTTGAGATTACTGATTATATTTTGCACTCCTTATGACTCACTCTCCCTTTAACAGGAAACATATGCGTTATTGTGATATAATTAATCTGTTATTATTTTATATACTTTATGTCATAATTCTCTCCTATCTGTACTTTCTTCGAATTCAATTTTTTCCTCTTTTGTTTACTTTCATCCATTCTGATATATTTCAGTTCTTTCCTTGATCGTCAGTTCAGTCCCATAGCCACAATGTTCCATTCATGTGTAACCTGCATAAATATTTATTGTATCTGTCATACATTTACTGTAGCCATTTCAGTAGTATCATATGCTTTACAGTTCATTTCCCTTCGGTGTATTTTTCTTCCTTATCTTCCAGCTACCTCCATTTATTTTATCGCCATCCAAATTGCATCCAAGTTCTCTTCATTGTTTTTCTATTTACTTTGCATCCTCTGCCACAGTGTCCCTTTTCTTCTCTAACTCAACTTTTTTCAGCCGGAGGACATCGTGTATGCTTTGTTCTAAAAAAAAAAAAAAAAAAAAAAAAAGCGTCTGAATGTAACAAGGATAAATTTAAAATATTTCATCAGACTGAAAGAATTAACGAAAGCATGATGGCTGCCTCTATCCCTTTCAGTTAAGAGAGTCTCTCCCGAGGTTTAAAAAAAAAAATCTTTGGTAAAAGCATGAATAAAACAAGCATGACATACTCGAGCTGATAGGATTACCTGGTTATCGTCTCATTCACACATCTTTTTTTCTCTGTAACTTTCACCTGTGTTCTTCTTCTTCATCTGTCCCATAATAGAGTTTTTATTTACACTGTTGGCATTTAGATGCTAGAAATGTTGGTTCTAGACCTAGCCGCTGGAGAAGGCTATAGCTTCTTCAGTCTGTGTGTGTGTGTGTGTGTGTGTGTGTGTGTGTGTGTGAACTTGCCTCTTAACACAGGTTAATCTGTGTTTGTACACGTGCTCACGTTGACTGAGTGCTAGAAGCTGGCTTTGGTTTACTATACCATAATCAAGATATTATGATCCCGTGTAGCTGTAATGTGAACTATGTTTAGAAAATAATTTTATAATCTATTTGGACTGACTTTATCTGTTTGTGCTACATATGTGCACTAAATTTAGTCACAACCATTTACCTGTGATGTTCTGAAAAGCGTGTGCGCCAGAGTTTAAACGTTCAAGCAAAGATTGGCATGCCACTTGGTCGAGTTCAGTCCTGTACTAAGGAGCGATTATAAACCCTCAGGGGGATATGTACGAGGAAATAGGCAAGAGATGCAGAAATTAGTGAAGTTAGGTAGAATGGAAGTGTTGATGACCATTCAGAAATTGGAAGTTATAGGTGCAACAAGAGTGGATGATGTGCTGACCAATAAAAGCCAATATTGGACTGAAGCAGGGCTGTGTCGTATCACCATGGCTGTTTCATCCTCCTATGATCAGAACAATTGTAGAAATATAATCCAACAAAGGAGAGATGATTCTAATTGACTCAAAGTGAGTCACAGGGGTTTTGTGAGAGTTAATATCGTGGGTAGCTAGATGAGTGGGCTGTGGGACCCTGTCCCCACCCCCAATTTCTACATGAATAACTTGAACAGTAAAGTACCCATTTTGTCTTGTGTGTGTGTGTGTGTGTCTGTGTGTGTATAGATAAATAGATAGATAGATAAACAGATATAAATAGATAGATAGATAGATAGAAAATACTCAATCATCTGTTAATGACTGCTTGATGGTTTGCTTCCTGTACTGTTTATAATTAGATACATTTATTTTTTTGTTCATCAAGATACTGCTAATATTACTTCGCAATTAGCTGTGTCTCGTGAATTATGACCACTAAAATTCAGGCATAATATAATTCCGGCTACTTCCCTGGTTAATATTGTCACCTTTAACTCCCTCAGGATCGAAACAGTTCTGGTATCCTATTCCAGAAAACAAGGAAAGGATTTTATTCAGCAGACAGTACATCATATGTGTATATACATAGTATACTGTACTATAATAGGTGGAAGAAAAATTACTGGGGAGGGGGATAGTCCAAAAACTAAGGAGATAATGAGTAGCCAGTGAATGTGAATCACGATGAGTGAAAGTTTTTGAAAGGTGTACAGTTACAGGAGTGAAGACTGTGGGCTGTATGGAAATACTCTGCAGTATTGATTCATTTATTACGTTGACCTCTCACACACTTTGTTCTTCCTGCCATTAGAAGCTTTTTCTCTGTAAATGAGATCTCTTCGACTGACGAGGTTACAGACGATGCTGATTAACCCTTTGAGTGTGATGATATGTCTAATTTATTCTTGCCAAACAGTTCGGTTCAGCTTATTCTTTCAGTTCGAGTACCTATTTTTTATTACATTCTCTTTGCCGCTGCATAATTTCATTCAGCTACGGGAGACTTTTGTAACTAGAAGGTTTAGACATAGCCTTAGTTGAGTCGTTTATAAGAAAGTTAAAAAATAATGTCTAATAAAATCACACGATGTTAGCTTGATTGAAATTTTAAGTCATCGTAGTGAAGGGGTGAGGAAAAATCCTCAGACTAAAGGAAACACGAGCTGAGTTTGCACGATAGAAAAATAGCAGAAAAGACAACAGTATTACTTGTAACTCCCGGCTCGTCTGGACGTGAATCCAGTGGACTGCAAGGTGAAATTGCCCTCCTCCAGCATTTCACCATCTTCATTTCTGGAGATAGGGGGGGAAGTAGAATGATGACTGTATAACTGGGCAATGGAGATGCTTGGTCATACTGGTCTCACCAAGAGCTGGTGTCTCTCTTCAGCACCATGCAGGAATGTGAAAGAGTTCAGCGACATCTCTTAGTCCCTCTCCACTCAACCTGTTTTTTTTTTTTTTTTTTTTTTTTAATGGCACAAAATAGGAACAGAGTTGCTGAGCTTTATCTTTTTAAGTCTTCTTTACGTGTCGGGGAGAAACAGAATAAAGGAGAATATGATGGAGGGTGGTATGTTGTTGGACACAGCTTTGTTACTGTGTACTCTTTGACACTAAACAAATGCTAAAGAGAAATTTTATTAATAAAAAAAGTTCACTGCGGGAATTTGACTTTAGTAAGAATATCATTCACGCATTTCTTTTGAACCATTTCTACAGGATTTTCCAACTGAGCAAATCTTCCTATTAGTTCAATTACAAGTTAAAATTTACAAGTTCTGATTTTAAAGATACACATTTTGCTGTCACACACATATGACCGTGAATGTAATCGGATTGATAATGTTTGTACAAATACAGTAATTAATATCCTTTGTTTATTTATCACGTGTCTATCTATATACCTAGGCTGCTTCCCCCAAGGAAAGGGAGGTAGCCGAGACAGGACGACACCCCCCCCCCATTTACTCATCCATTCAAACACATTCATTCGCATCTTAGCCCAAAAGGGGAGAACGGACAGATCCTCACCACACCACACCGCACAAGAGTCAACTGCGCAATGCAATCAGTGACATCCGCAGCAGGGCCCGACAGCAGAGCTGGTTTACCCCTGCCACATCATAACAGACTCATCCTCTTACCCCGCACCTGACCTGAAATAGCTGATCAGACGAAATGCAGGAGAATATCCCCTCAGGGCTGCATCATTACTTATTCATTCACAATTTCTCTCCATTTATTTCTGTCACGCACAACCACTCTTCCTTGCTCAACAGACATCCCTCTCGCATCCAGCGCTTTCTTCACATTGTCCATCCATCCTATTCGTGGTCTTCCTCTCAGCCTTACACCTCTCACATCAGATCTAGTTATCTTTTTCACCAATCACTCATTATCCATTCTCTCCATATGCCCAAACCATCGCAACACCCTCTGCTCAACTCTACCAGCCATCTCCCGAACAACTCCAGTTCTCCTTCGCACTTCATCATTCCGCACTCGATCCATATGCATCACTCCACACATACTCCTCAGACACCTCATCTCCATAACATTCAAACTTTTCCTCTCTGCTACACCCATATTCCATGTTTCAGCCCCATATAATGCAGTCGGTACAACAACACCCTCATACAGCCTTCTCTTTACATCCATTCTAAGCAAACGACATCTAAACACTTTTTTCATTCCTCCCGGCACCTTTCCTACTTCATTTATTCTAAACTTCACTTCTGCATCTATTCTTCCATCCACAGCAACATGTGACCCTAGATATTTAAAACACTCTACCTCCTCAAGCAACTCGCCATTCAAAACTATATTCATCCCCCTACCAACTACCAACCTCGTACACTTCATCACTTTACTCTTATTCTCATTTACTTTCAATTTCCTCCTTTCACACACCCTTCCAAACTCCTCTGCCAACTGTCTCAGTCTCTCATTGGAATCAGCCACCAGCCAGTATCATCTGCAAACAGCAGCTGCTTCAGATTCCACTCTCCACCATCAACATTCACCAGACTCAGACCTTCACCTAAAACTCTTGCATTCACCACCCTTACAACACCATCCATGTAAATATTAAACAACCAAGGCGACATCACACATCCCTGTCGCAGCCCCACTCTCACAGGAAACCAATCACTCACAGCATTTCCCACTCTTGCACACGCTCTACTATTTACATAAAAACCTTTCACCCCTTTTAGTAATCTACCATCAAGTCCATACAATCTTAAAACAGTCCACAAAGCCTCCCTATCAATTCTATCATACGCTTTCTCTAAATCCATAAATGCCCAAAACACATCCTTGCCTTTCGCTAAATACTTTTCACACACTTGTCTCACCGCAAACACCTGATCCACACATCCCCTCCCTCTCCTAAAGCCACACTGCTCATCACGTGTACTTGTTGAAAATAAAGCAGAAATCGTAAAAAAGAGAGAGTTAATCTGTTCGTTTCTCAAAATCAACACGAATCTCATATCTAGAACAATCCTGACCAAATACATCTACACCGGCACAGTCACACTGCCACCTTCCACCTCACCACATCATTCACACCATCACATCACATTTGCATTCCAAATGTCACGATCCCTGATTGATTCAATTTCTTCCTCCTGATTCCCCTCCACTGATCTCCACTCTCACTCCCTGCTACATATTCAGTCTCTGGAATCTCATTCGTTGTCTTCGCTATCGTCACATAAAAGCCTCAGTCCACTATTTGGGCATCTTGGTCTAAGAAATAATCGCACTTCACCAACACAGAAGTAACATACGTCACCTTTCACAACTGTGAACAGTGTTGCGTATCCTGCTGTCCTTCCTATCATTTTTTACACCAACAGCTCTATTTATTCTCTTTGACAGGGAACACTTTGTAGTACTTCTACCTGAGAGCTATACAGTATTTGCATAATACACCTTGGCACCTTTTTTATTACATCTTTTAAATAATAGTTTCATTGAGTAACATAGAATAATATAGTGAGTAAAGAGTAAAATAAAAGACTGAGGAAGAGGCGATACGAATGCTACAAAGCAACAGACAATACAGTCCAGGGCAAACGACAACAATCTTTACTAATATTCTCTTCAAGAAATTTTTTCTATTTTCATTTGCTCTTTTATTATGGCACAGTGACGACTGAGTATGACCATGTGTGCTGGAGTGCAGGTATCTATCGCTTGACAAGCTTTTTTTTTTTAAAGATAGAAATAGAGGCTATTTTTTAAAATGATTGAGTGTTCCTGTTTTTCCAACGAGGGCAGGCAGAGGCCTATCTATTTTATTACAAAATGAATTTATGGTGGCTGCAGTGTGGTTGAAAAATGAACCCCAGTCTTTGACCAAGCCCTCCAGTTTTACGTGTGAAATCTGTCACATGGGAGATATTATTCTGGTGAGGAGGAAAGACGTGAGGCTATCAATGAGGTCAAAGCTTTGGTTTCATAGAAGTCTTTGACGCCGTTGTTAGTTCCTTCGAAATTACTTAGCGCTCGTCAGACGTAGGTAACTGAGTAAAATACAACATGCAATATAGGAAAATCTGGATCAGAAATTGCCATAATTGCATTTTACTGAAGCAAACATCAAATCTCATACATGTACTGATATACGGTAACATCCAACTACACCAAGGACGTCCACTTCCTAATACATCAGTATACTCAGAATTTCATTGACCTACACCCATAATACAGTATATTGTATTATCCCCGACTAGTCAGCAACGACAGACCTGTTCCCAAGCCACCACCAGCACTTATTCGATCACCAGAACTTACTCGAACACACACAGACACTACCAGAACTTACCAAAATACACTTCAACCATCACCAGCACTAAACCAAATACATCCGCACACCACCACCACACTTACACACAAGCAGCCAAATTCCTTTCAACATTCTCGCTCGGCATAATCCGTTACAGACCACACTCAGTGCCAGGAAAATGGAAGGGCTTGTTATAACACTATGGCTGTGTTCCATCATGTACAAACAGATTCTTAGTGGTAAATGATATTAGGCATGAAAAATGTGAATAAATAGCAATGTAATTATTTTCATATAAGGAAAATAATGGTATAAATCATCATGAAAAATTTAAACCGCAACGTGTTAGCTATGCGTATATCATAATGTTATCGTAGAGTTCTACACGGTGATCTACAACTCTGAGGCCCCGCATTAATTCTTGTATATATATTTCTGTTATTAAATAACCTCTTTGGATGAAATTTAATACTTATTTGCTTCATTTCATTAAAATGCATCCACAGTTAAACCAAGTTTTGAAAGCGATCTCATTTATTGTTTAAACATAATTATACTTGGTGCTCCATATTAGCGAATTTTCGGTGAAACTTTCGGTCTGGAATGGCTGCAGTCTTCCTCACAGTGTTTTCTTTCGGCTAATCATATGTGGAGGGCATGTTTCTAAATCCTTTTCCCTTGATAGGTTTCCACAGCAAGGAAAAAAATATATTTCTAGCTAAATGAGGATAATTTAAAATACGTCGTCACATATCGAGTGACATGATCATTGTATAAATGCACTTGAACAACGGATGTCCACTAAGTTTCGCTTGTGAGAGTGCACCATTTCATTTCCGGCATCTGTCTCTAAGTTCGAAGATTGGAGTTTCTCAAAAGCAGTGTATGTTTAGCATTGCCTGGAATATAGTTTTGCTTAAGTCCGTTCAATAATAACAGATATACTGATGTTTTCCTAGGGCCTCAGAGTTGTGAAACACTCTGTATTTACAGTTCAGCAGTCTTCTCTCAGGTAATCACTTTTTGCTCAGAGGAGTAGTTTTGTTATCATGAACTCTCGTCTGCTGTTTGTTGATCCTTGTTTATGACAAGGAAAGCTGAGGTTGTTTATATGATTGCAAATGTTGCTTTTAAAATTTGGTGTTTGATTTTTTTTTTCTAATCAGTTCTCGGTTGTTGTTTGTTGATCTTTCATTTAGGTAAGCCAAAAGAAAAATTTTAGTTGTTCAAATGTCTGCAAATATTTGTCATAGTTTTGATGTTTAACAATGAGTCGTGTGTGTGTACGGGTGTTCGGGGGTGGGGTGGAGGGCAGAAAAGGGGAAATGCTTTATTTGCTTATTACCTAATCTTCATTGTACATAAACTCAGATAATCTCATGTAAAGTGTCATGAAAACAGTGTTTTAACTCAGAAACAAAGCCAAACTTTAGTATAATGTTTTGCACGCTTTGTGGTACACCGTGGCTCAATGGGCTAGAGTGCTCCGCTCTGACCGAAGGGTCGGAGCATCGAATCCATCCAAGGGTCATTGGTAGACATCAGGAAGGGCATCCGGTCATAAAATACTACACGCTCCAATCCAAAGTCCTCTACCCAGAGGCAACGCCTTAACCCTTCGGGGATACCTGGCGTAAATGCATATATATATATATATATATATATATATATATATATATATATATATATATATATATATTGTTATTACACCAATTTAAGTGACTTCTCGGCCAATGAAAAAAACGCAGGATTGTTAGGTTTATTATTTCTAGCAAGCAAATCATCTGGCTCCAACCCGATGCAGTGCCTGCTTTTGCATCCACAGCAATGAAAATAGTTTAATGATACTGAAGAATAGAGAGAGAGAGAGAGAGAGAGAGGGAGACAGATAGATGGCATAATTTACCTGTAAAAAACTACATGCGACAAAGGCTTTATATATATATGGTTGAGTCAACTACGCCTTCCTGGAACTTAATAGTTCATCTCAGTATAAAAGAAACATAATTACATATGGACTCTACTGTTACAGTGTGTTTCACTTCATAAGCCCGATTATTATACCCTATATGATCACCGGATAACGATATATTATAATAGTTCCTTACATAATAATTGTTAATGTTTCAGTAATGAGCGGTAGAGTTTAAGTGCATATAATTTCATGCAGTTCATATGCAGAACGTAACCCTTAACTGTAGGCTATGTTGCACTCGTATCACGTTTTCAGTCCCCACCATTTCCTGCCTTTACTCCTATTTCACATAAATTCCCTAATCCCATACTCCACTGACTGGACTTGCATGTAAATTTTTCTTACCGTGAGCTAAGAAGGCAGCGCAACTACGTGCAAGGAAGATTGTCGGTGTAAGTGGTTTTGCATGGGTTGAATAAAATACCTCACGTATCACAGCATTGAAACTACTGCTTGCATACTGAATAAGAGGCAAGCTGTGTCTCTGAGTCTGCTAGCTTTTTATATGTAATGTGGAACTCTGCCAGTACTTTCTCCTTCTACCCTTTTGTTCTTAACTTTGTATTCCTGGCTCGTTCCTCTTCCCTCATCCGCTTTACTTCTGCTCACCCGTCGGTTTCCTCTGGGTACCCAACATCTACTCACTTGATGCAGTGCTACTTCCAAGTAACTCTGAGATGAGTGAGAAGCCAAATAGTTCCTTGTAGCCTAGGAAACCATTTACTACGGTGGAGAGTAACCATATAACTAAACAAGGAACACTCAGATGGTGTAACACTCGGGACCACCAAGTGGTTTAGCAGATGAATGCCTGATTTTGTAACTTTACCCTTTAACATGGTGCTCCCAAAATCAATTTATTTCATTCTTGTCTGGCCCTTAAACCTTCCACCAACTTTGGTCGAAATCAGATCACAACTGCTTGAGTCGACTTTTCCCGGTGACCTGGACCTGTGATGTTGCCTTGTAATATTCACCATTGACTGATTGTTTTCAAGACTGAATCTCCGTATCCCTTTATTAACCTGAACTCATCCACAGAGTTTAGTCTACATAGGACAAAATATGATTAAGTTGACCTTGCCATGTGACCTTGGCCTTTAACCAGGTGTTCTAAAAAAAAAAAAAAAAAAGAACAAGTCAGCTTCTTGGGTGATCCTAAACATATCCACCAAGTTTGTTTAAAGTCAGATAAAACATGTAACAGTTATTTTGTTCACACACAAACATGCAGATCCAACCTTGTCCATGCCCTGTGCCCTTGACATTTGATTGGTTGTTCTCTAAACTGAATCCTTTTGTTCATACCAGATCCTTTACCCTTTTACTCAGTGTAATTCAAATAAGATCAAATCTGAGTTGACCTTGTCTTGTGGTATTGGCCTTTGACCTTTCCTGTGACCTTAGCCTTGGACTGATTTTTTTCAAATTTGAAATAGTTTTATTCTCGCTTATCTTCAACCCTTCCGCAAAGCTTGGTTTAAATAAGGTATAAACTGCTCAATTTGACCTATCCCCATGACCTTGACCTTTGATCAATTGTCCTCAAAAACAACAGGTTACTCCATGGCTGATCCTCAGTCCTTCCAACAAGTTTAGTTAAAATCATATCAAACTCTTTTGTGTTATTTTGTTACCAGACACACATGTTGGCCGAATTGCGACACTGCCATGTGACTTTGGTGTTAGATTGTTCTCAAAATTAAATCACTTCATTGTACCTTCACCTTCAACCCTTTTCCCAAGTTTGGTTTAAGTTGGATGAAAAACTATATTGATTTTCCTAGGCCATCGTTTGTCCAAGCCCTGTGAGCTTGACCTTTGATCAAGTGCTCTTAAAAACAATAGGTTAATAAGCTGGCTTCCTCACAAACCTTTCACTAAGCTTTATTAAAATCGAATTAATAGAATTTGAGATTTTCACACACACACACACACACACACACACACACACACACACACACACACACACACACACACACACACACACACACACACACACACAAACATTTTGCTTAAAACATAACACCTGATGCCGCTCTGCGTAGCGAGTGCGGTATATTACCTGTGTTTGGTCTTGTGGCTTAAGTTGCTCCAGCAGGATGTAGCCCATAAGGAAGTGCATCCGAAAAGTGGATGAGATTTGTTGCTTACATAGTACCGATCACGGAAGAACGGCTGGTCACGTGCTTTAAAAATCTGGATTAAGGCTCGTCCATACCAAGTATTTGCTCAGGCGGGCGCGGGAGGGAGTTCTGCAACACAGCAACCCATAAAAGTGGCACCACTGAATGGGGTGCATGCAAGGGAAATCTGTAAGTTACAGAGATTCAGAACACCCGCCCGCGCCAGCAAACAATTGGTGTGGACGCAACCTAAGTAACCTAGCCCTGGGTTCCTGGGTTCTTTGTGGGGAAGTAAATGAATGGATGATACACAAATTTTTTTCCTCCTTTTAGCCTCATTTTGTCATCTTCTTTCACTTCATTGTCCTTGATGCCACCATTTCTGTCCTCTGCTTTGCATTGTGATTGCTCATCTTTATGTCTTCCTGATTCGTTGCTTTTTGTTTGTCTTGTGTAAATATCATTTTGCATTATTTTCTGGTCCTATATCTTCCTATTTTAAATGCATTTTCATCAGGTCAACAATTTTTCCTCTTTCCATACGCCATCTCTGTGTAGATCATGACATTTTTTTTTCTCATATTGTTCATACCCCATCTTATAGCATCGACCTTTATGACACTTCCTCTCATACATCTGTCTTCTGTGACACTCTGCCTCACATCACCATCCAGTGTTCACCAACTGTTTTTACTTCACGGTACATTATTCAAATTTTTAAACTCTTGCGGCACACTTAATGGCAGTTTGGAAAAGAGAAGAGAGGAGAGGATAGCAAATTGGAACTTGGATATGTTTATTGCACTTTCACGAAGAGATGTATTTGAATGTCATAACTTATTAAACACACATAAGAGTATAATAAATATTCTTTCATCGGTAAAACTTGCAAATAAACTGCAGTAATCATAAAATATTTAGTTTCTTACCCCTATCTCATACATGGGTATGGTAGTTTTTATGACCGTCAACGGGATATTTTGCCTAACGTTGTTATGTCGACAAAATAACTGAAAACTTTGCATCTTTTAAAGACAAAACAATCTACCTATGAAACAAATTTCATTAAGTAATCATGCAGGAAATATATGTATCATTAGATCAAGATGTCACGAGTGCTGTTCTATTAATTTCTCCTAGCGTTGTTTACATATGTAGAACAGATCTTATACAGACTTTCAGCTTTAGTGCCTGTGGCCCATATTTGATTGTAACTTAGTTAGATGGCAATATTGTATTTAATTCTGGTGACCAGTAGGTGATTACAGTTAGATTAGGAGAGGCCTTTGTGACAAAGGAGGTTAAGACAATACTACATGGAAACCTAATGAATAATTATAATTCTCATTCCTATATATCACAGCTTACTCTACTGTACGTCATCCGGAGTATGATATAAAACTGCAGATATAATCCAGACAGCATCCCGGGTTCGATTCCTGGGCCTAGATACGAAACATTTGGGTAGGGTCTCCTTACTGCAGCGTGTTCGAACCTAGAACTGAAGTAGAAATCTGGATTATAAGTCTGATAGTTGCATGTCGTGGGTTTGGGTAAGGTTTGGGCGCGTTCCTTATCAGTCACACTGACAGACGTTGTGTATTATTCTGCTGCTTTGTATGGACAATATCATCTTTATATCTGACCTCCCAGGGAATTTTTAGAGTATTCTTGATCACCACTTTGTCCTGAAGGATATCATTCAGCAGTCAACAGACACTTAAAGAAGTTGATGGGGGTTTATTTGTGTGTATGGACCTTGCTAGGATGAGGATGGGGTAGGATGAGTGGATGCATGGTTATGTAGGTCTTCGGTTGTATGGATATATATGTGTGGGTAGGGTAGGGTGGAAGGTTCTAGTGGAGGTGATTGGAACGAAGCTTCATTCACAATACTTATTTGTACTCTTATGCTAGAACCCTCTGTGTGAACCGTGGTGTCGATTAACAAATTCAGATTGATGAAACTTACCCAAACAGTGGCTCACAGTGTCGGTGTCGTGCTGTGTTGATATGCTTGTGAAGTGATGTTTTGATGTGATGGTGAGGTGCTGAGTTGATGTGCTGGTGAGGGGCTGTGTTGATGTAATGGTGTAGTGCTGAGTTATGTGATGGTGTTGTGCTGTGTTGATGTGATGGTGATATGCTGTGTTGATGTGATGGTAAGGTGATGCGTTGATGTGATGGTGAGGTGTGTCACGAGTCGGCGCGATGTTATATTTAAATAAGCTCGTGACATTAAACTTTGGTGGGAAACCGCGAATTCTAGTGGAATCCCAGTACTTATCACTCAGTCAACCGCCACGTATTCACCCGATAGGGAGTGTTTTCAGAACAATTTTTCATTGGGTCATAAGTGATCGTCTTTGTGCGCGACTTTAGCACCTCCGCTGAGTGCTTTGTTATGGGCGCGTTTCGCTCATTCTAGCCATTAGCAAGTGCGGCTCGACACTTGCCTCTCTCTCACGATTTGAACTCAGTCAAGATTTGAGCGCCGTGGAAGCAGGTAGTGTGTGTGGCAGGGTCCTTCCTCAGCAACGACGCCTAGTTCCCGCTGCTGCCGTTGGATTCCCACCTAGCATGATTGGTGAGAGGCTCAGCGTGTGCAGCGTCCTTCCTCAGCAACAACGCCCAGTCATCCGCTTTGTCCACTTTTCTGACCAGTAATTCTTTTCGTTTTTCCTAGGTTCAAGAGTTAGCTTCTGAGTGAGCGAGTGAGTGCGATCTCCTTATTTTGAATTCATTTTGAAATGTAACGTAAATTTATTTCATTGTAATCAATAAATTTAACAGTTCTTTTTCTTGAGCTTAATGTAATGTAAACTCATGTTTTATTTTCCATATTAAGCTTATTTCACTTATAGCTCCTAGTTTGCATAAACACTTTGCATTATCACAACTGGTACTTAGGCCAGTCCTTTTTATCAACTTAAATCCGTTGTGCCATCTGGGAGTTAACTGCACCAGCAAGAACTTGTTTATCATTAATAGCATTATTGATTGTCAGGGGTGCAGTCACTTTCTCCAGAGGCCAACAGTACTAATAAACAGCACGTGTGAATAATTAGTCTCTGCTGTGTACTGTTGAGAAAGTTTATAAATTCTCATCCTTAGAGAATCGGCGAAGTAAGCCGGCATAAAGTAAACATTGCTTGATTTTCGCAAGACAATTCATTGTCCTGCTCTCAAGATTATTGAATATTATATTTTTATATTGCATATACAACAAAAACCCCGTGACATTTGGCGACCTCATTCCAAGATATTAACTCCTACCTCTAAAGTTGTTCACGAGATAATACTCACTCATACTTAGGTATTTATCATTAAAGTCTATAGGCACTATCTTACTGGTGATTATTGATTTAGTTCTATTAATTTACGTAATAGTTTTCACAGTCAGTTGTTTGTTTAATTTTCTTTCTTTACCAGTTTAATTAGATAAAACTGGTCACCACTAACCTGTGCCTATATTCTTTATTCTTGATTATTGGCATCTTTCCTTGCAAAAGTGCAGTCAGTACTGAGTCGCTAGTTTACTTAGATTGAGTTAGCATCATGTCTACCAGCGTCTATGTACAGGAAGCCAAAGATATGGGGCTTACAGACCCCACAGAAGTCAGCTTAATCACGAGCAGCAACGCGAGAGTGATGCTCGTGAAGAGCATAGAATCCAACGCGAACACGAGCGAGAACAGCGAGAACACGAGCAAAAGCAATGCGAACTCGAGTTAGAACATGAACGAGAACAATGTGAGGAACGAGAGAGAGAACGTCAATACGAGTTACAACAACGTGAGAGAGAACGAGAACACGAACGCGCTGAGCGAGAAGCACGCGAAAAACATGAATTTGAAATGTTGAAGCTCAAGCGAGATTCCTTGGCTTCAGACACATCTGGTGCAGCTGGCCCAAGCTCCAAGAGCGCTATCCCTGCACATATTATGGCGACCCCACACATCAAGCTTCCCCCATACAAGGAAGGTGAGCGAATTGAGCCATACATAGCTCGTTTTGAAGACATGGCTCAACTGTACTAAGCAGCTTCAGTTTCTTAGCCTGTTTGAGGGCTCTGCCCTCGATATTCTCCACAGAATTCGTGGAGACAATCTCACGTATGAGATGATGAAGGCCGCACTAGTCAAAGCGTACGGTCTCACAGTTGACGACGCCAAGAGTCAGTTCATGAGGGCGCATCTACAGGAAAAAGAGACTGCCGTTCAGTTTCTTGACCGGCTTACTGCTTACTTAGATGAGTGGATGGAGAAAGATGAAACTCCTTCCACGCGTCAGGGGATAATTGACCTTATGCTGCGCACGCAGCTAGAAAAGTCGTGGCCTACTGAACTTATGGCTCAGCTTAAGAGCTGCCAGGTAAGAGATGCCAACCAAATGGTGAAGAAGGCTGATGCATTTTCACTGCATACGGGTATCAAACTCGCAAGCAACATACCTGGAACAGGAAACCTGATAAATCTGGGAAACTGTCTCAGACTGAACCCCAGCAATAAGGCCGTTCTCAGAATAATGGCCAAGGTCCAAAACCGCAGAGGAAGGACCAGGGGCAAAACACTCAGAAGCCTGAGTAGAAGAGGTACAACAGGTACCCTAACCAGCAGCAGTATCAGCCACGCAACCGACCATCAGGACTGTCCTTTTCAGCTCCTCGGAGGCAGGAGGCGAACGCAGCCTTCGTTCCTCAGCAGCAGCACGGTGGTGTCATCTCTACCAGTACGGGTACTCCCCCACAGTTCACTGATCCCACAGCGACAGTGAACCCCCCTCCACAGATGGCCAATGCTCCATCTCCCCAGGCAGTGAGTACAACCCCTCAAGTGTCTAATTCTCAGGGCACCATGTTTGCCGCATCATTTATTCAGCACCCTAATCAGTGGCTAGCTGCTTCCTCCACAGGCCCTCCCACAGGTGACAGTGCCTTCCTTGTTCAGTCAGGGTTTGTGGGAGCCATTTCTGTGAAGGTCCTGAGAGATAATGGATCCTCAGGTTGCTCTGTCAGGCAGAGTCTAGTTCGGCCTGAAGAGTATACAGGTCGACAGATCCAAGCTAACCTTATTGATGGATCAGTGAGATTGTTCCCTGAGGCACGTATCCAGGTGGCATCTCTATTTTACACTGGTACGACACTCACAGTTGTCATGCCAGAACCTTTATTTGACCTTATCATAGGCAATATTCCAGGTGCCAGGCATAGTTGCACCGAAGATGACGCTACTCAGACTTCGACTGCAGAAACACGAGCCATCCTTGAGGCTCCAGACTGTGTCACCCCGGTGACCATTGAATCGCCGCAAGATCTGATGTGTAGCCAAGTTGTTGTTCAAGAACAACATTCTGACCCAACACTTGCTGCCATGCAAAAGAAACAAAAGGGTAGAGTGATAAAGTATTCAAGGGGAGGTCAAGCCAAGTTCCTTCGTAAACAAGGACGGCTCTACCATGAGTCACGGACACCCGAGGGCAAGGTTCGACTGCAGTGTGTCGTTCCCGCCAAGTACCACCTAGTAGTGTTAGAATGGGGTCATTGTTCTGCCTCAGGAGGTCACATGGGCAAAAGGAAAACCCAGGGCCGTATCCAAGCTGACTTTTTCTGGCCAGGGATGGGACGAGAAATAGATAGTTTTGTGCATTGCTGCAATGTGTGTCCATGCACCACTAATCAGGGACATGTCCTTCCTTTGCCATTTGTAACCACACCCATAATCTCTGAGTCAGTTGAGAGACAGGGCAGTGGTAATGTGGGTGCAGACCTGACGTCTCGCTCGTTGGCCCACAGGACACAGCATGTCCAGGGCCTGTACTTATATATGTACCGTAAGTTAAGGGAGAAGTTCGAGAACCCTGCAGAGACAGTCCAAGGCTGTGTATGAATTACCTTGTGGAACGTCTCGAGCTGAGGGCCTCTCAGGATTCCCGGAGAATGCACAATATCCACATGAGTGTTCACGCCCACGGTGGGTGTTAAAATGTGACCTGCCCAAGATTGCTTAGGGATTCTCAGCTTCCTGTCATTAATTGCAAGCGTAGAGTTAGTTTAACCAGTAAACTGGGTTCCATTGGCGAATCGCGGCATTTGATGTCCTGCACAGACGCCCGGTCTTATCGCTCATGACCACATTCCCTGGTTAATTTAGCGAATTGCAGCATTTGATGTCCTGCACAAATGCCCAGTCTTTTCGCTAATTAGGTATAGGATTTAACCAGTAAACTGGGTTAGCATTTGATGTCCTGCAGAAACGCCTTGACTACGTTTCCTGGTTAATAATGTAAATAGTGTACTTTTTGTAACACAAGTACTGATTGCTAGGCAGAGAGAGAGAAATGACACTTTTGATGCTCCACCTTGATTGTTTTCACAGATGCAGCTGGCGGGTGCAGCATTGCCGTACAGAACAGCTGATCGTCCCTGACGCATGCTGCCGCCTCTTCTCTTCTGCATTGTCATCATCATTTACTATTGATTTGCATTATGTAATTTTACACATAGGTACAGTTACACCACAACTGTCACACCTACACCGTGTATTACATACATCACGCTACATAACAATTACTTGTTAATGTAAATGTAGCGAACTTTTTGTTCAGAGTGACCTGAGTACAGGATTTTTCACCGTCATCACGGAGTTTTTCCCTCAAGCTTGCTTCTATTAATGTAAATATGAGTTTTTTTTTTTTTTTTTTTGCTCACTGGTGACTGTAACTTTCTCCTGTAGCAGGATAGCACAGACACACCACAGTGTGAATCTTGTGTGACTGAGTTAGGATTTATATGTATGTATATTGAAATTTTTTTTTTTCTGAAAAAAAAAAAATTGATTTTCATGGGGCGTGATGTCATGAGTCGGCGCGATTTTATATTTAAATAAGCTCGTGACATTAAACTTTGGTGGGAAACCGCGAATTCTAGTGGAATCCCAGTATTTATCACTCAGTCAACCACCACGTATTCACCTGATCAGGAGTGTTTTCAGAATAAATTTTCATTGTGTCATAAGTGATCGTCTTTGTGCGTGACTTTAGCACCTCCGCTGAGTGCTTTGTTATGGGCGTGTTTTGCTCATTCTAACTGTTAGCAAGTGCAGCTCGACACTTGCCTCTCTCTCACGATTTGAACTCAGTCAAGATTTGAGTGTCGTGGAAGCAGGTAGTTTGTGTGGCAGGGTCCTTCCTCACCAATGACGCTTCCGTTGGATTCCCACCTAGTGTGATTGGCAAGAGGCTTAGTGTATGCAGCGTCCTTCCTCAGCAACGATGCCCAGTCATCCACTTTGTCCACTTTTCTGACCAGTATTTCTTTTTGTTTTTCCTAGGTTCATGAGTTAGCTTCTGAGTGAGCGAGTGAGTGCGATCTCCTTATTTTGAATTCATTTTGAAATGTAACATAAATTTATTTCATTGTAATCAATAAATTTAACAGTTCTTTTTCTTGAGCTTAATGTAATGTAAACTCGTGTTTTATTTTCTATATTAAGCTTATTTCACTTGTAGCTCCTAGTTTGCATAAACGTTTTGCATTATTCACAACTGGTACTTAGGCCAGTCCTTTTTATCAGCTTAAATCCGTTGTGCCATCTGGGAGTTAATTGCACGAGCAAGAACTTGTTTATCATTAACAGCATTATTGATTGTCAGGGGTGCAGTCACTTTCTCCAGAGACCAACAGTACTAATAAACAGCATGTGTGAATAATTAGTCTCTGCTGTGCACTGTTGAGAAAGTTTATAAATTCTCGTCCTTAGAGAATCGGCGAAGTAAGCCGGCATGAAGTAAACATTGCTTGATTTTCACAAGACAATTCATTGTCCTGCTCTCAAGATTATTGAATATTATATTTTAATATTGCATATGCAACAAAAAACCCTTGACAAGGTGATATGTTGATGCGATGGTGAGGTGCTATGTTGATGCAATGGTGACTTGCTCTGCTGATTCAATGGAGTGGTGCTGTGTTGATGTGATGATGAGGTGCTGTGTTGATATGATGGTGTAGTGTTATTTTGATGTAATGGTGTGGTGTTGTGTTGATGTGATGGTGTGGTGCAGTGTTGATATGATGGTGTGATGATATGATGGTGTGGTGCTGTGTTAATATGATGGTGTGGTGCTGTGTTAATATGATGGTGTGGTGCTGTGTTGATGTGATGATGAATGGTATATTGCTGTCACGGTGTAGTGTTGTGTTGAAGTGATTGTGTAGTGTTGTGTTGAAGTGATTGTGTGGTGCTGTGTTGATCTGCTGGTGTGGTGCTGTGTTGATATGATGTTATGTAGATGAAGTGGCGTGATGATATGATGGTGTGTTGATATGATACGAGTAGTGCTGTGTCATGTTGGTGTTACGGTGTGGTTGTTGATATGAAGGCTAGGTACTGTGCAAATATGCTGCTGTGGCTATGTCATGGTGTTTCGGTTGGTTTGGCAGAGTAGTGATGTGTTGAGATTAAGGTGTGGTGATGTGCTGATGTAGGCGTTTGATGTGACGCTGTGTGGCTGTTCTGATGTGTTGGTGTGGTATTGTGATGATGTGATGCTGTAGTGCTGTGTTGTGATGACGTGGTGTTGCGTCGAGAAACGGGTGGTGTAGCGTGTCTGGAGCAATGACAAACGTCCTTGTTGACTGTGTATCCAGATTTGTTGTAGATGGAGTGTGTAATTTTCTTAATGTTGATGAACGATTATCAAGGTGGATGAGACAGCTGTTGGAGGTAATGAGAGTGTGTACTGTAATGTATTGATGTCACAATTCGTGCTGGTGTATAGCGAAGGTCCTGGTAGTGCTGGTCGTGACAGCAGTTGTCTGGGTAAGTCAGTGTGCGGTTTGACTGCATATGGGAGTGCGTTTTTTTTTTTTTTTTTTTTTTTTTTTTTTTTTTGCTGATTCATTACCATTTTTGAGACTATATTTCCAGATCCTTCTGGGATATAATTCCGGGAAATTTTGGAAGTTATATATGTGTTTGTTTATGTGTATCTTGGAATTATGCATATAGTATTATGAGTGTTCGTTTATGTGCAAATAGCTAGCTTACAGAGAGATATTTACCTAACATGGCCATGACGCTTATGAAGAATGAATGGTGGATCTTGGATAGAGTTTGGAAGGAGAAAATCTGAACAGTGAAAAAGGTGACATTTTAAATATAACTCCTAGATATAAAAATGTTTATTATAGATTGGTGTAATGCTCCTTTTCGTAATGTATAACAAATTGTCCTAAGTTGGAGATGGCTTGATTCACTGGACTGTGTACTTTTCCAGTATAATCATGATAAACCTCACCGGTAAATAGATTAACCTTCTACCTCCCAGACCCTTATCAGAGAGAGAGAGAGAGAGAGAGAATCTGCCAACCAGTGTTAACCAAGTTATAGGACCATAAGGATCAATTAGACAGCAAATTAGAATGGCAATATTCCTTATCCATTCTATTACATACTGATTTCCCCATTTCTGGGTATTTAATGATTAGTTTTTAGTATATATCAATAAGGATATCATCTCTGATGTGGGCCTTTGGCAATTAAAGCTTGTTTCGGAAGGAAGTTTCTAGAATTTTTTAAATAGCTACTTAACTGTATATAGCACCTCTGTTCAAACTTCCGAGTTTTTTCTTCTCCGATATCTATACTACATAAAAGATTCCAACATGCCAACCTACATTGTCATATACACGCTATACAACACACAGGCCACAGCTGCTACACCAGGTATGTTATTTTCCTCGGCCTGGGAAGCTATCTCGTACCTTTTTTTTTTTTTTTTTTCCAAGTTTATTCACCTGTTTCACTCATGTCCTACGTATCTTTTTGATACAATCGTAGTTTTAAAAAAACATACAAATGAATATCAAGGAGCCACATGGTGATTTAACGGGTAAGAAAGAGTTGGTAGGGGACCCCATTGCTGACGAGAATACATCCCCAAGACACACTCAGGTCATTAATTACGCTGGATCACCTCTCGCCAGATTTATTCAACATACCTGTAAAGTTGCAAAATCAGTAGTTAGAATTGTTTTACATTAAAAATACACAATTATTTATTCACATAATAGTGTTGAACACTGTTATAAAAATATTTTTCAAATTTTTAATTTCCTTGTGCGTAGCAGTGATGCACAATGCAAGAGGTGTTCCTATATCCCAGTGTGAGAAGTACCTGTATTCAGTGGCAGGAGCTACTGGAGGACAGTCACTGGCAGAAGGTTTGTCTGTTTTCTTTTAGGAGCAAGATTTGCATAATGTTGCACTTTCCCTTACCAGATGCGAAGGAATATGTTTATTATTCATAGTCATCTCGCGTCATTTATTTCAGAGGCTGCTGGGGCAGGAAACGACACACTTCCCTGCTGCACAAGGCACTGAATAAGAAAGGAGAATCTGTTAGTAGAAAAGGCTCTATCATCAATATTCGAAGGGAAATGAATACTACAGTGGATATTAAATTTCGAGAACATTTAAGAATCACGAGGATGAGAGAGACAGGGAAGAGTTGTTTGAGAAATGAGAAAAATCTCAGCATTAACGATGATTAAGATCATAGACTAAGTATGACAGTAAACAACAATTTACACTGGTAAATTTCAATGACTTGAGAAATAAGTAATCATCCTGAATGACGCTGAACTATGGGAATGGGATATTTGTACACCGTATGGCCATTTATTCCCATTATGTGAGTTTCACATTTTTCTCTCTAATGGTATAATTTCTTATCCTGCAGATTAGCTCGTAAAGATGCTATTGGAGCAGCATCGAGTGGCTGTGCTGCCTGTATGGTAACGTAATTTTTCATCACTTCATGTGCCATGGTGCAAGGGTTAGCACTTCCACAATTTTTCAGTCCATTGTATGTCAGTGTCGCTTGTCAGAGGAGGAGCCGGGGAATACATGGAAAAACAAAATGTAGGACAGTTTTTCTCTCGCCCTCCCTGTTAAACCTACAAACCTATAAACAGTATTGTGTTCATGGTTTTTCCTTGTTACATTCTGGTCATTCTGTTGAGTGTTAAAACATAAAATCTGTCGTCTTAGTCTTCACAGAGGTTTGTCTTTGATGTGTAAGCTTGTAAATGTTAAAATTGGTCTCTCTCTCTCTCTCTCTCTCTCTCTCTCTCTCTCTCTCTCTCTCTCTCTCTCTCTCTCCTGCTGCTACTGAGACACACTACATTAGTTGAGCGGGTAGATGATGGGAAACTAGGTTCACTGGGGTATATTATAGATACATAGAGAAGTAAGCAAGTAATCCCATGCGGAAAGTAGGTACATTAGGAAAATATGCAGGACTTCCCATGGCAAGAAAATAAACTCATGAGGGAATAGGTAAGATCGCCATAGGGAGGAAGTAGGTCCACGGGGGAATAGATATGTCCCTCATGTGGGGAACAGAGACTCATGGGTGTGGGGGAAAACAAATAAGTTTACTTCATAGAGGATAAACAGGTCCATGGGGCAATAAATTGTTGTTGTTAGTCAAAATCAGCCTGTCTGGCTGAGGAGACCCATCAACCCTACAGTAGATTAGCAACCGCCCCTGCAGGGCCATCCCATCCAGTGAACTGATATTTCCTTATGGAAAAGGGTGAAGTTTTGGTTCCTGGGTGGATGTCGCATTTACGTCTTTCAACCCAGTTAACAGAAACACCATAGTTGGCTTCACTTCAACCCGTGATCTGGCTGTAAGATAACCACTCAGCGATGGAAATTGTTTCCTGTGTAACAGGAAACCAACAGGCGTGTCACTTAGTGTAAAACCACCTAAAGTGGAAAGAAGTGTAATAAAAAAGTGATAGGAAGGAAAGGGAGAAGTAGGAAGATAGTGGGGTTGACAAAGAAATACGATAATAAGGTCAAGGAAGAAGTAGGTAGCACTACATCAAGTTAATGGATGGTGGTCGCCAACACCTAACACTATGGGGCAACAGGTAAAGTCCATATGTGATGAAAATAGGTCCATGGTACAAATAGGTCATGGCGTCAGAGACCCAAGTAGGGAAACGGGTTCAGTGGGTAAAAATAGGTTCAGGGAAGGAAACTGCCCCATGTCGGGAATAGGTGTCTGTCCATGAGGAGAAAACTGGTAAACTGGGGAATAGCTCCATAGGAAAAATATGCCCATGGAGGGACTAAGTTCATGAAGGAAAAGGGGTTCATGAAGGATAATCGATCCATACAGGATCAGGTCCAGGAGGCGTGACTGGTGGGTGGGAGTTCACCCCTATGGGATTTAGCAGGAGACAGACTTTTGTTGCAATTTTTTTTATTTTTTTATTTACCCTCCTAGACACTCAGTTGCACCATACCTACGTTTTATTGCATCCTTAAATTTTGATAAAGCATTTTTTACATGTTTAGCCGATATAATATTGTCATCATACACCGGAGTGATTGTGAACTGGCTTATGAGTACACACTTCGAGGAAAATCACTCGATTTCTGTTATCGGAAATCTGGAGAATTCACCATGTTACGAGAATGATTGCAATTTGTCAGGTACCAGATCATACTGAGACAGTTAGATATCCAAATCCCACCTTTGCCCTAAGCTGCAGTGAAAATGCGAACATGGATGATTGACGACAAAAATTCTAAAATGGCCAAGGTTTCTGTAAAATTAATGATAAGTACTTGTGATTACGGTGTGTTTCACTTCGGACATTCGTGTAAGAACAACTGTTACCTTAGCTTCTGTTACTACTGTCAATGTTGACTTTTAACCCGCAGTATTGTTTCTTCTTTGAATTCTTTTATATTCCATGGTATGAAATCATTATTGACAACTTTATATTGAGTCCTTTAATTATTAAATGAGGAGTATTTAAGTGAAAAAGGAAAAAATTGTTGAAATAGTAAAAGGAGGACTCATTTTGAAGTCTGGAAGCACTACAACATTTACGTTTTGACATTTAGACTTCATTCTTTATTGCTGGTCACTGGTAGGATGAGTAGTGTGGTATTCGTTAACACGTGATGGCTGTGACATGTGCAGTGTTGTTCTGGCCGCCTCACTCTCAAGGCCAGTAGATTATTTCTGCACCCACTCCCACGCTGCTCCTCACACAAATCAATAAACAGCCTTAACAACCGGCTTTTACGCGTGATATATCCGATATGACTGAGTGATCACTTTTGGGATCTAAAACTAATAAATGCTGTTGTTATCAGCTTCAGGTGCTCGCTCAAGTAAATAGAAGACAGTCGTTAATATATGAGAAAAGTCACACAGTCAGGTATGTGAACCTCGAATATAAAGGCATGAATTAACTGCAGTTAACTTACTTCTGGTAGTATCGTCTTTCAGTATACAATTGAACATTTGAAAAGTAAAAGTTCATAATCAATTCTGGTGAAGATATACCATGTATAGATTGATAAGAAAGGAGCAACGGCGACCAGTTGATCACAATTTAGTGGCCACAGGGAACCAAGAAATACCTAAACTCTCTCATGCTCAGGATAACTTTGATATCCTATTTCGGCAAGCGACAGGCAAATTTATTCACCTCAGAGTAAGTCATAGGGGCCAGATTGCTTCGTGTAATAAATGTTCATCATCGGCATATCAGTTGGCTTTGGGTGATGCGAAGTTCACTGAAATCTGTAATGAGGATGGCAGGTTTCATGTCTTTTTAGGATTCATTTTTGCCACAAACCGATATAGCCCAGTTTAGGGGAGGCCTGCCATAATGAAGGGACACATCAATGTCTGTCGTAACAGGGATGATAGGGTTTATATACTAGGGAGAGAAGAAAGAGGGAGGGGAAGTTCTGGAGAGCCATGGCTGTAATACAACCAGTATAGAAGATTTCGGAGTTCATTTTTCGTACCTTCTCATGTATATTAGACCTATGTAGATCTTGGAGCATAAAGATGAAGTTTGCATCAACAACATAGAAGGGGAATAATAAGGTGTGATATGCAAAATTCATCGCTGGGAACGAGGTCTTCTATACGTATGTATGCTGAAGCGCATGTATATACCTTCTGTAACAATTACTTAAGGGTGTTAAACTGGGTCGTTCTTACAGGCATGCAGGCATGCTGATAACGCTAATAAAAACACTTGAAGGTAATATATATATATATATATATATATATATATATATATATATATATATATATATATATATATATTAAGCAGCGCTTGAATGGATGGGACCCTTCTTACCTCCGCCAAGGAGGTTATGTTTTTGCCGGCGTTGGTTTATTTCTCTGTTTGTCTGTTAGCAGGATTACTCAAAGAGTTATGGACGGATTTTCCTGAAATTTTTTGGAGGCGTGGGATAAGGCCCAAGAAACAATTCATTAGATTTTGTTGGTGATCCGGATCATCATCTGGATCCAGAAATTTTTTAAAGGATTCTCTACCATTAAGGGATAGTAGCAATTTCAACATTTTTGATTCTAACTCGATAAATAATGCCTATAATGCTTGTACAAAAATCTGCCACACACTCCGCCTTGGCGGGGGTCTGCAATCTCAAATTCTTCTTGTTCCCATTACGGTAGAAAGCAGTGAATTCTGGGGGTTCTTTTCTCCTCTGATTCACTGGTTCTGTGAGATCAGAGAGCCATGTTCTGGAGCTCGCCTTCTCGTGAGGGTGGGGGAAGATGAAAAGGATATCACTTACAACAGCCATTACTATGCATAATCCTTTCAGTAGTATGGCGTATATTAAATTTTAATGTAGATATTTTATGCTTAATTACACACGATTTTATTTACGGGAAACTTTTGGAACTGGAAAGTAGATATAACCCGCAAAGTCTCTTCACTAACAAAGATCTTTCCTAACGTGACTATAATTAAAAATGTTATTGTAGTGAAGTACTCCTTGAACTTACTCATTACCATTTAATAAATTATCAGAACAGTGGCAGGCTCTAACCAATCATTTCGAAACTGCGCCACGATATCAAGTCTGTTATCATAAATACTAAATAAAACTTCTGATCCATCAGACTGGAAACGTACAGCACTTGAGTTCACACACACACACACACACACACACACACATACACAATTTTACCCGGGTCATGGATTCTTAAAATAGGTGGACTGCACGATAGCATTTTTTTTTTTTTTTTACCTGGGGCACTGTGGAATGTATTGTAGTTGATACCCATGACATTCCTTTATTCAAAATCAGTACTGCCCGGTTACCCATGAAATGTTCTATCACAGCGCCGTTACTTGCTCAAAAGGAAGAACTATACCCACATTTGGAAAACCTGTTGAATGGAGTAGAAACCTTTAGATCTCCCTAGTAGACATTTTCATATGTGGGTATAATTCTTCTGGGTTGAGATGAAATTTGACTATGCGACAAAGATAATGGTTATCTTAAATCTCTCAAAATGGTGACAAAATTATGAAAACATTATCTGAAATATAGCAGTGCAAAGCTGGAAAACGTGAGAATAGTGTAAATATTGTCTTATAAACGTTGTCATATTTTCGCCCTTTGTTTTTATATAGCATGTATAAATGAAGTTTATGCCGTGATAAACTGCCTTAGTTTTTACGATAATATTTCACAGCGGACACCGATAGCTGGCTTCACTGAGGCCCTTAAAAATCGACGCTTTTGTCCTGTGTGACCATTTGTTACCATAAAAAAAAAAAAAAAAAAATTCTGTGCGCTTCCTGGATTTATTGGTAAAGAAAAAGAGCTCGTGTGTGTGTGTGTGTGTGTGTGTGTGTGTGTGTGTGTGTGTGTGTGTGTGTGTCCGGAGGGGCTCGGGGACAGGTGTAGTTCTCATTCAGTTTGTCTATTTATTTGATTGTTTGTTTGTCTGTCTGTCTGTCTGTTAACAACTTTATCCGCAAACTGCCAGTGCGATTTTGACTAAAATTACAGAGATGATTGGCTATGACCTTCTGATCACCTGTTTAAATTTTTGGTCAAATTCAGCCAAGGCTCAGGCCAGAGACCCCAAAAATGTAAAAAAAAAAAAAAAAAAAAAAAAAAAAAAATCGTTTTTCGCCATAACTCCTTTCAAATTCGTCTTACAGACATGAAACCAAAAGCTAACCGTGCCCCTAACGGTGTTTTATCCTCCCCTGTGTAGAGTACAACTCTCATGTGTGAAGAGGTTCCCACATACAGCTCTTCTCAATAGGATGGAGTCAAAGGCTTTTCGTCTCATTAACTCTCCTCTTACTGGCTCCCTTCAACTTGTCTCTTCGCCGCACTGTTGCATCTTTATCGCTTTCCTATCGCTGCTTCAATGGTCACTACTCCTCTGAACTGTCTGCTTGCATCCCTCCACCTCTACCACAGGCGCGTAGCACCCGTCTAGCGGCAAACTCTCATCCCTTTTCTGTTCAGATGTCTAATGCAAGAGTTAACAGTTACTCCTAGTCCTTCATTTATGCAACAGGTCAACTCTGGAACTGTTTCCCTCTGTCTGTATTTCCTGCTAGCTATGATCTCAAGGCTTTCAAACCCAGTGTGTCCAGGCATCTCGAAATGAATGGATCTTGAATTTGGCTCTCTCTTGTATTTTGTTTTTCTCTTGGAAGGAACAGTATTGCAGGCTCGTGGCCTTTAGTTCCTTCTTCCTAGCATAAAAAAAAAAAAATCAAATCTGCATCCTATAACATGCCTCATTACATCAGGGGGGCCACCCCCCAGTTAGCGGTGGGGGGTCAATGTCAGGTGGTTCGGGCCTAAAATTTCAAATGGGCATAAAATCGTCAATTTTCACCCGATTTACTCCAAATTCAATACATGACATCCTTGACTAGATATCCTGTTGTGTATACACGTCAGCACTAAAATGACTGCCGGGGACGGGTTTGCTGTGCCTTGGAACCACGTCTTAGTTTTGTTTGTTCCCATATTGCACCCACTCTAGTTATCTCACCAGAAGATCTCGGAAATCTTCCCTCTTCCTTCACTAATAACCTTATTTCTTTTAACTCCTTTAATCCGATTACGTATTTCCTATTTTGTCCTTCCTGCCTCCAGGCGATTTCATCCAGCTGGGCAAGGGTTTTTGTACTGAGTAGTTACCTTTCCAGAAAAACGAATCTGTCGGAAGTGAATAGAATCATCTGTAAATAACATGAAGGGGCAAAAATTCTCTAAGTCATCTGATTCCCATCCTAATGTTCTCCAATTTTTGTGCTCTGTTTCCTAACGATTATTTTCTTTTTCATACTGCTCTCCAATCCTCACAATTGGGGGAACACTTATATTCTGTTCCAACTATCATCAGTTGATTTAATTCAACTAATTACGTCATAAAAACTACTGTATTTCTCTCATAGACTCCCGTATTGTCTGGAATATATATATATATATATATATATATATATATATATATATATATATATATATATATATATATATATATATATATATATATATATATATAATTTTATTCCACGTGATGCCAGACGATCGTACTTACACCACTGTAGTTACCCGAGCCTGAGCATGTATATCTTTCCTCACTGCTACTTTTCTCTACATTTTGTCGTTTAACATCTTCCCTCTTGGATTACACCTTTCCTTCCTCCCCTTTTTGCTCCTCATACATTCCTCCTTTTCTTTCTCCTTATCTCCTCTCTCCTAAATTCCTCCTTTGTTCACGCCTCTTCCCCTATCTCTCTCTTCCATCTCTCTTCCCTTCCCTCGCCTCCTCTCTTTCTCTCTCTTCATCCTCCCTCTCTCTCCAGTTCCTCACTTTCCCTTCCCCTTTTGCGTACTTTCCCACCTTCTCCTTTTTTCTCTCCTTTTTAGTTCTCCCATCACCATCAGTCCCTCATGCCTCCGGATGATAATCAGTCCACTGTGAAGTTTGGCAAGAGTGAGTTTATTACTTGCCAATTATATTTCGTACCTGCAACGTCAGCGAGAAGAAACATTGCTTAAAGTTTAACGAGTCTGGACGGCAATGATTACATACTCTTTTTCTACTCAGCTGGCAGGGTACGAAGTCACGCACTTCTACCAGTGGACGTACATTTGAAATAACAGTCTTGCCATATAAACACCATTTTATTCAGCTCCATCTCTTCAAGCCGAGAACGTCCTTTTTTTTTTCTTGCCTTTACCAGATAACTTAAATCAGCTAAACTCCGCCAGATAAACAATGACATTTGACGTGGTGGTATAGATACAATCGTCATGAACCCATTTAAACCTTTCAGTCTGATGACGTGATTTTCGCCTTGTTATTGCTATCTCTAGACAGCTTTATTCAGCTTTTGAGAGACTTTTCGAGCTGGAGAAGTTAGATATAATAATACCTCATTCATCAGTACCGTCACTCATAAAGACTGTTTTTCAGAGGATCACAATCTGTTGGTGGTGGAAAGAATACGGTAGACAAAACGGTTGATATTTGTGGTCCAGTAGCAATGAAACAAAGATCTGGTTGTTGACAAAATAAATTACACGTTATCTGATTGAAGGATGTAAAGGGTATATTAAAAAAGAAAAGTGGCAAACTATAAGTACCTACTGTATTTATTATCTCCTTATCGTGTTTCTCGTCGTCTTGGAAAAAAAAAAAAAAAAAAAAAAACAGGTAAGTGGGGGCGCTCACCATCCACTTACTCGATGTAGTGCTGCTGTCGGGTGTCTGCTCTTTCCTCTCCTCCATCCTTCTTTCCTTCCATCCTCTTCTGTCTTTCTTTCCTTCATTCTTTCCTTGTCCTTCTGCCTGCGGGTAACTTTACACTCCCTCTTCTGTCTTTCTTTCCTTCATTCTTTCCTCTTCCTTCTGCCTGTGGGTGACTCTACACTGAGTGACAAGCCAAATGGTTTCCTGTACACCAGGAAACCATTTATTACGCTGGGTGGTAACCATATAACCAAATTTTGGCGTCTGGTGGTTTAGTGGGTAATTACTGTGCTCCAGTCGGATTGAGCCGGTGAAGGTTTGTATCCAAGGGATGGCTGGGGTTGATTGCTCATGTAATGCCACTCAGGGATGAGTGAGGCTGGTCACTCTCATCTTAAATGTCGGTACCAACTGTCTAGCCCAGGGCTCCTACGCTCCTCATGGGGCAATGTAGGACTGGATGATGGATGGATGGATGCTACTCTTACAACAGAAGGAAGTTTCTTTATCGAGTGTAAAAGGGAACATGCTTGAGTCTTGTAATTATTTGTAATTCTTTCCATGTCAAGAAAAGGAGGAAAAAAAAATGTAAGTCAAAGGCGACACCGCTTACTCATTAGTATTCATAATTTCACTCCTCAGTTTACGCACCGTGTTTTCTCATTTCCGAAAGTAACGATGATTTTTTTTTTTTTCTGAACTAAGTCCGCGTCTTATATACTGCACGACATTATAGTCTGTTATGACTTCTCTGGCATGGAACTTCATATGTTTTGGCATGGGGAAATATAATTAATTCTACCATTTTTTAAGCATTTTTATCTTTAACTAAATAAGGTTGAGTTGGCAGAAAATATGTTTAGCTAGGCAAAATTTCTTGGTTATCCACTTCCTACGTCGAGTATTATCGTAATCCTGAGATAAAAGAGGAGCAGAGAATAGTTGATGTTAGCATGTTTTAGCTGGAGGCAGCCTGGCTGGTGAGGCGAAACAAAGTAAATGGATCAAGGCCTCTTCTTCATGTTGTTGTGGAAACAAATCCTCTTTTGTCAGGGATATTGAGTAAGCAGGGGAGGTAGAAAGAAAAGAGAAAGAGAAAGGGGAGGAGGAAGAAGAAGAATATAAAAATAACACCAAGTAAATAGGAGCACAATAGATAATCCGATGATAAAGCGTATAGAAAGGATGAAAGAAGCATAAGAGTGGACTAAAAAAAAAAAAGGGTGAGTGTAGGAGAGGAGTACATCTTGCTGTGCAGATTGTAATGACAAGTGCTTTCAGAGCACAGAAAAATATTTGAAGAGAGAAGTAATGAAAGATGACAGAAACGTGCGTAGTGAGCAGCGGGTAGGTATAAGCAGTGGTCAGATGCTGGAAGGAGAATTAAAGACGTTTTAGTAATAACATTGAGACTTTCAAGGTGGAATTTGTGTTGAAGATAACTGGAAGACGAAGGTAAGGACAAGGGAGACATTATAGAAGGGGGAGATCTTTAGACGTAGTATAACAATGTTTTGGAAATTCTGATGAACCGTGAGGGATGTAAGCCAAGACGACCAATGAGGGAAAGGATAAGTGAAAGCGAAATGAAGGAAAGAAGGTCGTAGCAAAGTGACTAGAAGAGATGATTATAACTTTGATCAGCAGAAGCTTACTTGAGTACAATAAGTTCTCCTGGAAGTAAGAGGAATAAAACATATGATGGTTCATAACAATGATATAGTTTTTATATATAGATGATAACTGTGAGATTATAGGATGAGATGAGGAGTTGGGGGTTAAACAGTACAAGATACAGTACAGAAGCTCGATCCAGTGAAATGTTTAAAATGATTATGGAAGCGATGAAAAGTGAGGAGTAATTTGGAATAAGAACAATGGGCGTAAGATAAACGGTGAGTGACAGACATGATGGATACAAAAGAAAGTTTATAAGGAGACCATCAACAAGGAATAGTGATAACAAGGAAATGTTGGTAGAATCGAAAGAGAAAGTAACAAAGGAGTGGTTTTATTATTTACAGGATTATTTTTTTGTTAATGAAAATATGCAAGGTTACACGGGTAAAATGATAAATGTAAGAAGTTACCCGGTACAAGTCAGAGTAGACCAGATGGGTTGACTCGTGAGAAGAAGCAAGACTGTTATTGCAGAGAGACGAAGGTGTGTGTGTGTGTGTGTGTGTGTGTGTGTGTGTGTGTGTGTGTGTGTGTGTGTGTGTGTGTGTGTGTGTGTGTGTGTGTGTGTGTGTGTGTGTGTGTGTGTGTGTTGTAGTTAAGGACTGCCAGGCAGTGGTGTGCTTGTCTGCTCGTGCATGCGTGTGTGAGTGTGACTGAGTGTATGATATTGATTTTACCAAGTTAACTGAGAATGGGAAGAAGAGCTAGAGAAAACTATAAACTACCTGTACAAGAATAAAAACGGTGTGGTAGAAATGGAACCAGTTAGAGACAGTACGCCAACATGAAAGTGTATAAAGGCACGGGAGGTCTACATGTAATGAGATGGAAATTGACTAAAACGAGAAGAAAGGGAGAGTCAGAGCAGAAATAAATTGGGAAAGGCATGGCAGAAATAAAATACCTGGAATAGGCAGGAAGCAGTAACGACCTGAACTTGGAAACGATATTGTCAGGTTGGGAATGGTGATATTAATAGAAGAAGTATAAGAAGAAGGCTACACTAATGTCCATCGGCTACATTAGGGTCATTCAGGTAGACACTTATTTTCTTTTAAGTCTCAGTCTTCCCACAGGTTACAATACGCAAACACCGACTTCACAGTCTAGGACTCGTTTCAGCTCTAGGTACGAACGGGCTGATGCAGAGAAGATTTTACTGAAACATATAGTCAGTCCAGGAATTGAACTCCGATTTTTTAGGTTGCTGGCTACGTGTGCTTTGGAACACGCAAACACCATCACCAAGGGCAGAATAAGGCTAGGGCAGAGGGAGAGGGTGGGAGCTGTGAATTAAACAGATGGCATCAACGGGCAGGAAGGATGCAATAAACAGGCTGCATTATTGAAAGGGACAGTGTGAAGCTGCGATGGTAATAATAGTAGTACTGCTACGGGCAAAATAGACCAGGGTGGTGGACTGTGGAAGGCAAGGTAGGGAGAAGTAACGAGTAAGGAAGGGTGGTGGGATATGGGAAAAATGGTAAGGAGGAGGTAGGGTAGGGCTGTGGAACAGGAAACGCAAGGTAGGGTGAGAAAAAGCAGGGTGGTCGGATATAAGAATGTTAAGGAGAGGTATGGCAGGATGGCAAAGGAGTGGGAAGAGGCTGGAAGGAGGGGTTGGTTCTAGCGGTCGTTTTATTGTGTGGGTGATAGAAGAGCAAAGTCAAGGGATCCTAATAATAAAGAGGATAATGACCGTAGCTTTTATCGTAGGATGAAGAGACTAAATTATTTCCCCTACGTTCATTATAGATTGTCGCAGGAAATTCGGTATTTATATATACAAGTGTTGCAACATGGCGTTACCTTTGATCCAAACCTACGTTACTTCACAATGAACCATCATCAGATTGTCTAGAGGCTATATTTATATTCCTGTGTTCAATTATTAACTTTTATGAGACATATTACAATAAATTTGGAACTAGGACCCGTGTGTTGTCTCGCCTCGTAACTTCAAACTGCTCACCCCTCACGCGAAGACGTTGTTTAGTGTGGTTTATATTACACCAACCTTGTATACAGTGTTGAGAAACCCTGTGCAACAAAAGCCTCATCTCTCTCACAGGGCCTCCCATCGCTTACGTGAGAGACGTTGGTATCTGTGGTACATGCTCTGTGTGCTTTACCACTATGAGCGAACATAATACCTCGTTTGTTGGGTTTGTCAACATTTTGTAAAAACAGGTCTGAATTACTACCACTAAGCTAATTTTCAGATGACATGATGGTAACTTGGTTCTTCTTACCATACATGATATGACACCATTCTCTCTGTTATCGATGGAACTCTTGTATGGCTACATCACAACCATCAGCAAAAATTCACCATCACATGAAATTGCTTCGGAATACTCAATTGATTGTCTTATTAATTCTTCCTCTCATCGATTTTACATGGGAAATATTTATAATTTAAACTCTGAATGCCATTACTTTCCTAATTTACTGATTTAGTCTTTTAATAATTGTGGACAGAAGAAAAGTATTTTTCCATCTATCTATCTATTGCCAGACGCCTCAATCCCGTTTGCTAGAATGTAATCGATTCAGCACTTAACTGCATTCCTATCTGCTTAGTAGTGTTGTAAGAAAATATTCGATCCAATAATGGATCAAACAACTTTATTACAAATTTTGGAAGAGTGATTTGGAGTGCTGTGGAAACTTCACTTTCCACTCTCCAAGAGCCATTCTTTGAGTATGCTGCTTTGATAAGAATATGCATAACACTTCACATACAGTACAGAACTGACAACGGTATCCCGCATCTAATCATCATCAATAAATGTCTTCATGGATTCCAAACCAATATATCACAACTCCTACTATCTTTTATATTACTGATTCGATCTGGTAATATCTCCCTGTGTTTTGATGCAGGCTGGAGGCAGTGTAAAAGTACTTCTGACCCTGACCGTGTCTTCCTGCTGCGCTTTCGCCTCAAATATACAGAGGGAGAGCTGTGAGTCAGAATTAATTAATTGCTTTCATTACTGCAAATGAATATTCAGAAACTCAAGCATGTTGAAAGACTGGTAGGTGCATATCAAAGTTACGAGGAAAAATCGATGGAGTGAGCAGAAAGAAACAGGCGAGAAGGACTAAGATGGTTTAGGTGGGAAGGGGTAAGATGACGGTTATTGGTGGGACAAGGCGGGACGTGAATAGCTTGTGAAGACAGTCGCTGTATCTGTTCGGTTTATAAGTGTAAAAAATGATGGAGTGAGTTAAGAGAAATGGCAGGACAGCAAAGAATCAGTTCAAAGTTTTCTCCTTCAATATAAAACAAGAACAAACCATGTTACGTCCATATTCCACTGGCGTCTTACGATCCAGGTAGAACTGCACAGCTCTGTTTATGTATTTATAGCCAGAAGCATTAATCCCATATGGGAATGCCACAAACAAATCACCTCCATGTCGCCCTGTCACCTGCCATTACGCTACCCTCCCCCAACTCACACGCCCCTCTCCATCCCCTCCGTCTGATCCCCGGTCTCCCCCTCCCTTTCCCCACCTCTCATCTCACTCACATACCCTCTCATCGTTAGTCTCTTCCTCCCCATCTTCTCCACATAGCCAGACCACCTCAGTGTATATCTCCTAACGCTTTCTATCACATTCACATCCATAACACAACGCTCCCTAACTTCCACAATTGTCAGTCTGCCTCACCGGGTTACTCCACTTGCTCCTGTCAATAACTCATTTCCACTGCCCTCACTCTTGACTTGTGTCCTTTCAAGAAGGTTAAGTTTTGCTTCCACACGTTAGAGATGGTATCTCAGTAACATCATGCAACCACTTTTTTACTTCCAAGCTCACGTCTTTATTTCTTATCCCAGCTTTCAAAGTACCAGCAATATTTCTTTCCTGTTGTACCCTTTCAAGCACTTATTCGCTTCACTACCCAAGTACTTAAGTGCATTCACATTTTCCATTTCCTCACCACCCAGCCTCACTGTGCATTCAGTGGCTTAATTTCTCTCGAAGACCACAACTTAACTCGTCCCTACATTCACGTTTAATTCCGTCTCTTACACACTTTCCCAAACTCACTCACCAAGCCTTGCAGTTCCCCTTCGTCTTCACTTATTAATACAGTTTCATCTGCAAACAACAGAACAGTAAGTTTCCAAACACTGCCCTCTCTCGTTGATGATGTTTCAACATCCACTGCCCTAACCCCATCCATACACAGATTGAACATTCATAAATATTTGATCTACACAACATCTCTTCCTCAAACCTCCTTGGTCTTCTCCAACTAATTCTTCTGTTCTTTCTCTAACTCCGTCAGTAAGTATCCTGCCATATACTTTTCCTATCACACTAAAAAGACAAATGCCCCAATGATTACTTCACGCTTCTTTTTCCCCTTTAACCTTTGTACAGGGGAATAGTTATAACTGACTTTCAGTCTTCTAGGACTCTTCCTTCCTCCCAGGCCAGAGTGCACATCTCCCATATCCATTCTACTGTTATCTCTCTGTCACGAATCAATTCGCGACATTTCCTTTTTGTGAGAAGCCACGAACTATTAGTGGAAAACTCACTGTGTATCGCTCAGTTAACCGTTTCTCTCTCCATTCCGGGGTATACTTTTCAAATAATTCGTCACCGTTTTCAGGGGTGACCGATTTAATGCACGTCACTAAGTGCGCTACTGAGCGATACAATTATTTCTTTATCGTTTGCCTCTGCTTCATTCAACCGTTAGCCACGCCTTCTTCCGGTGGCCTGTGCGTCCTGCTTAGGCATTATTTGAATTCAGTCTTGTGTTTGCTGTGACGGAGAAAGGGTCTGTGCTCAGAAGTGGAGAGGTCAGCTAGCACCCCAAGCTCCATTAGTACAGTTAATCCCAGCTCTCCCACCTTAGTGGTGATGCACAGTATTCATCGACTGGTATTTTTTTTGTGTATTTTGTAGTTTTAAGAGCTTAGTTAAGGTGTTTTTCCTAGGCGTATTTAGCTTCTGTGTGAGTGAGCGAGTGCGTCTCATTGATTTGATTTGAAATGTAATGTTAAATTTATTTTTGTAATTAATAAATTTAACAGTTCTATTTCTTGAGCTTAATGTAGAGTAAATCTTGTTTCATTTCTCCATAATTAAGCTTATTTTCCATATAGCTCCTAGCTTGCATAAACGTTTTACTATTCATAACTGGTACTTAGACCAGTCTTGTATTAACTTAAAATCCGTTGTGCCAGGAGTTAATGCATCAGCAAGAACCTGATGTTATTATTATTAGTATTAGTTATTTATTGTCAGGGGTGATGTAACTTTCTCCAGAGGCTGACAGTACAGTAATTCAGCAATTGTGAGTAATTAGTCTCTGCTGTGTACTGTTGAAAGTTTATAAATTCTCGTTCTTGAGAATCTTAGCAAGTCAGCGTAAAGTAATCGTTGCTTGATGTAGCAAGACAATCATTGTCTCTGCTCTTCAATATTATTGAATATTATTATCAATTTAAATAACATTTAACCATTTATTTCAAAATTACCGTGATATTTTAAAAACCCCGTGACAATTGGCGACCTCATTCCAGGATATTAACTCCTAGCTCTAAAGCTATTCACGAGATAGTGCTCACTCATTCATATTTAGGTATTTATCATTAAAGTTTATAGGCACAAGCTTACTGGTGTTTACCCTTAATTTAGCAAGTGAATTTTGCTTTATTAATCAATAGAATACTTAACTCTAGTTTATTCTTGGTAACGCCAGACGATTTTATTCGCTCCTGGGAAGTCGGCGTACCCATTGTGTTTATTATTGAGTCTTCCCAGTCATTTACATTTTTTTATTTATTCTTTGCCAGTTAACTGGATAAGACTGGTCACCACTAGCTTGTGTCTGTACTCTTTACTTTTGTTTATTAGTATTCGTCGCTAAGCAGTCAGTACTCAATTTCGGTTTGCTTAATAAATTAGCGAAATGGCTACTACTGTATTTTTACAGGAAGCCAAAGAAATGGGTCTTTCGGACCCAACCGAAATTAAAGAGTATATACTCTCACGGCATAATCAGGAGCAGCAGCGCGAGAATAATGCCCGTGAAGAGCGTAAGATTCAGCGCGAGTATGAGCGTGAACAGCGCGAATACGAGCAGAAACAACGCGAGCTCGAGTTAGAAAAAGAGCGAGAACAGCGCGAATACGAGCGTGAACAACGCGAGCGAGAACGAGAACATGAACGTGCCGAACGTGAGGCACGAGAAAAACATGAACTTGAAATGATGAAGCTCAAGCGAGATTCCTTGGCTTCAGACACGTCTGGTGCAGTTGGTCAAAGCTCCACGAGCGTTCCCCCTGCACATGTCCTGGCGACCCCACGCATCAAGCTTCCTTCATACAAGGAAAGCGAGCGAATCGAGCCGTACATAGCTCGTTTTGAGGCTATGGAAGACCCAAGTTTGCACAAGGATTCTCAGCTTTCCAATACTAATATAAGTATCGTAGGTTAAAGGGGAAGTTCGAGAGAGAACTCCGCAGAGGCGACTTGAGGCTATGGAAGACCCAAGTTTGCACAAGGATTCTCAGCTTCCCAATACTAATATAAGTATTGTAGGTTAAGGGGGAAGTTCGAGAGAGAACTCCGCAGAGGCGACTTGAGGCTATGGAAGACCCAAGTTTGCATAAGGATTCTCAGCTTCCCAGTACTAATAGAAGTACTGTAGGTTAAGGGGGAAGTTCGAGAGAGAACTCCGCAGAGGCGACTTGAGGCTATGGAAGACCCAAGTTTGCACAAGGATTCTCAGCTTCCCAGTACTAATAGAAGTACTGTAGGTTAAGGGGAAAGTTGAGAGGCGACTTGAGGCTATGGAAGACCCAAGTTTGCATAAGGATTCTCAGCTTCCCAGTACTAATAGAAGTACTGTAGGTTAAGGGGGAAGTTCGAGAGAGAACTCCGCAGAGGCGACTTGAGGCTATGGAAGACCCAAGTTTGCACAAGGATTCTCAGCTTCCCAGTACTAATAGAAGTACTGTAGGTTAAGGGGGAAGTTCGAGAGAGAACTCCGCAGAGGCGACTTGAGGCTATGGAAGACCCAAGTTTGCACAAGGATTCTCAGCTTCCCAGTACTAATAGAAGTACTGTAGGTTAAGGGGGAAGTTGAGAGGCGACTTGAGGCTATGGAAGACCCAAGTTTGCATAAGGATTCTCAGCTTCCCAGTACTAATAGAAGTACTGTAGGTTAAGGGGGAAGTTCGAGAGAGAACTCCGCAGTGGCGACTTGAGGCTATGGAAGACCCAAGTTTGCATAAGGATTCTCAGCTTCCCAGTACTAATAGAAGTACTGTAGGTTAAGGGGGAAGTTCGAGAGAGAACTCCGCAGAGGCGACTTGAGGCTATGGAAGACCCAAGTTTGCACAAGGATTCTCAGCTTCCCGATACTAATATAAGTACTGTAGGTTAAGGGGGAAGTGAGAACTCTGCAGAGGCGACTTGAGGCTATGGAAGACCCAAGTTTGCACAAGGTTTCTCAGCTCTCCGATATTAATATAAGTACTGTAGGTTGAGGCACAGGTTGAGGACCCGTGTGCAGTTCGAGGCTATGGAAGACCCGAGTTTGCACAGGGATTCTCAACTTGCCGACCATAATCGTGTGCTAAAATTAATGGCGACCTCGAGTGTACTTTTCATAGCATGTACTGACTGCTAGCCAGAGAGAGTAATTGTAACATAATAAGAATTTTGTCTCATTGACACTTTTGATGCTCCACCTTAATTGGTTTTGCAGGTTCAGTAATGGGTGTAGCAGTTTTGCTGTGCGGGCCAGCTGATCGTCTGCCGCACGCTGCCGCCTCTTCTCCTCTGTCTTCGTCGTCGCCATATTATTTACTGTGTCATTTTACACGTAGGTACAGTTACACTACAACTGTCACACCTACACCGCGTATTACATACACCACGCTACACAACAATTAGTTGTCAGTGTAAATGTAGCGAATTTTCGCTCAGTTTGACCTGAGTACAGGATTTTCACCGTCGTCACGGAGTTTTTCCCTCAAGCTTGCTTCTATTAACGTAAATACGAGTTTTTTTCACTCACTGGCGACTGCGATTTTCTCCTGTAGCAGGATAGCACACACACCACAGTGTGAATCTTGTGTGACTGAGTTAGGATTTATATGTATGTATATTGAAATCATTCTTCTGAAGGAAGAAAGATTTAATTTTCATGGGGCGTAATGTCACGAATCAATTCGCGACATTTCCTTTTTGTGAGAAGCCACGAACTATTAGTGGAAAACTCACTGTGTATCGCTCAGTTAACCGTTTCTCTCTCCATTCCGGGGTATACTTTTCAAATAATTCGTCACCGTTTTCAGGGGTGACCGATTTAATGCACGTCACTAAGTGCGCTACTGAGCGATACAATTATTTCTTTATCGTTTGCCTCTGCTTCATTCAACCGTTAGCCACGCCTTCTTCCGGTGGCCTGTGCGTCCTGCTTAGGCATTATTTGAATTCAGTCTTGTGTTTGCTGTGACGGAGAAAGGGTCTGTGCTCAGAAGTGGAGAGGTCAGCTAGCACCCCAAGCTCCATTAGTACAGTTAATCCCAGCTCTCCCACCTTAGTGGTGATGCACAGTATTCATCGACTGGTATTTTTTGTGTATTTTGTAGTTTTAAGAGCTTAGTTAAGGTGTTTTTCCTAGGCGTATTTAGCTTCTGTGTGAGTGAGCGAGTGCGTCTCATTGATTTGATTTGAAATGTAATGTTAAATTTATTTTTGTAATTAATAAATTTAACAGTTCTATTTCTTGAGCTTAATGTAGAGTAAATCTTGTTTCATTTCTCCATAATTAAGCTTATTTTCCATATAGCTCCTAGCTTGCATAAACGTTTTACTATTCATAACTGGTACTTAGACCAGTCTTGTATTAACTTAAAATCCGTTGTGCCAGGAGTTAATGCATCAGCAAGAACCTGATGTTATTATTATTAGTATTAGTTATTTATTGTCAGGGGTGATGTAACTTTCTCCAGAGGCTAACAGTACAGTAATTCAGCAATTGTGAGTAATTAGTCTCTGCTGTGTACTGTTGAGAAAGTTTATAAATTCTCGTTCTTGAGAATCTTAGCAAGTCAGCGTAAAGTAATCGTTGCTTGATGTAGCAAGACAATCATTGTCTCTGCTCTTCAATATTATTGAATATTATTATCAATTTAAATAACATTTAACCATTTATTTCAAAATTACCGTGATATTTTAAAAACCCCGTGACACTCTCCCTCATGTTTCAACTTTTCACCACACACTCCAGCAATGCCCAGTGCTTTCTCCATTTTGACTTTCCTCATTACTTCCACTACTTAAATCCTACTGATCTCTTCTCCCTTATCTCCCTGCTTCTCCCAGCCATTCCCCAGTCACTGATACTCGCGTAACTTTCATTTTCTGTGCTCAACAATTCCTTAAAATGTTCTCTCCATCAGCCCACTTTTTCTCCCTTCTCCCCTGGAAAACTGCCATTTTTATCTTTCATTCCCGTACTAACTTCTTTATCACTCTGTCACTGTTCATATTCATCAAGAACATTTCCTTACATTTCCTCCAATTTTCATTCAAATTTCTTCCAAACTTCCCATCGACTCTTTTTTTTTACTCACTATTACTAATCTTTTCACCCCCTCTTATTCTCTACATACAACTCTCTATTCCGTCTCTCAACTTCCTCCATGCCTTTGCTTCCCATCCACTTACTAAATGTTTTCTTCTCTTGTGCCTCAGCTTGTCTGACCTCTTCATTCCACCATGCTGTTCCTTGCACCCCCTTTCGACGTCTCTTCATCCCACACACCACCTCACATGCTGCACAAATTTCTTCAGTGAGTACCTTGCACACACCTTCCACCTGCACCATCTGCTTCAGCTCATATTTACTCTATCGTTCCTACACTTCTTTCTTATAGTCTGCTTTCTTCATCCCCTTGCAACCTTCCTACTGTCTTTGTATGGACTGCTTCCTCCTGCCCTTCTCTCCTTCTTTTCATCGATTTATACTTTGACTTCCACCACCGCCAAGTGGTGGCCAGGGTCCACTTCCCCAACCTCTGTATGCTGTATCATCCAGCACATAGCTTCTCATTCTCTCACCCACGCACATGTCATCAATCATTGCCTTCAGTCCATCCAGTTCACCACTCACCGTTCTCATCACTCGCCATGTATACCTGAGGATGATTTTGTGCCTAAAGGGGGTATTTGCTCTCACCAAACCCCATCCTGCACAATGTCCACTAGAGCACTACCATTCTCAGCCATTTTTGCAGACACATTCCACTCACCCACAACTCCATCCACCTGCACATTCCCCACGTTTCCATTCATATCTGCAATCAAAAATAGTCTCTCATTCTTCTCAAGCCTTTCTATGCATGCTTCCACATATGCTCAGAACTCTTCTTTAGCTCGCACGGTCTTCTGTCCACGCTTGCATTCCTACTTTCAGTCTTACCCACACAGTAACTGAACCAACTTATCAATAATCTTATTTTCTCTTTCCATCTCTTACAAACAACAATACATACACCCTCCTTTGCCCTCTCATTCTCACCTACTTCTGCATATATACCCAATCCAAATTCCCACTCTCTCACATTCTCACCTCACCACCATTTGGTCTCAGTCAATCCTCATTTGTCCACTTTTGCATCCTCAAGCACCTGACAAACTCTCTCTCTTTTTTTTTTACCACATCATTCACGCCCTTCACATACCACGTTGATATCCGCACACATCCTTTGCCCGGTCCCTGGTCGTCACCTGTGGGTCAGTCCTGGTTCGAGGCTTATTGTCTTTCAAGTCTGTTGTTTTCCGGGAAGAGGCCCTAACCCTACCCCAACCCACTTGACACGTAGGGAACACGGGTGCTTTGGTTATAAGGTTACAACTCAGCACATTAAATGTTTTCCTGACTTACAGGAAATCATTTGAGCTGTCACTCAATGTAGAGTCACCCTGGAGTAGAGCAGCATTATGAGTGAGTGGATGATGGCCGCCCCCACCAACCGCCGCAAAGTTAAACGACATAATTCCTTGCAGCAGTGATTAACCTGCAGTCCTCGTAAGAATCATAATTGCCTCGTTCGCCCTAATTACCACGCGGAGTATACCACTTACACTGAATGGGATGAAGAACTTTCATCATGGCTCTGATGAGTGTTTCACTGACAGGCCGGTGCAATAATTATAAGAGAAGATGAGTCTGTTAGCGTCTGGAAGCTAATGAAATACACTATCCTATATTTAGCAGTGATAATAAATGAGACCTAGTGTTGAAATTAATATAAGAAAAGTGTTCCATTGTGAAAAGTATTTTTCGTTTGAATATATGGATAACTAAACCTCATTACTGCTGCATGGTAAACAAGATCGGTGATGCATATATCATTTCCTCATTCGACTCATGTTGACCAAGGGTACAGTAAAAATAACAAACCACATACAGTGATGAACCCTCATGTGAAAAAAAAAAAAAAAAAAAAAAAAAAGGCCTTACAATTCTGATTAGCCTCATGGGAAAGCAAATTTTTTTTTGCCGTACTTGTACCATAAATTCTACCTTATAGTAAGTCAATCAGAACCTTCATGTACTAGAACTTGACTCTCGCGAAACTGCATTACCAAAAATACGGTACAGAGTAGACATATAGAGTATGTAATAGATAATTTACCAACAAAGCTCCAGGTATATAGTTTTGAAAGTATTTCCCAGAACAAGCTTTGTTCTAGCTAAATTATTCAGAATATGCAAACGTACTTTTTCATTCCCTAATTCTTGGAAAGAAGGCAACATCCACTCAATTAAAAAAAAAAAAAAAAAAATGAAGCTTTTCTCCTCCATCTGACTACAGGTCAATAGCTATCACATCTTCTCTTGGTAAAGTATTTGAAACTGTCATTAACAAGCTCACTGTTAAACATTCTTGTATAAAAAAAATTAATTACTTATAGACAGTATTGCTTTCACCACAAGAGAGCCAAGTCTGTTGATATACTCAGTCTCATTACTACCCTGCTCAGGTAGAGGTGGGTCTGAGAGACCCCCATCCCGTTGTCTAGTTCACTAACTTCTGCATACGCGGGAGCTCTGTTCTGCTCAGTAGCTTCCTAACTTTGTGTATCCATGCAAGGGATGAGGGAGTTACTTCAAGCTCTTTCTCCATTTCCTCAGTATAAGGGTGGTTTTATATGTTACGGGTCTGTGAGACCCATATCTACCTGAGGTGTGTGGGGTATTTGTTCTCCCTGATTGAAGATAAAATTTCAGAGTCTGGCATCCTCTCTTCACACCAAGAAGCACCATCCCTTACCATTTTATGGAACCACTCAAGCAACCATTCAGATTTTTTTTTTTTTCATTTTTTAAAATATTTTACTGTTTTTTCTACAGTTTTTTCTTTCAAAAATTTGTTAAAAATTTAAAAAGAAAAGAACAGTTCATTTTTTTACATGTTGTGATGCGGAAACATTAAATATGTTACTCTGTTTTCAGTACTGGAATAAACGAAACATAAACAATTTTCCCAAATTTTTATATTTGTGGGTCCGAGAGACCCACGTCTACCTTCTATGCAACGGGAACCGACCTCTACCTGAGGAGGTACAGTCCATCAGTCAACTGACCAACATGAAGAAATCAGTTACTAAAGAACTGACAAAGTTTGGTACCGTTTCCTGTTATTCAAAATCGCATGCTCCAGCCTATCATCTTTCGGCTCACTAATCTCCATACATCTCACCAATAGGAAAATAAGAGAAAAAGTAGATGATGTAAATTCAAATTTCCACTCGACTAATCCCGGTGTGCCACAAGGATCATTCCTGGCTCCAAACCTATTCCTTGTTCATAAAAATGTATCTCTAGTCTGTCACCTATCCAATTCATTCAACTGCAGATGATTCAAAGTTTCACAGTTCCTTTACACTTAACCACCCATTAAAAACGTTTGACATCTTTAACTCCCAACTCAACACGGCAGTCTCATAAATCAAAGCTTCTCTCAGATCACTGAACAAGGACAAAGTAACATTATCTCATCGAATGCTAGGAAAACCAAATATACACTGTTTACCAATAAGACGGATAGTGCCTGATTCCTATACAGTATTACCTTCAGTGTAGCAAATATTCCTATCTCTAAAAGTATTGAAATTCTTGGTGTTTTACTTAACAGTACCCTCAGTTGGACCTCTCACGTTAGATCACTTGCTAAAACCACCTCAAGGACACTTGGGTTATGTTACAGTCTGTAACTTATTCGCCAACGAGCAGTTAGCTGTAACTTAGAAAAGCCATGTGTTCTCTCAACTCGAATATTGCTCACCCTTGAGGAGTGGATGTGGAGAGGTTGCACTAGAACAAATGGACAAAATCAGGGCAACTCTGTAGGAGTTATTAATAACCCAGTAATCACAAACGAACTGCCACCCATTCAGGTAAGAAGGAATGAATTTTTCCTTACATTATTTTACAGATAATTTTAAGGCAAATGTTCAGATGAAGTTGCATCTATTGTTCCAGTGTATTGCACATGCCCTACTGTATAGCTAGTTGTATAATGTAGTTGTAAGAATGCATTGTATAACCGTTAGGGAATCTGTTGTAGCTAAGTCAGGGTTACTGCAAGGTCAGCAGCTTCTTTTGCCCTCTTTCACACCGGTTGCAGCACTGACTTGTTCATACGCCAGACCTGCACTAGAAGTCTCAGTAAATCAAGTATCTCAACTCTGACTTTGCTTTGCCACTGTCAGCAGAATCCACATGTATTACCACCTCTCCCTGCTGTATGTTACGCTGTGCGAGCATCTGGCAGCTCACATGACTAAGCTGTCACACTGCCGTATTGCAGAATTCTGCCTTGTAAAATTCCTTTATTCCTTGAGCCGCTCCTCTTTGGAACTCGCTTTCCCAGTATAGTTTCCCCCAAAACTTAAACCCACAGCAGTTCAGGCCCAATTGCTACTGATTTTCCTTTTTTTTTTTTTTTTTTTTTTTTTTAATGAATTGAGGACACCTGTGGTCCGGTGTGCGGATTTTTTGTATAATTTATTTTTCCTCTCCCTGTCCGTCTTACACCTGGTGTATATATTGAGAGAGAGAGAGAGAGAGAGAGAGAGAGAGAGAGAGAGAGAGAGAGAGAGATTATCTCCGCCAAAGATGGAGGAAGTCATGTATTCACCTATGTTGTTTGTCTGTCTGTCTGTTTGTCCAGACGATATATCCAAAAGTTCTCAATGAATTTCAGTGAAATTTGGTGGAAGGATGGGACATCAGCCAAGAAAGAATCGATAAAATTTTGGGCTGATACGGTTTCGGATCCGGATCCTATATATAATATCTCCCAAAGTTCTCAATGAATCTCAAAATAGAATTTTGTGGAAGAGTGGGCCATGGGCCAAGGAACAATTGATTAAATTTTCGGGCGGATCCGGATCCAATGTATTCCACACAGTATCTCCACGGATCTGGCTCCTTTTTAACGGCAAGAGCATTGGCGGAAGTATGCGCTCTCAGACTGCTTTCTAGTTGGAGATATTTTTTATTCTCTTACAGTTCATAAAATCTCTTCTAAGCTGAATAAATTCGTGTACCGGTGACCAAAATGAAATATATGAGTAACAAACAAATTAATCAACGTTTAAAAATTTTTTGCAGATAATCAATCCTACTGTTTCATATCACAATTACAGGGGTAAAAATTTATGACTTATTGAGGAGTACGAGACGGAAGCTTCTCTGCACTGAGAAGTAATCGAGGAATATCTTGATTTTAATGTTTATCTGTGAAAGTACAGAAAATATATTTTTAATGTCTGTGATACTGTATTCCCAATGGATCTGAATAAGATTAATACTAGTAAATACAGTGTATGCAGTGCGCTATACAGTTCAGACGCACCGTGAATGAATGAGGAGTTAGGGATATAAGATGTGCCGAGGCTAGCAAATGTTATTGTTTCTCATGGATAATTCAGTATTTACAGATGGATATGAGTAAATAAAATAGTCCAGTATATATGTTTATTTCATTATGATTTGTCGCTTCATATCATTTATCAGTAGTTTCCAACTTTTTTTTCATATGTCCGACTGTGCTTAGTCAGTCATGATTCATATTCAAAGCACATGTAAAATAGAGGGTGGTAAAAAAAAAAAAAAAAAAAAAAAAGGCGGTGGGGGGGGGGGGCAATGTAAACAAAGAGACTGGATGGGAGTGAAAGTGGAAGGGAGGATAATTTATAGTGAAATTCAATGCAGTATCGCATGACCAACTCACAGATACTGAATGCCTGTATGTGTTTAGATGAGATCAGTCACATAATGTAGGTTTAAGTTAAACGAGTATAAGAGAAGAGGAAAAATAGTGTCATTTGTATCATCCGTGTAATGTATAATTCAAATTTTTGTTTCGAAGGCTGCAGCATTAGCCGGACACTGGTTGAAACGCACCAGTCAAAGAAACTGTTTTGCATTGTCATTAATGTTTATATAATTACTCGACAGTGGACCAAACACAAGTTAAGATGCCAGTTATTTAGTTTTTTCTCGTTTTACAACATAAGCTAAACAAAAATAAGACAACAGTGAAAAACCGTGATCACAAATTATTTTCTTTTGCTTTCTTATATGCGGGTACCGTAGGCAGTTAATTTGGAAACACCCTATTTTCCCCTTACTTATGAATTGTCCTACCTAAGCGAATATATTTATCTTTCTGTAGCCTGAATCAGGTAAATACGACGCCATAAAGATGAAAGGGCCATTGAAGATTTGTCTACTGTAGGGTTGACAGTGGCCAGAAAATCTCAAGACTGTAATTGGCTGAGGGTGCAATATCAATACTGAACAGTAATTACCTCATATGATCATGAGATTCCACCACATTCTGTGCCAGTGCCCAGTTATTATTGTGTTCTAATTCGCTCGTGCGTGAGTTAACCCCGTCTCGTTGACGACAGCCTGAACATATTCATTTAAACTACCATTCTATTTATTCCAGGGATCAACATGGACAGTGGATGCAATAAACTTTCACTCACACCGACTGTCATTTCACCCCTCAGTGGCATCATGTATGGTAGCCTAATCATTTCACTGGATATGGAAGGACATATTACTGCTGTTATTTGTGAAACAAGTTCTGTCGCTATGGTTCATGCTATTATTAGTGTTATTACAGTCCCTCGCCATTCATTTCACTGACAGAATATACTGTAATACCCGTTCGTGTCTAATTGTTCACGGAATGAGAATTCCAGGCCATGAGACCAGGATGATTGGTTACTCGTCTGTGTGAACAGTTTTTCATTTTATTAGTAAATAATACAATATGCTTTGTTTATGTTTATTAAACTGTATTTTAAACTAAGCAGATAATAGATATCATTACCGTACAATGAATTACTCTGTATATTTCCCTGATAATTTAGCAAGAGTTATGTCATCATTATCACTTACATTACGACATACTCTTATGGATAAAATTATAATTAAGGGATGGGTGAAGCACTATAAAGGGCAGAAAAAAGAAAGGCTGTGCATGACAGTGAGATAGTGACTGCTTGAAAAGCCCAGTGAAAGTAAGAAAGGTATTGTGCAGAAAACCATCATATTGGTTCACTTGTCCACCCATCGCACCGCCCACGACCCACTCATCACCCTGCCCATAACCCACCCATCACACGACCCACGATTCACTCATCACCCCACCCACAACCCACCCACGATCCTTACATCACCCCATTCAATAGTCCTCTCATCACCTACCAGTGACCCACTCATCACCCCACCCAACAGTCCTCTCATCACTCTACCAGTGACCCACTCATCACCTCACCCACGATCCACTCATTACCCCACCCACGACCCATTCATCACCCCACCCACGTTCCACTCATCACCCCACCCACGACCCACTCATCACCCCACCCACGACCCATTTATCTAATACCCACGACTAACCAGTCATCCCACCCACGACCCATTCATCACATACCCACGATCCACTCATCATCCCACCCACGACCCACTCATCAGATTCCCACGACCCACCCATAGCGACTCATCATCCCGCCCACGACCCACTCATCACCCCGCCTACGACCCATTCGTCACCTCGCCACATCAGCTTTGCTCGAGTGAAATTAAACTTTGTCGTTCGTAATTTATAGTCCCTGGTGGCGGTCTGGCCTTGGAGCAGTAAAGCGACGTAATTAAACTGCACATGCCCCAACACTACTGGTCCAAGGTCATGCTGCTCTTACATTAACCTCTTACAGGAGGTGACGTATTCGACTGATATATTCTCAGTATTTCCAAGCAATTATATTAATCTTACGGACAACTTTTTGTAGAAAAGTGGTGAGAGACGGCTAATTCACAAAGCCTCTAGCTGAAAGGAAGTGTCAGAATTGAGGCACCCGCTGCTAGCGGGGCGTAATCCACAATCCGACGATTTTCAGATTTTGCGGGAAATTCCCCTAGAAGCCCTACTCTTCCACGTGGTAAGTCTGGTCAGGGTAAAAGCAACCTTCCAATCAGGCAGAATAGGAGTCAAAGTTGCATGTTTTGGGGTGCATTAAACCTATGATCAAGGGCTAGACGGACGTACTCCTGGGGGAACATGGTGCGGGCTCCGGCCAATGAGCGCGCGATACCGGTGTTGTCACTCTGCCGCTTGACTAGTCGCGCGCGTTGTTGTGTGCCGTGAAGTGCTATAGTAGCCATTAAATAACTATGGGGGGTGTATAGTCGTTCTATTTTATCAAGGCAGTTTGGGTCGGGCCCTCTGGGACCTCACTCTGTTAGCTCTGTTGCCACATCGTCGCCACACACGTGCGCTCTCTCTCTCTCTCTCTCTCTCTCTCTCTCTCTCATATTATATATTAACTACTACTAATTGTATTTTCTTAATTTTTTCTCTTGTTTTCGACTTTTTTTCCACACCACCCCTGAGGTAAAAGTCTATAGGTGCTTTTTTTTTTTTTTTTTTTTTAAATAGCTTCCATGGCGGAAGACTGACCGAGTATGACCCACTCACGCAGGGCTGTCCCTCGTGTCACCACCTGACAACGTCTCAAAGGCAACGCTGACGAGTCTTATGAGATGTATACTATACTACAGCTTTTTTATTGAATTACATCTATACAGAGTGTTTAAAATTCATTTATCAGTAGTTACTAGCTTAAAATAGGAGAGTGAGAGAGAGAGAGAGAGGTGAACACAAATAATTACACGTGTATCGGCGGCGATGTGACAACAGAGCTAACAGTGTGAAGTCCCAGAGCGTCCCACCCAAACTGCCTTCATAAAATAGAACGACTGTAGGTACTTCGTGCTGGCCATTTAACTTCAGCTTTTTTCCTAGATTTATGCGACATCATGAACTCTAGTGATTCACCTGTGGGAGATGAACGACCAGTGCGTACATGGAAAAGACTTAGCAAGCCTGAAACAGGAATAAGAACACTACAAAGAAAATAAGTGACAATGGGGAAGTCTGACCCGGTGTCATATGCTCGGAGTGACTTTATGCTGGAAGTTACCGTTCCCTTCTCTGTTAAGCCTAAAATAACCAAACCTAACGTTAACCTAACCTTATCCTAGATCAACCTAACCTAAATAAACCTAAATTAAACTACTCTTAATTCACGAAATGACAAATTTCACAATCTGCCTGTAACGTACATATATATCTTCATTCATATATATCCATATATCGACCTACAGTTACCTACAGGTCAATAACACACCCAACTATCTTTCTGACACATGTATTTCATACAATGTTGTTGATAAATGGCACAAAATTTGGGATAACATGCGGATACTTTCAAAATAGAAGCTAAACGGCCACTCGGCGCATGCGTACTGAGCGGAACGGTAACATCCAGCATAAGTCACTCCGTGCATACGACACCGGACGACGATTTCCTCGACTAGTAACCCCCCACCTATTAATCCATTCAAGCACTACAGGCTCCTAGCGTGGTGAGTATTCATAATTTATAAAATTAATTAATTCCTATTTGATATTATTACTATAAGTCATCTTTACCATCTTAACAAAAATTAAAGAAAAATCACCATTAAAATATTTAATAACAATTAACTAAGGTTCACAGCAGATACAAATTGTTACAGGTTTGTGTACCATGGATAGTAATTTTTTGGATCACATTAGTGTTCCAGTTAGTAATAATTTCATAGGGTCTAAGAAAGTAGCATGAATTTTACAAATTTATTTTTTTTAATTGTTCATTTTTTTTTTTCATTTCTCTCAGTGAATAGATCTTGATTAGATGATGAAATTGATGCAACAATGTATGATTACCCGTCCCCGCACTGGAGGGGCTCGGGGACGGATATTGTTTTCACTCGGTTTGTCTGTCTCTTTGTTTGTCTATCTGTTTGTCTGTCTGTTAACAACTTTATGCAAAAACCACTGGTGCGATATTGATAAAATTATACGGATGATGGGCTATGACCTGAGCACTTGATTAAATTTTGGGCCAAATTGGGTCCAGGCCCCGGCTGTAGGCCCCAAATATGTAAAAAAAAAAAAAATCGTTTTTCACCATAACTCCTTTCAAATTGTCATATCAACATGAAACCAAAAGCATCTTTCAAATCTGCTTCATGCCTCATTACATCAGGGGGGTTACCCCTTCAGTTAGCGGTAGGGGGATCAGTGTCAGGTGGGCTGGGCCTGAAATTTCGAATGGGCATAAAATCGTAAATTTTCACCCGATTTACTCCAAATTTGATATGTGACATCTTTGACTAGATATCCTGTTGTGTTAATGCATCAGCACTAAAATGACTCCCTGGGACGGGTTTGCTGTGCCTTGGCATCACTGCTTGTTATGTATGAAATTCATGGTGAACTTTATCGTCAAATTTCACCTCAATTTGCTGAGAACTACCGGTATTTTTTTAAATACGCCCCTCTAAAAGGGGGGACCTCAATTTACCAGTAAAAAAAAAAAAAAAAAAAAAAAAAAACTCTGAAACGGTTATTGTGTTCCATAGTAACAATGTAAACAGACGATATGTTTTTGGTCTGCGCTGTAGATGATTTAGGAGACTTCGTAGGACCTTAGCCTTCGCTGTTTATTTTCTGACACACAGTCCTTTCTCTTGTAAGTAATGTATATCTGCTTAATTTTGGCATAATTATCATCAGCAAAATACAAGAGGATACTTAAGGTATGGTGTACAAAACAAATCACTGAGAAAGAAGAGTTATGAAATCTCCGATGCTAATTAGAACTGCGGCCCCCTGTAATGCCATACGCAAACACTTCACCAGTGCTGAGGTGAGGAAGAGCAGGGGAGGATCAGCACTGTGGTAGTGGTTTAACTTTTTTAATTCAATGACGTATTTTTCTGTTATATTCTGTTTTCAGACGATATCGCATCAGTACTGAAAGGCTGAATGAAGACTTTAGATAAAACCACGAAAATCCAAACTTTCTCCTAGTGTAAATAAGATTATCAGATGTAGTAAGAATATAGTGAAAAGACGAGACTATATTACTGAATGCAGTAAAGAGCATTTCTGTGTACAGTGCTTTGATAAGATTTGAAGACTCACAAAGTATTCTCGTTACCTTCTAACAAGAGCGTAAAAATGAAGAGGAATGGAAATGGTCAATATAGGGTGTTAGTGAATGTAATAGATGAGGAAAGGGCATAAGATGGAAACTATGGAAATTACAAAACGGGAGACAGTAGAAGCTGCGAGGAGGAAAAAAAAAAAAGGCAGAAAAAGAGTAGGAAGTGTTAGGAACAATAAGGCAGAGGGGAAACAGCCTGGAAAATGGATGAAATAAGTTTTAAGTGTACGGTCATCAAAACAGCGTGTGTGTGTGTGTGTGTGTGTTACCGGTATATATATATATATATATATATATATATATATATATATATATATATATATATATATATATATATATATATGAAGAGGGAAAAAGCACGTGTTCATATTACACTACAACAGAAGAAATGTTCGAGGTAACCAAGAAAACGAACGAAACAAATGGAAAGGACTACAAATTATGTAGGTACAATACTTATTCACCTGATATTTATTCATTTAGATAAGTAAAAAAAAATCGGCCCAACAAGTAAATGCCAAAACACTGATAAACCAATGGTAATAACTGAATCCATGGTTCTTCCATTTGGATATCTATATACGAGACAATAATAGAAACAGCAGACATACAACATCCATGAGTGACTGAGAAGCATGAGAACCTCGTCATTCATGGGTCGGAATTGGACACATACCGGTACTGATGCAAACTGTTTGATAATGTAGGTCGGACAAAAAAAAATAATGAATGTACGACTACTTTAGAGTTATGTTCTTGTTAAAACGTTTCTCAGTCACGTGCATCACTGTGAATGGGAATGTCCAAAACGTGTCATAATGAAAGGAGTAGTATTCTCAAGTTTAACCTCAGTTTGCATCATCAGACAATTTATGTATCGTGCTTCAGGTGACAGGAGAGTTCATAGCGTCTCTTTCTCTGCTGTATATTTTGCGCATTACACCACTTTTTCCTCGCCTTTGTAAGTTACTAAGACAAACTGCAGATTGTCGGTACTAAAATCATATAAATAACATAAAATACTATATCAAGATGTGATCGAAATTTTAAATCACTAAGAGTCCAGTATGAATCGAGGTGTATATCCGTGTCCGGACTCGTGAACGAGACCCTTACTTGCGAGGACGAGGGAACGAGAACGCGACGCCAGAGCCGTTTTCTAATGGGCACTGTAGGCTTCGTAGCTCTCGCCTGTCCCTTTTTTTTTTTTTTTTTTTTTTTTTTAGCGATTTCCTGCCTCTTTGCATCTAGATATTTTTCTGTATGTTGATCATGTTAAAATCGTTACAATTCATCATTCCTCTGTAACGGAATACTGAAGATTAATATGCAGATTATAGCGCTGGAGTGATGTTACGATATCTCCAATACCTCTTTCAGTACAGTCCTGAAACGTTGCATGTTTGAGCGTGACTGTGATACACGCCATCACCGGCACCACTTCCAGGCCCTGAATAGCAAAGGCGCTCCAACACGTGCACACAGGTTAATATTAAGAGGTTGCTCTCACGCCACTGCCCTAACGGTTCTACAAAAACACCCGCGCGCTCTTACGCACGTTACAGCATGAATTTCATGTTTGAAACTGCGTAACCTAGAGCCTGATAAGCATAATTTATAGGTAGTTACCATTATTTGGGGAGTTCATATAGCCTGTGGATTCTTATGCTGTGGAGTTACAGGCAAAAATACTTATAAACTTCATAACGATAAATAACGAGGCACTGAGCAATGACTTCCCTAATCCAGTAATGTGATCGTTGGAATCCAACAACCATATTCGGAATATTGAGGATTCATTTCATGAAACATCTACTAAAAATTGGAGTGACAGTAATGTTCGCATTTGTACTTGAAGTGCCATTATCTCCCCACTAGTATTACTCATGCTGTACTCGCACTGGCAGCGCATGCTACATGTACAGTAGGCTACAGCGAAGACTGGAGTTATGAGGCAGAATTCGACACCACACCAATTGAGATATCAAAATACACTTTCCGTCTTGGTGGCTCTAGAGAAATGGAGTTATGGAAGTTGCTTCGGAGGTACTTATCATATCAGCTAATGCAAAATCTGGTTCTGTGTCGAATTACTGTTTTGTTGAGCTATATCTGGTACCATAAAATAAAGAAAAATTGGTGCTCTAGCGAGTAAGTCGTTCTACCGTTTGTTGCTCTCAAGGGTTTTACTCCCACGGAAGATTGTGATTAAATTTTCGGGTAATGGAGGTCAGAAGTAATGGTCTGGCCATTCTCACCCCCCTATAATGTCAGAACTAAATACCCTGACCCTCAGTCCTTATGCATTGGGCAGATCTATATAGTACTGCACGATGGATGATTATGATAAAAAAAGAATGAATGAACAAATGGACTAAATGGAGAACGGTGACACAATCGAATAAAAACATAAACCGTAACAGTAATAATGGCGTGAGCACAAAGGATGGGGAGAACTACTACCAGCTTCCCTGCCCCTCAGCCTTTCATGTTGAGGCCAGGACGGAAGGATCTAGTTAACCATCACAGTTGAGAAAGCTAATGACATCCTTTTGATGTCACTGACAAGATGAGAACATAGATCCCAAGAAGATTTTTTTTTTTTTCCTCGAAAACATGCGAACGCGTCCATGCGTTTCCGAGGATTTAAAACCCTTTCTAGGTAAGCTAGAATGGTTTCAACAGGATGGAGGAGCACTGAGGGCAAAGTAAAATAGAGCAATTAAGTAAACACAAGTTTCCCAGAAGGTGCAACAGTTAGGGGATGGGAACAACACTGTGATAATTTTGAGGAGGAAATAAACGTATAACTTTTGTGTGTGTGTGTGTGTATGTATATATATATATATATATATATATATATATATATATATATATATATATATATATATAGAGACACACACACACACACACACACACACACACACACACACACACACTGTAGCACCAGTCGAGCAGGGCAGTACTCCCGAGGTGGATGGAAAGCTGATGACAGGGAGTGCTGGAGTTCCCGTTTCATCAGCCCTCAGGACTAGTTCCTGACCATCCCCCTTTGCTGAACTTTTTCAGTGTCTCAGTTACACAGAGAGTAGGCCAGCATACTCTCCAGTACAAATTTCTCTAACTATCTTCACCAAACTACATGCACAGTACACACTACACTTCCTATTCAAAATTTACCAAAAATGGCGTCGTTTTATGAAGCCTCGGAGTCCCCAGGGGGTTGGACCATAAATGCCCCCACCATCTGCCCCTCTCCCGGTGACGACTCAAGGTGCCTGGAACCACTGTCTGACTCTCTTCTTCTTCATTTCTGCAACATTCGCGGCCTTTCCTCTAACTTTCGCTCTGTTGAGCACCACCTCTCCTCCCCTAAACCTCACCTTCTTTTTCTAACGGAGACTCAGCTGTCTGAGGCAACTGACAGCAAACCCTTTTCTGTATCCTCCTACTTTCTCTATACTCATTTCAAAGCCAAAGGTGACTGTTGTGTATCTATACGCAACGACTTATCTTGCTCTCGTGTTCCTGAACTTGATTCTTCTGAATTCTCCACACTCTGGCTTCGGCTTTCCTGTCATTCTCTGACTAAATATATCTGTGCTGTTTACTTATCCCCTAATTCTACTGACTATCAAAAATTCTTCGACTATCTTACTTCTACAATGGAACACATTCTATCCATTTCTCCTTTCTCTGAAATCTCCATTCTTGGAGATTTCAATGTTCACCACCACCTTTGGCTCTCCTCTCCTTTCACGGATCCACCTGGTGAACAAGCCTACATCTTTTCTATCCTTAATGACCTAGAGCAGCTTGTACAGCACCCTACCTGTATCCCTGACCGCCTTGGAGAGAGCTCCAACATACTTGACCTCTTCCTCACAACTAATCCTTCTGCTTACTCTGTTAATCTTTTCTCTCCGTTGGGCTCCTCCGATAACAATCTTATTACCTTAACCTGTCCTATCACTCCAGTACGGCCTGTGGACCCTCCAGGGAAACATCGTCTGTGGCATTTTGGAGCCGCAGACTGGGAGGCCCTCAGGCAGTACTTCTTTGATTTTCCCTGGAATGATTATTGCTTCCATGGCCGTGAGCCATCTGAGTGTGCCTTGCGCATTACGGAGGTTATTCTCTCGGGCATGGAAGCATACATTCCTTTCTCATATCCTTTGACTAACGCAAGAAAGCCTTGGTTTAATCACGCTTGTTCTAATGCTGTCCGCAACAAGGAGAGGGCCTACAAAAGGTACCGGAGCCAACCCACCCCTGAATCACATTATCTTTACGTTTCTGCCCGGAATCGTGCTAAGTCTGTTCTTCGCTCTACTAAAAATAATTTCATCCATACTAAATGCTCTCAACTCTCCAACTCGAATTCTTCCCGCTCCTTCTGGCATCTTGCCAAAAATCTTTCTAACAACTTTACCTCATCATCCTTCCCTCTTCTTTTCTACTCTGATGGTTCTGTAGCTATTTCTTCTACTGATAAAGCAGATCTCTTCGCACAGACTTTCTCCTCCAATTCTACCTTAGACGATTCCGGTGCTGTTCCTCCATCACTTCCCCCTCTGACTTCCTCATGGCTGACATTAAAATTTCTTCAGTTGATGTATTTTCTGCCATCACTGGCCTCAGTACTAACAAGGCATATGGGCCTGATGGGGTCCCTCCTGTTGTTCTCAAGAACTGTGCTTCTGTGCTTACACCCTGCCTAGGCAAACTCTTTCGTCTTTGTCTGTCAACTTGTACCTTTCCTTCTTGCTGGAAGTTTGCTC